>NC_084502.1:14877298-15477298 GCF_024500385.1 Phyllopteryx taeniolatus | reverse complement strand
AAGTCGGGGTGTCGCTACAACTGGTATTGGCTAGGACACCACAGGGTGGAGTTTTCTCTGCATTTTTTTGGGCCATTTCCGGTAGCCGTTTTTACTTTCCGTAACAAGGAACAAAGCAACAAAAATGGCGACTGTGGAACAGTGTCTGCTAGAACAAATGGACTTGGATGACCAGATGATACGTTTAATTATGCTGCAAAATCAATCGAGAAGGCGGTGGCGTAGATGGTATGTAGAACCAAGGGGCTTGCCTCGTACGTCATCACAGCATGTGACTAAAACGGACCAATCACGAGAGATGATCTTTGCGGCGTTCGGCGAAGTCACATTTTGATTTGGATTTTTTTTAAGGGGCCACTGGATATTTGTTTCATTTTATTTAATATTTTTTTCTTTTTGTTTTCTACACAAAATGTATTTCATGAGAAAATGGGCAAAATACAATGGAAAATTCCCATTTAATGTTATGTAATTTTAAAGAAATGCTATATCTGCATATAGAGGGACCAAAGTTATAATATTCATTTTTTACTTTTTAAAACAATCAGCCGATTAATTGGTTGTCTGATTTTTAATGGTGATATTTTGCCAAATATCAGGATCGGACGAAAAAAAAAACTATAAACGGTCAGGCACTAATGGCGACCCCAAGTGGACAAAGTGTACCTCTCATACTTACTTTGTATTGGTATTATTTAATGCAAAATCAGTTTTTATCTGAGAAATCGATGGAATAATAGGTTCTGACAATATTTGATAGCAGCAGCTCTAGTCGAATCACATTCTGTGTAGGAGTCATTTGAACTTTATGGTTAAACATTTTGTTGTTTTGTGGTCTAGCTGAACGTCCAGATGAACGGGTGCCTGCTGTTCCTGGTGGCCAAGACCTGTGCCAGATTTTGCAGGATGTCGGTGATGATGTTTACCAACAGTACCGTCTCACTCGACAGGGCAGTGACTTTGACTCCCAGTCTGCATTCCATATCAATGTGAGATTTATTGATGATAAGCCTTATTTCAGCTTGTGTGGTGAAAACATACAGATAGTAACTAGCTTTATAACCTTTTTCCTAGACTCAAGTTTTTGCTGCGGATGGAGCTGTGGCAGAGTCGTCCCAGTCTGGCACACCGCAAGGAGAAGGTGAAAACATTCATTTTAGTTGCCTCACAAAGTAGCATTTTAAAAATAAAAAAGACCTTTAGACTATTTAAATGGTGTAATTTAACTTGCAAGACAACTGGCAAAAGACAATCAGTGATATACTGCATGTACTTTCATAGCCTCTACACCTGAAGAGATGCGGGAGGAAAAGAAGGAGCAGGAGGGAGATAAGAATAGCAGCTCAGAGGAGGCTAAAGCTGCAAAGGTAAAGGCGAGCAAACCTCTAATGCCTACCTCCACCATCCTGAGACTGCTGGCTGAACTGGTGCGCTCCTATGTTGGCATTGCCACACTAATTGCCTCTTACTGCTACACTGCAGGACAGTCTGAGCTTATTAAGGAGGTGGGTAACAACTTGTTTTGTTTGACAAACACTTAGTGGTGTCTTTCCCTTTAGTTCGAGTTTTTACTTGTTTCATCTGTATCCTACCAGGATTGCAGTGTGCTGGCTTTTGTGCTTGACCACTTGCTGCCTCACACCCAAAATTCAGAAGACAAGGACACCCCAGCCTTGGCCCGTCTTTTCCTTGCCAGCCTGGCAGCTGCCGGCACTGGCACTGATGCCCAGGTTGCTCTGGTTAATGAGGTGAAGGCTGCCCTTAGTCGGGCTTTAGGAATGACAGAAGGTGCTGAAAAACATGCTAGGTAAGCAGGATTAGTTACAAATACACTCTGATGGTATTACAACCATTGATTGTTGTTGCAAACTTCAAATGCCTGTCTGTCTCCAGGCTTCAGGCAGTGATGTGTATCATCAGCACCATCATGGAATCATGTCCTTCCACGTCCAGTTTCTATAGCACAGCAGCGGCCAAGACACAACACAATGGCATGAATAATATCATAAGGCTATTTCTCAAGAAAGGATTGGTTAGCGACTTGGCCCGTGTGCCTCACAGCTTGGATTTGTCCAGGTATGTGATCAAGAGTACTGTAATTGACATGGCCTCAGTATTTGACTGGTTTTTACAGATCTTGAAAGGTTCCGACATTGTTTCTATTTTAAAGCAAGGCTGTGTATATATGCTACTGCAAAAAGTTAGGGATATTGGGCTTCTGGGTGAAATTTCAGAAAGAACCTAAAATGCACTCTTGACCTTTACAGGGGACCTTGACTTGACCTTCTTTTAACTTATAAATGCACATGTTCAGTTGTTAAATGTTTTATGACTTATGGTTGCCTTCCAAGGAGCTGAACAGCCAAATTGATCCATTAATGGAACGATACATTTCCTGGTTCAATTGCAATTATTGAAACATTCTTCATTATGATTTTCACATTTTGAAATCATGATACCAAGACGATGACTAACAATTGATCAACATTGCCTTGCCATTGTGAATGAGGCTTCAAACAATGTTCTCAAAGTAGCAATGTGACAAGTGACCACCATTTACTTATCGAATAAAAACACAGATTGAGCACTTCAAAGGCCTCTAAAATCCTCCCTTAACAAATAAATTTACGAGAAAATAATTGGTGACTAGGCGGCACGGTGGCCGACTGGTTAGAGCGTCAGCCTCACAGTTCTGAGGTGCGGGGTTCAATCCCCGTCCCCGCCTGTGTGGAGTTTGCATGTTCTCCCCGTGCCTGCGTGGGTTTTCTCCGGGCACTCCGGTTTCCTCCCACATCCCAAAAACATGCATTAATTGGAGACTCTGAATTGCCCGTAGGCATGACTGTGAGTGCGAATGGTTGTTTGTTTCTATGTGCCCTGCGATTGGCTGGCAACCAGTTCAGGGTGTACCCCGCCTCCTGCCCGATGACAGCTGGGATAGGCTCCAGCACGCCCGCGACCCTAGCGAGGAGAAGCGGCTCAGAAAATGGATGGATGGATAATTGGTGACTAGTAGGGGTGTCCCGATCCAATCTTTGAGATGGGAAATCGGTTCGATGTGGGCAAAAAAAAAGAGAGAGAGAGTATCTGCTCAAACTCGATTTAAAATCTCAGATTTTACCACTCTTAATATAAACGGTCAGTCCATTCCATCCTCTGCCTCCAGCACATCTATACAGCAGCGCTCGAACGGCATACACAGCCCATGTGATCACAACAACAGGTTGCTAAGGTCCTAACATAAGTAGCAAGGAATAAGAGTGAATGCTGTTTGTCATTTTTTGACACTCCAGTTGAAGTTCACTGTAAAACTAAACTCTCATAACAAAACAATTACACCTATTGAATGTTCAAATACATCAGAGTTCGCAATTTAAAAAAAAAAAAAAATTGTTGGTTTTATTGGTTATTTTGCACAATTTTCTAATATAATTTATTCCATTGCAGTACATTCTTATTTTTAGTTACTTTATGTAACCCATTGGTTATAATAAATTGCTGAGTTTTTCTCAAACCAAAGTTTGCTGATTATTGCGCTCTGTTTGAGTATGGCACAGTACATGTATACCTGTACATACCTGGGCGAGTTAAATAACAAAAAAAAACATGGTTTACCCAAAATTATGGAAGTGATCAATTTAGTTTATTTACCTCAGTTATGTTTGTTTGGCTCTTCCACTAACAAAGCATGAAACCCTCTTTTAAATATGGAAAATTTCATACACATTCGCGTTCACGTCCTCGTTGTCCCTAATGTAGTGGCTAATTAACCCACGATCGCTAAAGAAGAGAAATAAAACGTGCGTTGTGCTGATGCAGTCTACTTGATGGTGTTGATAAACTGTCAGTGATTGTGTAGTCTTGTAGTTTTGACCAAAGAATGAGCATGACCTAACATTAGCAAGGCTACGAGACTACTGGTCCACATTGAACTCATGTACTGACTTGGATGAATTTGCTTGAATAACATTACTTATCTCATTCAGCTAAATATTTGGTGTCTCTTTGAGTAATTTTTTGAAGAATGCAGTCATTTTGCATGGGGATAGACAGACACGGTGAAACAGTTTAATCCTTAAAAAATGGAAGTCCGTTACATGATCAGAACAAAATTTGATATAATCTTTGTACTGTACTATCTACTCAAAATTGTAGCTTTAAATAATCACAGCTTTTGCATGATAGTTTGCTGAATGCAAGTAAGAATTTTCAATAATTTATGACTATTTCCCAAGCTATTATTGTCAAGGTTATAATAGACTTGCTTTGTGGGGGTGTCTTACATCTTCAGGCATCTATAGCATCAAGTCGAATTAATTGTTAGCACCAAACTTCATAGTTGAACACAATAGCTTTATAAGTAGGTGCATAGCGTCTTTCAGCCAAATCCATCCAGAGGTTCCTGAGCAATAGCATTATTTGCGAAATCATGAAACGTTATTACAAAACTGTAACCATGACAACCAATACTGCCATTTTCAGTAAGGTAGAAGTACATTATGGGTTCATAGTATGTCCACATTTGAATAGCTTAGCTTCATTATTTTTATTTTGGGAAAAAATAGACCATCCTTTTTTTTGTTTTGTTTTTTTAAAGACATTTTGACAGACATTTTTTTGTCAATGTATGCTAATTAGGGCCTTTAAATGAACGCTCTTATAAAAAATGAGTTGAAAATAAAATAGAATTCAGCATGCCCAATTAGATTTACATGAATTTTCGTAGAGATGACGTTATTATGACGTTATACTGTTTTACTCTTATTTGAAGGCGGTTTTTGACTAGATTTTCTATAGGTGGTGTCACACCAAAGTAGGGCTGAACAATTGAGTTCAAACTGACATAGCCATGTAATTGAATGCAATTGTCAAACTGAAACGGCTGCTAATAAATAAATGCTCACGACATACGAGCGAGCGTATCTGATAGGTGTGCGCTGTAAAAATGTCTACCAAGGTCCTCCAAGCAGAGAAGAGCTCGGCAGACAGGCTCACTGCTACTGACGAGGACTGAAGACTTTGTATTAAAAAAGTTTATAGAAGTTCAAATTAATTTCACCTGTAAAGTTGAGGTTCATCCTGATATTTCACCCGAAAGCCCAATATTTGTAACTTTAAGGTAATTTCTGTTTTTAGTCAGTCATGTACTGGTTGTATTTGGTCCCTTGTTATCCTGTTATTGCTAATCAGTGAAGGCTTCACAGGGACTACAATCATAACAATTAAATTGTATCTAGTTCAATTTAGAGAAAAAGGAGCCTTTCTTTATGTGATATTTTTGTGCAATTTTTACTCATGTATGTGTAAGTAATGCCTAATAATTAATATTTATTTAGCCCCAACATGGCCAACACTGTGAATGCTGCCCTTAAGCCTCTGGAGACCTTGTCCCGCATTGTTAACCAGCCCAGCAGTTTGTTTGGGAGTAAAGGATGCTCCAACAAGAACAAGACCGAACATGACACAGTGGGTGCCGCAAGGGATAGCAACAGCAACACTCAAGATCAAGGTATCCACATGCAACTTCACACATCAGATGGTGTAGGTCACAAAAAGACATGTACTCAATTCATCGAGGAGCGTTTTAAACTTACTTGACACTGCTACATCCGTGATGGGCCTGTCACATAGATGTACGTGCCACCCCTGAAGATTAAATTACATACTCTTGAGTTTTTGGAGTCGAGGCATGTCTTTTAACCATGAAATATCATTCAGTTCTGGTTAAAATTGCTGCTAGGCTGCCCCTCTCCCCAAGGGATGCTGATTAGTGAATTCTTGCGAGATCCAGTGTTTACGAAGATGTAATTTACTGATTTCTGGCATCTGTTACAGGAGAATCTGGTGAGGCAGAGCCAGTGGAAGGAAACCACAGGGTTCAGGGAGCAGACAGTGACTTGATGGATGGAGAAACGGAGGGAGATACTGTTGTCATTGCTGGTCAACCAGAGGTTCTCAGCACACAGGCTATGCAGGTGTTTAGCATTGTTTTATACAGGCTATTTACAAGCTGTCTCACTAGATCTTCATTAGGGGTCAGAACATCCCCCACCCCCACGCCCCAGTCCGCATGTGTCCCATTCAGTTCATAACACACACAACCCCCCCCCCCCCCCCCCATTTACCAATGAGATGACACTGTACACGCCAGAGCAAAGTAGAAAGTCAGCCAAGATGGTGGCTGCATGGTTGCAAATGTATGTTAGAAATCCCATGTTATAAGTAGGATGCGTCATCTTCATCATGCCCTTCCAGCGATGCAGCAGCCAATCATATTGCGGTGGGGCACATCACCAGAAATCTTGTTGAAGAGATGCAGACTCGATAGTTGCAGTAGTCCTACAATGGTACTACTGAGTCTGTATCTCTCAAACGCAAGGTCTCTGGTACATAGAGGACTTGGAATTACAACACATTGGAAATTGCTATGTTTGTGACTCAGGTGTTTCGGGTACCACAGAAACGTTACTTCATCCGAGGGTATGCGATGCATGTATGTATAACCAGCCTTTAAAAAGCGGTAGGCAAAAATATGAACTGTTTTAATTCCTACACCGTTTAGCTGATTTGGATGTAAATACCCTCAAATTAAAGCTGAAAGTCTGCACTTAAAGCAGACCCTGTTTGCTTATTTCAAATCCTCTTTGGTGGTGTTTAGAGCCAAAGAGATGAGAATTTTGTCCATGTTACAATATTTATGGGCCTTACTGGAAGCATATATCAATGCTGCTAGTAACATAAATATGAAGTTTATATATATATATATGAACTTTATGCGTGAGTTGAACTCAATCTGGTATGATTATCATTAGTAGACTTTTGTTGAGTCAAGGCAACGACCAAACAAAAATATAAAAATAATGAATACTGAAATAATGATCTTGTCTCAATTTCATCAAAAATATACTTACTCAGTGTGAGATCTGAGCTTCTGTAGTTAAGCACAAAGGAGAAATACATGCAGGGAGCCATGAGTTACTGTTGTATGAATTGCAACAGGTGTTAACACTGGTTTATTGTACCTTTTGCTATCCAAAGGAAGAGCATTTAGTTGTTCTGCCTGTCAATATACGCCGCTGGCATATATAGAACAGCAAATATATATTTCTGATTAAGAAAAAAATATTTACATATTTTTATTACAACAATAATGATGTTTTGAAGATACTTTTAACTTAACTGTAGAAGACTATTGATTTTCCTAAGAGTCAACTGTAGAAGACAATTGATTTTCCTCAGAGTCAACATTAACTGAGATACCAGCCGACCTGTGGATTTTGTGAACAGTTTCACCCCTAATCCTCATGTATATAATAGTTAATTGCTGCACATAACATGACAATCTGTACATGTGGATATAGGTGGAGAATGAGTTGGTGGATCTGATTGATGAGCTGCTTGAGAGAGACGGTGGTACTGTCAATAGTGCAATCATAGGTAAGCTTTAATTTGAGCTCTGCATTTATTTGTGAATGAAAAATTATCAAAATGGAAATAATTCCTGACACATGTTTTCTCTTCAGTCGGGCAAAGTGCTGAAGATGAATCACAAGATGTGCTGATGGAAGAGGCCCCCTCCAATATTAGCCAGGCATCCACTCTTCAGGCAAACCGAGAAGGTCAGTATAGAAAGATGCAAAATGTTTTTTTTTGTTTTTTTTAAATAAACAATTCTTCATCTTCTATGATTAGACTCAATGAATATCCTGGAACCAGAGGATGAAGAGCACACACAAGAGGAAGACTCAAGTGGCAGCAATGATGATGAAGACAGCCAGGATGAAGAGGAGGAAGAGGAAGAGGAGGAGGAGGAGGACCCGGTTTGGATAAATGCGTGGTTTATAAGAGAGTCACTCAAATAGTGTCGCTCATTAAAACTCATTACTGCCTTTCATTCTCAAGGATGATGAGGAAGGAGATGAGGATGATGACGATGAAGGTTCAGAAATGGAGTTGGACGAGGATTTCCCTGACATCAATGCTGCCCCTCACATCCGCTTTGAAAGGTTTGACAGGGATGACGACCTCATCATAGAGTTTGACAACATGTTCTCCAACAACGGTAAGCAGACTGATCTCTTTTGAATTTCTTCACACTTGCTGCCTGTATGAGATCTCTTTTCACTTTTACACTTACTGCTTGTATGTCAGCCATGATTAGTTGCTAACATGACAAAACAGAAATGCTGTTAATCTTTTGAATATATTGTAGAGCTGTTCCCTAATGCCTACCTCTGTTTTCTGTTCTTCCATCAGCTGATATCCCCCCATCCCCAGGCAACATCCCTAGCTCCCACCCACTGATGGTTCGTCACGCTGACCACGGTTCCCTCACCCTAGGTGTAGCGGGCACAAGCAGCCGTCTGGCACAAGGCATGGGTCGCAGCCAGCGGACTCTTAGGCAGCTCACTGCCAACAGTGGGCACACCATCCATGTCCACTACCCTGGAAACCGCCAGCCCAACCCCCCACTCATCCTGCAGAGGTAAGAGCATATCTATTGATCTTTCTGTTTTCGCAAAGAACAGTCGCATTCTCGTTTGGTGGCTGTGATTTTAAACATCTCCACCACTTCACCACATATAGGTTGTTGGGCCCCAGTGCTGCAGCAGACATTTTACAACTGTCCAGCTCTCTGCCGCTGCAATCTCGTGGTCGAGCTCGCCTTTTGGTGGGAAATGAGGATGTTCACATTATTGCTCGTTCCGATGATGAATTCGATGACTTTTTCCATGAGCAGAACAGCACAGGGGGTCAAGCAGGTGAGATTTACTCAAGCTTGTATTGTTAGTGTAATGGTCTTTTGGTTTAGAATTTGCTGTAATTCTTTACATGTTGGGTTTCTGTTTCTATAGGCACCCTCTCAAGCATTCCTACTGCCTTAACTAGATGGACAGATGAGTGTAAAGTACTGGATGCTGAAAGTATGCACGACTGTGTAGCAGGTAGATATTAACACTTTAACAAAGTGGTGCACCTAGATGATCAGAATGCAGCACCGTTCTGTTACCAACAGTCCAGAGTTTGGGAAGGAGAGCAGACCAGCAAAAGATGGCCATAGTGTTTAAAAAGTGGTATAGATCAGGAACATATGTTGTTGTTGTTTTTTTTGGGGGGGGGGGGGGGGTAATTTTGGAAGTTAGAATACTGTGTTAAGACTGGGGAATTAATCGATTAATTCAGGTTTGTTGCTCAGGAAGATTTTTTTCTTAATCTTTTTACTTTATTAGTGGCTTACACCTTTTTTTTTTTGCGTGTGTGATTGGACGATTCATACACACACTATTTAGTTTAATAAAAAAAAAATAAAAAAAGCACCATTCGAAGACATGGTCTGTTCATAGACACAATATGAAGTAAACAGGTCAGAGTTCATTTTATTTTAATTATTTAGTTCGATCATAATTCATTGTGAACAACTCTCATCCATCCATTTTCTTTACCGCTTATCCTCACTAGGGCCGCGGGCTGCTGGAGCCTTTCCCAGCTATCTTCGGGCGGGAGGTGCAGTACAACCTGAACCGGTCGCCAGCCAATCGCAGGGCACATAGAAACAAACAACCATTCGCACTCACATTCACACCTACGGGCAATTTAGAGTCTTCAATCAACCTACCACGAATGTTTTGGGGATGTGGGAGGAAACCGGAGTGCCCGGAGAAAATCCACCCAGCCATGGGGAGAACATGCAAACTCCACACAGGCGATGGCGGGATTTAAACCCCGGTCCCCAGAACTGTGAGGCAGATGTGCTAAGCAGTCGTGCCGGCCTTGTGAACAATTTATTATAATAATTTAGTTGGGATTAGATTGATAATTTAGTTAAAAGACATTAGTTAATTCTTACTAAGAAACAGAAATGAGCATCGTCATCACATTATTTTCCCTCTGACCATAAGAGCCTGGTGGAAAGCAGTCACAGTGTCACTAATGCTGAACATTTACAAAGGCACAGTTCTCATTTACGTTAGAAAAGCAGTTTTTATCGACGTGGTCAAACTTTTGACCCTAGGTATGTGGTTCCAACCTACAAATATTTTATAAAACAGTACGTAAGAAAAGACTGGCGGCACGGTGGTCGACTGGTTAGAGCATCTGACTCACAGTTCTGAGGACCGGGGTTCAATCCCCGGCCCGCCTGTGTGGAGTTTGTATGTTCTCCCCGTGCCTGCGTGGGTTTTCTCCGGGCACTCCGGTTTCCTCCCACATCCCAAAAAAACATGCATGGTAGGTTAATTGAAGACTCTAAATTGCCCGTAGTTGTGAATGTGAGTGCGACTGGTTGTTTGTGTGCCCTGCGATTGGCTGGCAACCAGTTCAGGGTGTACCCTGCCTCCTGCCCGATGATGGCTGGGATAGGCTCCAGCACTCCCGCGACCCTTATGAGTATAAGTGGCTCAGAGAATGGATGGATGGATGGAGAAAAGACTGCGAGAGATCTGAAGCCATGCATACTAGCCAAGGCATGCAGTTTAACAGCTCATTTTAATGTTACATTGTTGAAAATGTATCAAGGCCTGTGTTTATGTATGTTATGACGAAAGTTTTTTTTTTTTTCTAAAAGAAAGCACTTTTTTTCACAGTATTGGGAAAATGTATTATTTCTGTGGAAGTTGATGCACGTTAAGGCCGGGAAAATAAATGTTACAAAGCTTGTTTGGTATCGAGAGATAAAGCAAATCCCAAAAGGGGGAAACCCAAAAAGCAAAACAAGTTTAGAATTTCATTTGCTTATTTTGATAGGTGAAAGGGGGAGTCAATAAAAAGGAATCACCTTTTTGTTTAAAAAAAATCTTTTTATTTTAAGGCCATAACGTCCAACCGTACTATGAAGTACACTCTTACTTTGGTGGTTGAGTTAGCATCAATAACGCATTTTATATGTTCTGCAATTAATATAGTATGTGTACAAGAACTCATTTCACCTTATAAGTCATAGCAACAGCTAAGACAAAGTGCAATCTGTTTTGTGCTTTTCAGTCGTGAAGGTTCCAATCCTGCAGCATCTGGAAGGTTTGCGAGATGAGGAGTTAGAAGAGCGTAGGGAGAAGCGTAGGCGGCAGCTGGCTGAGGAGGAGGAGTCCAAGCAAAATGAGCGGAGGGCCTCTGGAGCAGAGCAGACCAGAGAACAGAGCCTGCAGGTTTGCACATTTTAATTGATTGTTTACCTTATTATACACACTGGGAGATGACTTGAGAACTTCAATGACAAACATGTTTTATCTTTGTTGTCTTTCATATCTGTAGGGTTCTGGATTGGGGACAATTAATGGTGCCGAAAACACTGCAGGTACTGATCAGTTGGAAAGGTTTTACTGTTGTCTTTTGATTTAAATGGGCAGAAATCACGAGGCATCAAGAGTCAACAGTGCCTGCTCTGGGATGAGGTAGTAGTTTGTATAGTTTTAGGATCACACCAGATCTGGGAGATAACTATACAGCCTACTGTCTTTCTTATGGCAACGCCACAGCGTCTTAGGCATATTATCATCAAAAAGCAAACATTTGCTATAAAAATGCATGTATTACATTATTTTGAAACCGGTTGTGCTGTGGTGAGGTAGTAAGTTGTGTTGTTGTTGGGGATTGTACACCCCGTTCAGGAGATAACTATACAACTTACTGCCTTCCTCAGTAGAATCATTTGACAACATGTATATTTTCCTTTTTTGTTTTTTTTGTCCTGCAATCTCTTGTCTGAAATTTAATGTGAAACCGTGTGGCCCATCTGCAAACAAAAAATTATGGCTGCTGTGTTTTTACGTGCCTGTGACAAGTCTTATTCATCCAGGTCATTTCATTCTCATTTACATTGAATCGATTGCAACTGGACTGTTCTGGTGGAAGACGTTTCACTTCTCATCCGAGTAGGCTTCTTCAGTTCATGCAACAAGGCTTAGTTAGGACAGCGCTATCATAATTAGGAGAAACGACCTCAAAGACAACCAGAACAATCCAGTTGCGATTGATTCAAGTGCCCTGAGGAGTGTTTTTACCATTTCTTAACTATTTCAATGGTCATTAACAAGTTAGCTTCATAAGTCAAATCAAAGAGTTAAGGTAAAACCAAATTATCTGGTCTCGTCCATAAACAATTCCAGTGCACCTGCAGCAACATGCACAGAGACTTACTTTCATAATGAGAGCTGTCACTTAATATTTCGGTTAACTGCGTTACTTGAGATATTTAAAAATATTAGGAACTGCTGTGTGCTGCACTATGACTTTACTACTGTTAAAAACTACAACTCCAATAATAAAAATATACTATGTCAATAAAAACTGAACATTACCTTTTGGACACCATTACCTTTTGGACACCATTACATTACATTACATGAGTGCAAAAAAAAAAAAAAAAAAAAGCAAAACAGCTTAGTGCTGCGAGAGATGAAAAGGGCAAATATTTACATTGATTGCGTTGTAAAATTGTAAATCGTAAGATATGTACTTTCGCATGAGACAATACTGTACATACAAATGCACCACAATTACATTGGTAGGTTTCTGGTCTGTTCTGCATGGGTGCAGTATTTAACTGATCTTTAAAGCTTACTGTAGTATTTTTAATGTCCTTGTAATAGGTTTAAGTACTTCAAAGGCTTTGTGACAGAATGTAGCCGTTGTCAGGTTTTTTTGTGTGCCAATCTTCACCCTGTCAAGAATGTATATCTTTTTCAGAGCATGAGCCCTGTCATTGTGGTCATGTGTTCTATTGTGCATGTTTTGTCACATCTTTAAGCTGATTTTCCTCACTGTTGGAATGTTTTTGGGGACTATACATTGCTGTTTACAATGGTTTTATGGGTTTTTAAATATTTCAAAATATGTATTTAATCACCGAATTAAGTAATGCATCTTGTTAATAATTCATCCCTTCTTTTACATGTTCCCATACCATTGTCTGTTTTTAGAGGGTGAGCAGTCTCAAGGAGGTGCAGTGTCTTGTCTGGAGCCACCCAGGGTGTCAGAAGGTTTCCTCACTGCTCCACCTTCTGGAGAGGTTACTCCCACTACCCCAGCTCCACATGAACAGGTCATAGATACCTCGGAACTTACAATTGATCAACAAGTCCACCAACCAATGGCTGGCCTGCTATTGGCTGAGTCACATGCCAGCTCACTGGCAGCTCTGGCAGGGGCGCGCCTTCCACCCTTGTCTGCTGCTGACAGGCCTAACAGTGAAGCAGAAGCATCTCAGATGGAAATGTCCCCAGCACCCACAATCGGTGAGAGAAGCAGTGGAGCAGAAAGTGGTGGTGGTGGTGGAGGAGGAGCGTTGGATGAAGTCAGGGAAGGTAGACTAACTCTCTTAATGCAGATTGTCCATGAGTAAGGATGCCTGCGTAATTTATACTGTTATCAGTGCTTAGTATCGGCACAATTTTCAGAATAGCTTGAAAATGATTTCCATAATAACTCAAACGCTGTAGTGACAATCTCTTACCCCTTGCAAACACTTTTTCCTCCCAGCCTCTAGCCCAGATATTGCAGAGACCTCAGAACCTACAGTAGGTGGTGTGTCACGACTGGAGGGGTCACCAATGGATACAAGCAGCCCTGCCTCTGCCACACAAGAAGAAGCTGTTTCCAACCCTACTCAGACTGCCCTTGTGTCTCAGGATCTGTCTGGCAGTGGGGAGAGTGTGTTGACTGACAGGCAGACCGACGCAGATACTGGGTGAGTTCTTTTTTGTTTATGAATGTGCTATCAATATGTTGATTTTAAATGGAAAAATCTATGTGTTCTTAAGAAATTATCTTCATTTGATTAGCTCCACTTCAGTCTCATCTGCTGGTGAAGCAATCATCAGGAGTGACAGTGCTGACAGCCAATCCCAGGCTATCCAAGAAGAGCCTCTCCCATCCACAAGCAATGAAGAAGAAGACCCACTTGCAGGTAAAGATGATTGTTTTGTTTTTTGGGGGTTTTTTTTGTTCTGTTTTTTGAACGCATACGCAAACTTTGATACCACCAGAATGACGTCATGGTCGTGATATCTCAAAAGTTGTTTTTTGTCTTTGCAGGAATCAGTCTTCCCGAGGGTGTGGATCCATCTTTCCTGGCAGCTCTTCCTGAGGACATTCGTAGAGAAGTGCTTCAAAATCAGTTGGGAATTAGACCACCATCCCGCTCAGCTGCTGCCACCAGCCTGCCCTCTTCTACTGCGCCTGTACTCACAGGACCGGGGGTTACAGAGGTCAGCCCTGAGTTCCTGGCTGCATTGCCACCTGCCATTCAGGAGGAGGTGAGAAATAATAGGATTGCTGAATGTAAAAGGATATGAAATGAGACACAATGTGATTTGATAGAGCAAAATGTTCAACTGAGTTTGCCATTGATTATTTCAGGTCCTTGCCCAGCAACGAGCCGAGCAGCAACGCAGGGAGGTTTCCCAACAGCCTACACAGGGAGATACTCCTCTGGACCCAGTTACCTTCATTCAGACGCTACCCTCGGAGCTCCGACGTAGTGTACTGGAAGACATGGAGGACAGTGTGTTGGCCGTCATGCCACCTGACATTGCTGCTGAAGCAGCAGCATTGCGCCGAGAGCAAGAAGCACGACAAAGGCAACTGATGCACGAGAGGCTCTTTGGTCATAGTTCAACATCAGCTCTGTCGGCCATCCTACGCTCGCCAGCCTTCACCAGTCGGTTAGGGAGCAATCGTGGCGTTCAGTACACCCGACTTGCTGTGCAGAGAGGAAGCACATTTCAGATGGGGGGTGGCTCTAACCATAGGTAAGAGAGACAAATTCATATACTTTTAAACTTTTTGTTAATGGAAAATTTTAGGTGTTGGAAAGTTTATTTTATTTTATTTTTTTCCCTCAGACCATCCAGTTCCAGTGTGGATTCTTTGTTGCGCCTGCGCGGTCGGTTGTTGTTGGACCATGAGGCCTTGTCCTGTCTGCTGGTTTTGCTATTTGTGGATGAACCGAAGCTTAACACCAGCCGTCTACACCGTGTGCTCAGGAATCTTTGCTACCACTCTCAGACTCGTGGGTGGGTCATTCGCAGCCTTTTGTCCATCCTCCAACGCAGCAGTGAGAGTGAGGTGTGTGTGGAGTCCTCGCGTCTTGAAGATTCTCGTGGGAAAAGGAGCTCCCAGGGAGGCTGTGGGGGAAAAGGTTCAGCTCCCTCCTCTCTCTCCTCTTCCTCCTCTTCCTCACTAGAGCTTCTAAACAGAGTGGAGTCACGCAGTTCCAGCCAACTATCTTGGCTCTCTGTGTCTATGGATGCGGCCTTGGGCTGCCGGACTAACATCTTCCAGATCCAACGAGTATCTGGTAGGAAGCATGCTGACCGGCACTCAGCTGCAGGTTCTGCAGCATCTGGAGCCCTGGGAGGTGGTGTGTCTGGAGCTGCTGCAGGGGTCACATGCGCTGGAGGTGGAGGCTCCACTGTACACATCCACCCGCAAGCTGCCCCTGTGGTCTGTCGACATGTGTTAGACACACTCATCCAGCTAGCGAAGGTGAGTCACAGATATTTATTGAAATCTGTTTTTGTACCTTCTTTTTTTTTCTTTTCCTGTATTGTTTGTGTGAGTCAAGGCATGCTTACTGAATTACTTTTTTCTGTCACAACAGGTGTTCCCCAGCCATTTCACCCAGCAGCGTTGTAAGGACCTGTCTGTGTCATCCTCTGACCTTGAGGCCCGTCTTTGTTCAAGCTCCTCAGGCGTGGGTGGTATGGGTGGAGGATCAAGGTCAAGTTCACAGGCGCTAAACAACCCAAACTCCAATGCTTCCGGCACACAGAACGCTTTTGGGTCCTCGACCGCCACTCCCCAGTCTCTAGGAATCTCCACTGATTTTTGGGACCTCCTTGTAAAGCTGGACAACATGAATGTCAGTCGCAAAGGAAAAGCCTCAATGAAGACCATGCCTTTAGGGGCCAATGCAGAGACTGAGGGACTTCAATTAAGCCTGGAGACTTCCCCGCTTGGCCAGTTAATGAACATGTTGTCCCATCCCGTAATCAGGCGAAGCTCCTTGCTTACTGAGAAGCTGCTGCGTCTGCTCTCTCTCATATCCATTGCCCTGCCTGACAACAAGGCCACAGAGGTGCCTGCTGGCCATGCTACTCCACAGGCGGCCAACCCCAGCTCAGGATCCACAGCCCCTGTCACTACACAGGGTGCAGCAGCATCAAACATCCAGCCCACTGCTGTGGGCACAGTGGCCTCTGGGGGATCTGGAACCCAGAGCACCTCCTCAGGGGCAAGTCTATTAATGTTTGCAGCTTCCACACCATTACCAACATCCACTGGAGCAGTCTTCACAGGTAGAGCAGTGAAATCCTGTGAAAATTTGTCAGCTATACAGCTCTCTCTCTAAAAAGAAATGGTTATAAATAGTGTATTTAATTCTGCCAAAGCAGCAAAAATGAAGAGCTCTTCGATGAGCACAGACAGCGACAACAAGATTGCTTCTGCAGGACTTACAGAGAAACAGCTTCAGCTTTCAGTGGAGGTACGAGAGAAGGCTGTGTGAAGGTTTCGTTAAAGTTAGTCTTTAAGCAACTTGTAGATCAATGTCATCAGTTGTGTGTTACCTATTTTTACAAAGTTTACACCCTGCACTCCTGTCTTTTTAAGGTGTTGACTTCTCATTCGTGTTCAGAGGAGGGTCTGGAGGATGCAGCCAATATTTTACTTCAGTTATCCAGAGGAGATTGTTCCACCAGAGACACTGTGCTAAGACTGCTGCTCAGTGGAGCAAGACATCTTGGTTATACCCTGTGCAAACAGATTGGTCAGTGCTCTGCAGATACACACTCATATTTTTAGCAAAGCCTCATAAGCTTTCCTTACACATTTCAAATCCCTACTCTCTCAGGTACACTACTGGCTGAACTTCGAGAGTACAACTTGGAGCAGCAGAGACGAGCACACGCAGAGTCTCATTCCCCCGATGCACCTCCTGATGATTCCTCAATCTCTGCCAGACTGAAGGGGAAAATGACCAGCAGGTAAGCCAGTGACAACTTAGGTACCCAGTGATTGGTGACAATACAGTTTTACAAAATATTGCTGATTGTGACATGTAAATAACACTCAGTTGTCACTCAGTTGTCTTCAAGTGGCGTCGTTTGTTGCATCTACAATTTCCTTTACCTTAAATGTGTTTGTTGTTCGGGGCACAGGTTTGACGGAGCAGAAAGTGTCGTAATTGTGGCTGCACAGAAGCGAACGCTTGGCGGACGAGAACTACAACTACCCTGTATGAGTTCACTAACCTCCAAGACGTCTACGCAGAAATTTTTCTTGCGAGTGTTGCAGGTTATTATCCAGCTACGTGAGGACACGCGCCGTGCCAACAAGAAAGCCAAACAGACTGGGCGAATAGGTGAGAGAATTATACACTGTAGAAACCATTATGCATATAAAGGTATGCAATGATAAACCCCCCCTCTTGCTCAATGGCCAGGGTCGACCAGCCTGGGCTCAGCCAGCAGCATTCAGGCTGCCGTCCGTCAACTTGAGGCAGAGGCTGACGCCATCATCCAGATGGTGAGAGAGGGTCAGCGGGCACGCCGGCTCACACAGGCGCCACCGCTCGCTGCCGCCGTCACCGCCGGATCGTCAGTCGCAGCGTCTCATGCCCCTGCTGGTGCTGCTCCCCCTGCTGGCACAGCTGCTGCTGCCACGGTTAGCATGGGCCGCATTGACAGCAGACACATTTGAACAGTATATCTTTATAAACACATTTATTGTGATGTCATAGATTTGATAAAAATTCTGGCAGCCACTGACATGCTTTGAGCCAATTGACTTTGCCATGATATGTATTTGCTTTTTTGTCATAAGCTGACCAATTTACTTGGATGCAGCTGCCTGCTATGAGAGGGAGGGGGGGATTATTTTAGATACGTCATGATAACAACTTGTTTTCTGAAGAATTGTTTTATGACTCTGTTCAGAAACAGATGTCAGTGATCCACCATATATGCTATCAATGTCTCAGCATGATTGTTTGTGAAAGCTGAATGTGCCTGCTCCAAACTATTTAACCCCCTGATCTTCATCATCATCATCATCATCTGTGGTGGGTGGCTGATGTTGGTTTGTGCTTTATCCATACCTGCGCAAGGCCCAGTGCCTTTGTCATTGGATCGGGAATGTCTTATTGCATGGCAATATATATCAGTCAAGATAAATAGCTAAAATGTAATTCTAATAATTTTTCTTGTTTCCCATCCTGTCGTTCTGGCCCTCACTGATTGGGTCTCTACAGTCTGAAATGCAATCAGTGTCAGAGGCCCAGGCAGCTCACCGAGATGACTCGCCAATGGATGTCGACCAACCATCAATGGAGCTGGACTCTTCAACACTGGGTGAGTCATTCACACCCTTATAATGTTTGAATCCTCAGAGGACATTTGTTTAATTTCTGATATGTTTATGGGCAGAGAATTAGTTCTTAAAATTGTTTATAAATTGACAATAAAGCTCGATAAAATAATCAGGATTTGCCAACGTTTCTATTGATTTGTGTTGTTTTGAAGCAGCTGTTTCACCTGCTTTACAGGGACTAATTTATTGCTATTTTCTCAAGCAGTATTTGTTTATCTCCACAATAACAAATATGTTACACTTAAATCAAAACCGAAACAATTAACAATTTGTAACCTTAAAAGTACAGATTGCCTCAATGAGTCATCAGATGTGTTAGTAAAGTTGTTTCTGCCTGGCTTAATGGTGTGCAGTGAATGCAGTAGCTAAATTATTGGGTAATACTTTCCGTCAGATGAAGTAGGAAATGGCCAGGCTGAAAGTGAAGAGAAACTCCCAGACCTCCCTCTGCTCAGCGAACAGCTCCTGCTGGATGAGCTGTGGGATATGCTCGGGGAATGCTTGAAAGAGCTGGAAGAGTCCCATGACCAGCATGCTGTATTGGGTAAGTGGTATCTTCATTAGAAAGGCTGTCTGTGGTTCCTTGAGAAGTCTAAATGGCCTCTCTCCAGAATTACACATGACACTTTATTTTGTAAAATATAAAAACATACACTAAAAAGTATTTGTGCACCTGCCTTGACTCACATATGATTTTAAGTGATATCCCATGTGGTTTAATGTGATGTTTGTCTACGATGATGTTTGTTCTTTTCCCCGGCAAAGTTGAGATGGTGAAATTTTCAGATCCGTAGCACCTTTGGAAGTATATTTAGTGAGAAAAATGGTGACATGTTAAATACTTTGTTCAACTGCCGTGTGTGTAGTATTGCCAAAAATATTAGCTCATCCATCCCAATAATCGGAATCAGGTATTCCAATTACTTCCATTGCCACAGGTGTATAAAATCAAGCACCTAGGCATGCAGACTGTTTTTACAAATATTTGTGAAAGAATGGCTCTCAGGAGCTCAGTAAATTCTCATGTGGGACGGTGATACGATTCCAGTTGTGAAATTTCCTCGCTCTTAAATACTCCACAGTTGACTGTGAGCTGTATTGTAAAAATGTGGAAGTGTTTGGGAAAGACAGCAACTCAGCCGCGAAGTGGTAGGCCACGTAAACTGGCCGAGCAACTGCATCCAAGCCGTTACCATATTTCACGAAGTGCAATTGCAAAGCGTCGGATGCACTGGTGTAAAGCAGGCCACCACTGGACTCTAGAGCAGTGGCGACGTCTCTCTGGAGTGACGAATTAGACGTCTCTATCTGGCAATCTGTTGGACGAGTCTGGGTTTGGCGGTTGCCAGTAGTGCGGTACTTGAGTGACATTGTGTAAAGTTTGGTGGTGTGGGGTTGCTCTTCAGAAACTGGACTTGGCCCCTTAGTTCCAGTGAAAGGAACTCCGAATACTTCAGCATACAAAGAGATTTTGAACTCCATGCTCCCAACAATGTGTGAACAATTTGGAGATGGCCCCTTCCTCTTCCAACATGACCAGTCCACAAGGCAAGGTCCATAAAGACATGGATGAGTCTGCTGTGGATGAACTTGACTCGCCTGCACAAAGTCCTGACCTCAACCCGATAGAACACTTTTAGGATGAATTAGAGTGAAGACTGAGAGCCAGGCCTTCTCATCCAACATCAGTGTGTGATCTCACAAATGCGCTTCTGGAAGAATGGTCAAAAATACCCATAAAATTAAACCTTGTGGACAACCTTCCCAGATGAGTTGAAGCTGTCATAGCTGCAAAGGGTGGGCCAACGTCATATTGAACCCTATGGATTAGGAATGGGATGTCCAAATGTGAGTCAAGGCAGGTGAGCGAATACTTGTGGCAATATAGTGTGTGTGTTGTGTGTGCGTGCGTGTGCGCATGGTGAGAAAATGGTTAGCACATCCGCCTCACAGTTCTGAGGACCCGGGTTCAAATCCGGCCTCGCCTGTGTGGAGTTTGCATGTTCTCCCCGTGCCTGCATGGGTACTCCGGTTTCCTCCCACATCCCATAAACGCAGAGTAGGTTGATTGAAGACTCTAAATTGTCCGTAGGTATGTATGTGAGAGCGAATGGTTGTTTGTTTATATTTGGCCTGCGATTGGCTGGCGACCAGTTCAGGGTGTACCCCGCCTCCCGCCCGCAGTTAGCTGGGATAGGCTCCAGCATACCCGCGACCCGAGTGAGGATAAGGGGTACGGAAAATGGATGGATGAATATAGTTAGAGCTGGGAGTAAGTCATATGTGCAAGTCCCAAGTAAGTCTCAAGTCATAACCTCCAAGTCACTTTTGGGGAAAAAAATCAAGTCAAGTCGAGTAGTCACTAAATTTCAAGCAAGTCGAGTCATTATTTGGTTTAAGCAAGTCGTAAGTGAAATCATACAATCTTGCTCCAGTCGCAACATATATTGGAGTGCTAATAAATTTTTTTTTTTACAATTTTCTTTCCCCATAAATCTTAACTTAAAAAAAGGTATTCACACCCTATAAAAGTTAAATGAACAAAAACTGCTTTAATTTATTGCACTGAATTGTTTTGTTGTATTTTAAGATTAATGTAACCAAACTTTATTTCTGAACAATCTATGCTGTGTACTTTGTGATGACAGCCTTGTAACTCCTACGGTTCTTAACAGAACACAATGAAGCAAAAGACGACTGTTTTCTGTTGGTGAAATATAATTAGATGTTTACCTAATGTGCTGATGGAGAATGAAAGAAATTCAGAATTAAGGGAATAATACATGACAAAGATTTTGCCATCCTTAAAAAAAAAAAAAAGTAAAAAATGTCTTCAGTATACAACGAAAACAAAGGAATTGCCCTTCCAATACTTTTTGGAGGGGACTGTAACTTTCAGTTGTGCTCATAGCACAACTAGCAGAATTTGTAAATTACTGCCAATGCTTGGTAAAATGACTGACTCTGGTGACCATCTGATTTTTTTGTTTTTGTTTTTTGTTTCATGATGTGCTCTTCTGAAATACCTTAGTTTAATTGAAATCCCAATAAAAAGTTTTTTTTTTTTTCCTAATTTTCTTTCAAGAATGGTTCAGAACCAATGGCTCCCCAGAACATAAACATGTACCTGTTCAACATTTTAGGCCAAGCACATGAGTTGAGTTGAATGTCTTCACATACTTTAAAGTGAGCGCCGATTGAAATGACCAATACATTTAATTAACTATTGACCGCTACAACTGAAATACAGTGGTATATATTTAGAATTTACTCCTATAAGTTAAAAAAAACCAAATTATTATTTATTTTTTTAGACCATAATTTTATACACTATCGCCGCCATGTTTTAGCGAAAGACAGGAGGTGCTGGCCACGTGCCTTGATCAGCCCACTTTAGCAGTAGCTACAAATACACCACTGAATATGACCAACTCGAGTTTCTTCACACCCATCATCTTCATCCTCATTTCTTGTCTTCCTCATTTCCCTGATCACACTGGCTCGAACTGAAGTGCCTGAACAGCATTCATCGCTGCCAGGGGCTGCTACTGTGGCTACTGCTAAAAACTCCGGGCGTCGGCCACATCCCCATTTGACGTCACTACCCAAAATGCACTGCGACGGAAAAAACCAATGGCGGCCTATGTTGAAATTATGATTTGTAAAAATATATAAATCTGCAAATGATTATCGAAAGTTGTATCTTATGTTACTCAAATTGAAACCAAGACCAAACGTCATTGAAAACGGAGTTCACTTTAAGTTCATCTTCACTTGATTTTGCCTCAGTAGGTGCTGCTGTTTTGCTTAACAATGGATTTCAAATTGGGTCCGGTATTAACTCTGTAAAGTCCACAATACCATCTATGAAATGAAGTACTTGATTATTTTTTTCCTGAGGGGAAATGGGATAACGGGATAAAGTCTTACATTTGCCGGCTACCGTTGTTTTGTAAATTCATTACAGTTTGTTTTTATTATATCTATTGTGATCACTCCGTATCTCTCAGTTCTCCAGCCTGCTGTGGAGGCATTCTTCCTTGTGCACGCTACCGAGCGAGAGAGCAAACCCCCTGTTCGGGACACTCGGGAGAGCCAGCTTTCTCACATCAAGGATGAGCCTCCGCCACTGTCCCCAGCACCGCTTACACCAGCTACACCGTCATCCCTAGACCCGTTTTTTTCCCGGGAACCGTCCTCCATGCACATCTCTTCAAACCTGCCACCAGACACCCAGAAGTTCCTCCGATTTGCCGGTGAGCCAGATTTCTCATGGATCTTTAGCTAAACCAATTTTTCAATGCGATTATTATTATTTTTTGTAATGTGGATACTCTTGGGGGCTATTTATAGTTAAGCAATGAACTAGGGCCACCTTTATCCAGAGACTTACCCGTTTCTCTGAGTAGGTATCATCAGTAAATTAATCAAAAGGTCTATTAGATGTAAAGGGGAGAGAAAAGATTTTGCACATTGTGTGTAACATGAGTTTAATTTCTGCTTGTATGTAGAAACGCACCGCACAGTGCTCAACCAGATTCTGCGTCAGTCCACAACTCATTTGGCTGATGGACCCTTTGCAGTCTTGGTTGATTACATACGCATCCTGGACTTTGATGTAAAGAGGAAGTAAGGGAAATTCGTTTCTTTTTTTCTTTTTTCTTTTTTTTTATACCTGTGCTCAGTTAGTGGCTTTCTGAGTGTCTGACCTGTTGTTTATCATGCAGGTATTTCCGCCAGGAGCTGGAACGCCTTGACGAAGGCCTAAGGAAAGAGGACATGGCCGTGCATGTGAGAAGAGATCACGTGTTTGAGGACTCCTACAGAGAATTACATCGCAAGAGCCCAGAGGACATGAAGAACAGACTGTGCGCTTCCACTTCCATTGCCAACATTTCTTTGAGTCTCATCCACCCAGATGCACCTGAACGTTCCGCCCCCTTTCTTTTGCCAGGTACATTGTCTTTGAAGGAGAGGAGGGCCAGGATGCCGGCGGCCTGCTGAGGGAATGGTACATGATCATCTCCCGTGAGATGTTCAACCCAATGTACGCCCTGTTCCGCACGTCGCCTGGAGATAGGGTTACCTACACCATCAATCCCTCATCCCACTGCAACCCCAACCACCTGAGCTACTTCAAGTTTGTGGGCCGGGTGGTGGCCAAGGCGGTCTATGATAACCGGTTATTGGAGTGCTACTTCACTCGCAGCTTTTACAAGCACATTCTGGGCAAGAGTGTCAGGTAATGGTGACGGGAAGCATATTCCGACAAAATCCAAATAGCTAATAAATGTATTGGTATATTTCTCGTTTCTGTTCCAGGTACACTGACATGGAGAGTGAGGACTACCCCTTCTTCCAGGGTTTGGTATACTTGTTGGAGAACGATGTGTCCACCTTGGGCTATGAGCTCACATTCAGCACAGAGGTTGGTGTCATGTCTCTTCATTGTTATAATTATTTTCAAGTGGAAAATGAATTCTCATGCTCAAGATTGGGTCTCAGGCACTTGAACAAGAGTGTCCCCGAGGAGTCATTTTCTGTGTGGCAATGTGATAATGGGTGCCGTGGTTGAATTGCAAAAGTAAAGGTGAAACACCGCGAGGCAAGTGAATTTAAACATCATCCCCCTCTTTGGGTAGGTCCAAGAGTTCGGTGTATGTGAAGTTAGAGACCTCAAGCCAAATGGTGCAAACATACTGGTCACAGAAGAAAACAAAAAAGAATACGTGCACCTGGTTTGCCAGATGAAGATGACAGGTAGGATTGTGGTTTTATACATTTTTATATTAGTTCCAAAGAAAATGCTATGAAATAAGCCTAGTTCTAATTGTACTACAATTCAAAGAAAAACTACCTTTAGATGGTAAGAGTTTCTGTATTCAGGGTGATCCATAGTCTGAAATGAGATTTTCTGATATGAAGGCCTTAATTATCATTCAAAAGACGACTAAGTCTTTCAACAATATTGCCATTTTCTGTGGAAGTCTTTGTGCATTTAATACAGGTTAATAATTGGCAAAAGAAAATTCTCAACCACTTCTACACAATTTTAATTGTTAATTTTCGGTCAACAAACATTTGTTGAACTAACATTTTCACTGAGCACTTATATTGTGAAAAATAAGTCAGTGTCTTAGTGTTGCGATATAAATTATGAAATTCACAGTAAATACTGCAGTCACTTCAATAAAGTTTTACGAAATAGTTTATGGTGTGGATCCCATGTCGCCCACTCCTTTTGGTCACAGTGCATGAGAAGTCTTAAAAGTGATGGTTAAGAGGTAAACAGGCGTGAATGATGTGGCGCAGGGGCGATCCGCAAGCAGCTGGCCGCTTTCCTTGAGGGCTTTTATGAGATCATCCCCAAGAGGTTGATCTCCATCTTCACCGAGCAGGAGCTGGAGCTGCTCATCTCTGGCCTGCCGACGATTGATATTGATGACCTCAAGGCCAACACGGAGTACCACAAATACCAGTCCAGTTCCATCCAGGTACTTGAAATGAATGCAGGCTGTGCCTTTAGATGTCATTATGACATAAGTCACCTGCCAATTTGTTTGCGTTTTAACCCAAGATACAGTGGTTCTGGAGGGCCTTGCGTTCCTTCGATCAAGCGGACCGAGCCAAGTTCTTACAGTTTGTCACCGGGACGTCCAAAGTGCCCCTCCAGGGTTTCGCTGCTCTGGAAGGCATGAACGGCATCCAGAAGTTCCAAATCCACCGCGACGATCGCTCCACTGACCGTCTGCCGTCTGCTCATACTTGGTAAACAAACCTGTTACAAATGAAGACCCATGACGTTGTTTTCTCAAATTAGAGAGTGAAAATGAATGTGTGTTGTTTGATCGTAGTTTCAACCAGCTGGACCTCCCTGCATACGAGAGCTACGAGAAGTTGAGACACATGCTGCTGCTGGCCATCCAGGAGTGCTCTGAGGGATTCGGCCTGGCTTAATCAATGACTCTTTCAAACAAACACACACACACACACACACACACACACACCTAAATTAGATCTGACTACTATTCATAGTTACATTTTTGACCTCACACAGACATACACCCTGCTTAGATATTACTGGATTACCTGTTGAATGGCTCAGACTTAATGGTTTCTAGTCCATACAGAACCAATCGAACCAGCGAGTCGGTTGGTCTGACTAACATTAAATACCACACGGAGAGTCTCTCAAACACACACACACACACGCACATGCTTGTGTGTCCCTCCCCAATTTAAATGGAAAGGGCAAATGCAGAGGCTAAAACATGGACTAATATAAGAGACATTTTCTTCATCTAGTTTTGTTTTTTTCTCTGTACAAAAGGTTTGGGAGTTTATTGTTTCAACTTTTGTTTTTGTTTCTCTGGCTCTGTAAAAAGAAAAAAGAATGTGTGAACAAGATGGTTATAAAACCTTTGGGGAAACGTTGGTGGTTTGGTGTTGCAAATTTTTGACCTCACAAGCCTTGACACGTTTTCTTGTGAGGCTGTATGAACAACTTGAGAAATTCACAAAAATGCACTTTTCAGAAAGATTTTGTGGCATTTTTAGGGAAGGATGGTACATTTGAAGCAGAAACCTGAAGGAGATTAAAAAACATTCATCATAAATTCTAGAGTATTTTTGACTATTCAATTACTGACTCAGCCTTGAGCCTTTGAATCCGATTGGAATAACCACATGAATAAATGCATAAAATTGCATCTATTGTCTTTTTAAGTCTTTCAGCCTACTGATTGATAAAATCCTGGAAGATCACAGCAGATTCTGTTAGTTACAGTAAATGTACTTTGCAATCTTTTCATTCATTCATTCATTGTCAGGCTTGTTAAAAAGACTTCTGTGATGTGACATTTTTCTCGCTTGGTTGCGCTTTTAACTCAAGCATTGACCAGGGGAACTAAATATTTAGATGTGTAACTGGAATTACAACTAGTCAAACTCCACTTTTAAATGCTAAGGCTTGCCATTCTACCAACTACCCTTGTCCGTGCACGGCAAGGAAACTCGTGAATTAATAGTGGCTAGATGTCGTGGGGTGGTGGAAGACTGGTTGGCTCTTCTGCCTCACAGTTCTGTGGACTGGGGTTCAAATCCGGCCTTACCTGTGTGGAGTGTGCATTTTCTCCCTGTGGTTGTGCGGGGTTTTCTCCCACAGCCCAAAAACGTGCATGGACTGAAGACTCATCGTTGCCCTTAGGTGGGAATGTGAGTGCAGATGGTTGGTTGTCTGTCTGTGTGTGGCCTGCGATTGGCTGGTGACCAGTTCAGGGTGTACCTCAGCACGGTCGCGACCCGAGTGAGGATAAGCAGTACGGAGAATGAATGGATGTTCCGAAGTGTGCTGCCGCCATCTAGTGGAAAGCATCTGTAGAGCACTTGTATTTAAAAATTTCGCCTTGCTGGAAAAACAAGTCAAGGCACTTATATCTCAAGGTGCCACCGTACTGTACAATGCATCCATCACAGTACTTTTTTTTTTTTTATTCGCGGTTTTATATATTATATTTTCCCCCTCAAATTTCTGTGTGCAACACCCATCAATTTTCTGTACTGCTTATCCTCAATAGGGTCGCGGGCGTGCTGAAGCCTCCCAGCTATCTTCGTGTGAGAGGCGGGGTACACCCTGAACTGGTTGCCAGTCACACCTAAGGACAATTAATTTTCAATCAACCTATCATTTTTTTGGGGGGGAGGGGTGGGGGGGGGGGCTGAGTACCCGGAGAAAACTCACACAGGCACGGGGAGAACATGCAAACTCCACACAGGCGGGGTCAAAGCTGTGAGGCAGACTGTGCCAACCAGTCACCCACCATACCGCCTTTTTTATTTTTATTTGCAAATTTTTACGAATCGGTTGCATACGTATTTACAGCCTATGCACATTACATTTTCCACGTTTGGCAAAAGTTACAGCAAGTTTTTACTTTTGTTTTTAATATGATGCCGCAGGGTGGCACGGTGTAAAAATGGTTAGCACATCTGCCTCACAGTTCTGACGACCCAGGCTCAAATCCGGCCCCACCTGCGTGGGCTTTCTCCTGCATCCCCAAAACATACGTTAGGTTAATTGAAGACTCTTAAGTTGCTCATAAGTGCAAATGTGCGCGAATGGTTGTCTATCAGAGCCCTGCGATTGGCTTGCGACCAGTTCAGGGTGTACCCCGCCTCTCGCCCAAAGATAGCTGGGATATGGTCCAGCACGCCCGTGACACTAATGAAGATAAACAGTACAGAAGATGGATGATGCCACATTCTTGGCTCAAGATCAGTCAGGTTGGATGGGGAGAATTGGTGCACTGCCATTTTCGGCTCGCACAGGTTCGAGCTTGAGCTCTTTCTGGACTGCTCAAAAGTAGTCCCGGCTATGTGCTTTGGGTTGTTGTCTTGCTGAAAGATGAATTGTCATCCCAGTCTGAGGTCAAGAGCACTTTGGACCAGGTATTTTTCCATCAATTCTGATCGCTGGTCTCTCAGTTCCTGCCACTGAAAAAAAAATCCTTTCTGTTGTTGTGAATTAGTGCTATATGGATAAAATTAACTTGTCATTGGGCTAACTCCAGGCCAACTGTCATGTACAGTAATGTCTTACCAATGAGAAACTTCAGTCCAGCTGCTTAGCAACGTATGCCGAACTGGTGGATTCCTGCAAAGATGGTTGTCCATCTGGAAGATTCTACTCATTCCACAGAGCAACGGTTCTTATCCAATGGCTCAGTTTAGATGGGCAGCCAGCTCTAGCAAGAGTCTTGCTGCTTTCCAACTTGGGACCTTCAAAGCACCAGAAACGTTTCCCGAAAGTTCCCCCAGATCTGTGCCTCAAGACAAACCCTGTTATCTCCCATAATTCCAATCTCTGAGGTCTACGGACAGTTCCTTTAATGCTAATGTATTGTGCAAAATATTGCAAAAAGGTAGGATGTAGATGATAAAGAGGAGGGGACCCAAGACAAAATCCTGGGAGACACCAGAAGAAACGAGGGACAGATGGGACTTGAATGATTTAATTTCAAGAAACTGGGTGCGTATATTGCCAGTGAGGTGGAGTCTGCTCAGGAGGATGGTGTGAGAGGTGGTAGAAAAAGCTGCAGTCAGATCAATTAGGATAATGATGGTGAGCGTAGTTTATTTAAATAGTACCAAAGACAGAATTCCTTTGAGAGGACCAAGTGTTTTGAGATCAGTATTCAAGCCAGCCATCTTTTCTTTGTATATCTACATCAAAGGAATTCCTTCAGGCATTTGTATGTTTCTTAGGGTTTTCCTTCTCTTCTCAGACAATAACCTGTCTTTGGTTTACAGCAGAGGTTCGAGTCTTCAAAGAGGACTGATTTGCATCTTACGAGATAAGGGTACCATTTGGGCACCAGGCCAGTCTGTTAGACACCAGCAGGTGGGTGTGGGTATTTCACGAACACAGAGTGTCACCTTGTGGCCAGCAGAACCCTCCAAATATGGTCATGTGGAGCGACCACCTTCTGGGTAAAGCCAGGGGCGGGGCTAATTCCACGGCCAGATAATTAAACCTTTCGAAACTGGCATCCAGAAGTTTTTCGTTGTCCTGGCTTTGTGAGCAGCTGCTATGACACTAAGGCTCAGAACCACAGGCAAAAAAGTCCACCTCATGAGTAAACCAGAGTCAAATGCCAGCAGGAGGTTGTCACTGAGGGGGCGGAAACCAGACTGGTATTGTTCATTGAAATTATTGTAACTGAGGTGGGAGTGGAGCATGGAAGTGATGGTCTTTTTAAGGATTTTTGAGAGAAAAGGGAGGTTGGAGATGGGACGAAGGTATTGAAATAATTTGTATCCGAACTGGGGTTTTTCAGTATTGGGGTTACGGCTGCATTTTTGAGTGCTGGGGGAACAATACCAATAGAGAGAGATGTTAGTGATGAGGGGCACCAGGGATGGGAGGTAAGGTTTTCCCGGAACAGTAGGCAAGGGGTCAAGATGGCAAGTGGAGGGTTTGGAGCGACGGATGATTTCTGAAATGCCCATGGCAGAAGGCAGACTAAAACTTGAAAGCGAGTGGATGGGTTGGACAGGAAGCGGGAGGAGGAAGTTGCTGGTGGATCCATTTGACTTTTGCATGGAAAAATTACATAATGGAATTACAGAAAACATAAGCATAAGTGGGAGGGAATGGAGTCCAGAGGGCATGACATACTGCCAAGCAGGGAGAATAGTGCCTTGTGAAGTGTTGTCTTTGTATTGATATGGGTATTGTATTGGGTTGTGTAGTAGGTACATTTGGCTTGAATTAAACAGTCTTTGTAGTGGTTAAAATGATAACGGCACATCAGAATCATGTATGTCCTTGTGTAGGCCGTAGTGAGTTTCTTAAGGAGGCGTTGGAGTTGATGACCTTTGCATTTTAATTGTCGCAGAGGTGGTAAAAGCTACAGATCTGTTTTTTACTGTTGAAAATGCGTTGAGGAGATTATTGCAGTGAGCAACCTTGAGTTTGTCAGGGGTGGAGAGAGAGTCCGTGCTGGGGAGGCTGTTGATAAAAGTGAAAAGTGTGTGTGGGCTAATGTTATTGATTTGGAGAAAAGACATGGGAGGGCAAAGGTTGATTTTGAAAAAAGTTAGGTTAGTGGAAAAGGTTATTAGCATGTGGTCTGTAAGAGGGAGTGAGTCGGAATTGAAGTTGGCTGGAGTGAGAGCGGAACAGCATATCAGATCCAGGATGTGTCTTTTGCAGTAAGTGGGAAAGTTAATTTTGGGCCATGGACCAAAGATATTGAGACAAGATGAGAACTCGCTGGCAATTGTGTTATTGGAGATGATAGTGAATATTAAAATCGACAAGCAGTATAATGTTAGGAGCTAGTGCAGACCCCTCCTTGAGCTGTCACCTTATCGTGGTGGAGGGCTTTGTGTGTCCCAAGGATCCTAGGAGCTAAGTTGTCTGGGACTTTATGCCCCTGGTAGGGTCACCCATGGCAAACAGGTCCTTGGTGGGGGACCAGACAAAGCACAGCTCCAAAGACCCCTATGATGTTTTAAAAATACAGGGAAATTTTTTGTGACGCGGGTCACCGGGGCCCCCCCTCTGGAGCCCGGCCTGGAGGTGGGGTTTGAAGGCGAGTGCCTGGCCTGCCATCCATGTGGTCTGGCGAGGCACATCCCAAAAGGGTAACGTAGGTCCCCCTTCCCATGGGCTCGCCACCTGTGGGAGGGGCCACAGGGGTCAGGTGCAGTGTGAGCTGGGCGGTGGCCAAAGTCAGGGACCTTGGCGATCCGATCCCCGGCTACAGAGACGTGGAATGTCACCTCTCTGGCAGGGAAGGAGACCGAGCTGGTGTGTGATTTTGAAAAGTTCCAACTAGATCTAGTCTGGCTCGCCTCCACGCATGGCTTGGACTCTGGTACCAGTCCTCTTGAGAGGGATTGGACTCTCTTCCACTGTGGAGTTGCCCACGGTGAGAGGTGCTGAGCAGGTGTGGGTATACTTAACTGCCCCCCGGCTCAGCACCTGTACATTGGGGTTCACCCCGGTGGATGAGAGGGTAGCCTCCCGCCTCCTTCGGGTGGGGGGACGGGTCCTGACTGTTGTTTGTACCTATGCACCAAACAGCAGTTCAGAGCACCCACCCTTTTTGGAGTCCTTGGAGGGGATAAAGGAGAGTGCTCCCGCTGGGGACTCCATCCTTCTGCTGGGGGATTTCAATGCTCACGTGGGCAATGACAGTGAGACCTAGAAGGGTGTGATTGCTTTCGTTGGAGTCCTGGGGTGATCTGTTCTTCCCCAGAACTGGTTTGGTTCTGGGATAAGTAAGGGATTTTTAAAAAATCACGGTCAATGGCAATGAAATTGGAAGATTTCAGAGGACCTGTATTTTGATTTCGCTGGCCTCCTGGAGTTGTGCAGTGTCCCCCAGAACTGGACTGGTTCTGGGAGAACTGAGGGATTATTTTTAATCATCCTTTGAAATCAGACATAATGCCAGACATATACAATATGAAGGTTTCAAATTAAGTTTATTTTATAATGCAACTTCAGACCCTTCCTGGATGGAATCCTGGAACAGTTTTCTTTCTCCCAGTGGTGGACCGGTTACGATATAATGGAGAGGGTTTTTTATTTATTATTTTAAATGCAAGGGATTGATGTCCATGTATTATTTGTCAAGCTTTTAATTTGAAGTCTGTCCACGCAGCTCGTTGGCGGCGTGTTACCATAATGCCTAGTATAAACAACATCGTTGATGGCTGCAAAGTCACTATTGCTACCATTCTGTTATGCATAAAATGTCCAGTTTACATTCAAGGAGGAGATCCTGGACGAGATGTCCCTTGGTTGTGAGTGACTGGATGTTGAGCCGTCCAAGGTTACGGTGGTGTTGTCTGTAACTCTGCTCTAAACATTTCCCCTTTATGGAAAGCCATTTGACCATTTATCCAATATCCATCTTAAGGTCCACCTTTGTCCTCACTAGTAAGACAATTCAGCGTACCAGTAGTACCACTGTCTTACTAGTAGTAACTTTTCACTATTTTCTTCTGGTTAATTGAGGAGTACATATGAATGCTGGTTGGGTTCATGAGTAATAAGTGCTTTGATTCTGTGTGAGCCAAAAAACTCTCCGCCTGATATATTTTACTGCGGCTGCCTTCATTCACCATAAATCACAATACTACTGCGCTCCTGCAATGGAAGAGTTTTTTTTCTAGCATACAGACCAAGAAAAATGAGAGGGCAAAAGGCCCAAATCCATTCATTAGTGTAATTAGTTGGAGAGAGATTTTGCACTAAAGAAACTGCACGTGGAGTGAACCTTTCTTTGCAGAATTCATCATCCACTTGGTTTGTTTCCTGACTCTCCTCCAAGGGAAAAGGTGAGGCCTGCTGAATAACAATACGAATAGAAATCATAGTTTAATCAGAGATGTTGTGAAAAGAAAAGGTGATGTAACACAGTGGTAAACATGACCCTGTCCCAGCTTTTTTGGAACGTGTTGCAGCCATAAAATTCTATGTTAATGATTATTTGCTAAAAACAATCAAGTTTATCAGTTTGAACGTTAAATATATTGTCTTTGTCGTGTATTCAATTAAATATAGGTTGAACATGAGTTGCAAATCATTGTATTCTGTTTTTATTTATGTTTAACACAACGTCCCAACTTCATTGGAATTGGGGTTATATATATTTTTTTTGGGGGGGGGGGGGGTGTTAATGCAGTTCTAGACACTTGTATGTGAAAATTAAAGGATGGACCCTGATCAAATGTAATGACAAGTTTCCTTATGGTGCTGCTGGCATTTATTGCAAAGCCATCTAGAGCAATTATATCATGGGAAACCTTGCCGCTGATGTGCTGGGAGCCAAGGACTACTGTATAATTTCAGTTTTATCTGAGTTTAACAGGAAGAAATGACCTGTCATCCACTTCTTGATGTTTTGAGACATGCCTAGAGTCTGGACACATGACAAAGTCCTTTGAATTGACTTAATTGGTTTGCACATAATTCATGGTGGAGTCTGTAGTTTTCAAAGTGCTAGCCCGATTTCCATGTAGCCTCACTTGACTCACCCCACTTGCTTCTCTGGCCAAAGCCACGCCTTTCACTAAAGTGAACGTGCATGTTCATAAACAAGTCACTTAGCTTTGGCTACTATATTGCTGGCATGAGTGTTGCAAAACGGTACTAAATTTTAATCAGGTGCAACCAATGTATATGATCAAATGAAGGACTTTTTTTTTTTTTTTTCAGTGGAGCTGACTGGTTTCAGCATTTAAAGACTGAACAGGACCGGTCAAAGCACGGATCCCTGTGGCACGCTATGGCTAACTTCTACACACACACATTCTTTATTACCAATAAATACAAACTGTCAGTGATCCAACAAATGGAATTTAAAACAATTTAAGGAAGTTGCTTTAATGCCAATGACATGTTCTAATCACTGCATGTTGCTGCTTTCCCTTATAAGACCTGAAGATCTCAATTGATCAAGATCTCCAACTGTGATTGACTTTTTGCGTCACACAGGTTGAAAAAATTATCAAGCCTTTTGTAAAAGGTGTAGAAAGTGCAGATATATATCAAATGTCAGAAGTAAAAATAAGAAGTCATCAGAAAAATGAATAGTCAAGTAAAGTACAGATACATGAAGAATTGTACTTAAGTACAATAACACTAATTGTGCTGTGCTAATTTCAACTTTTCTTTTAAAAATGAAAGCATTGTGGCTTTTACTCCAAGATTCCCCCGTGATCGCCGCCAGACTTTTATTTTCCCAGTACTGGTCTGCACGAGTTGAACTATTTACACGACCGTTTAACGCGCCTAATGTGATGTTGGCTGCAGAGCGAAGCCAACCGAACGCATGGTGGGGAAACTCAATCAGAGTCATTTCCCCTCAATTAGTGAGTGATTAACGCCGGGTCGGAGGCGCTCTGATGACCTTGTGGCCTCATAATGACTTTAACTAGATCGATGCACCTCCAGCAGCATGGCAGCACACAAGTGTTCTTTTCGCTTCTTCTTTGTCTCTGCTGCCTGCCTGCTGAACTCGACTGTCTGCTGTCACCTTGACATTTTCTTGTGGCTTTTGTCAGCACGCCTGCTCAGCAAAGGCAGCAGAGGGCGCCTTCATTTTCATTATGAAGATTTGTCTCTATTTGTTTGTCTTAAAAGTTGTTTTTACACTTTTTGTCATATTAAAAAAAACGTAGTATTTGCCTTATAGTCCACCACTGCCACATAACAACTATTTCCACCTCCTGCACCATAAACAGTGGTGCATTGAGATAAAGCTTTAATTCGCTCCGTGATCATGTTTGTAACTCCAAATGTTTGTATAGCAAATCAGATTTTCCCATTGAAATGAATGCAAATGGTATTAAACCGTTCAAGCCCCCCCCCAAAAAAACAACATTTTTGTAATGTTTTTGATAAGAAAATTAGCCGATTATAATATTGTACTTTATAAAAACACGTTGTATTAACATTATATACAATGTAAAGAATTGAAAAAAAATTGCATCATCATAATCAATTCACTGTGATTGTGAAGCTCCTTCTGGTGTACACACTTTGGCCACCTGGGGCAGTATACTACAGCATGGATCTACATGAATTCATTTTTCACAGAAGATAAAGAATATATGCCTATGAGTATTGTCATATTGTCTGTCTATTGGTTAGGTGGTTATAACCCTGCGACATGGATGTCATACGGTAGCCCGTCAATGGCATTTGGCATTGTTTGTTAGCATTAAGCTTAGCATACTTTCCTAAGGCAAAGCTATATGGTTGTTTGAAATTCACAAGGTGTAATTATCTTTTTGTGTTTAGTTTGACAGTAAGCTTCAACTGGGAATGGTAATAAACAGCTTGAAGCTTTGTAAAGAATTGTTCAATAAGTGTCAAACTGCTCCTTGTTATGAAGTGGTTTGATTTGAATTCACTGCCACCATATAACACTCGTATGTCAAACTTTTTTGCTCGCTAGACAAAGCAAAAAGTCGGCCAGACAACGGCTCGTATCTTGAAAAACTCAATCGTATCTCAGTGCACCACTGTTATCCAGCACGATCACCCTCACACCATATAATTCACCACCACTACAACTGCGGTATTATCCATCCATCCATTTTCTTTTACTGCTTATCCTCACTCGGGTCGCGGGAGTGCTGGAGCCTTTCCCAGCTATCATCGGGCGGGATGCGGGGTACACCCTGAACCGGTCGCCAGCCAATCGCAGGGCACATACAAAGAAACAAAAAAAACATTCGCGCTCACATTCACACCTACGGGAAATTTAAAGTCTTCAATCAACCGACCACGCATGTTTTTGGGATGTGGGAGGAAACCGGAGTGCCCGGAGAAAACCCACCCAAACCTGCAGTATTATATAACCCAAAATCACAAATGCAACTTTTTGTCATGGTCTTCATATACTGTATGCAAATCCAGTTTCTACTGGTTTGGTTTAGATTTTTCTGGTGTATTTGAAAGTTAAACAAAACAGTGGAAGGTCCCATTCATCACATTTTACTTTTTTTTTTTTAATTAGCAGTAAACATAATTTGTTTTTTTACCCAAACGTGTTAGCAATTTTCGTTCTGTCAAAAGGTTGACAGCGCGACTTATGAAGTCATCCGCAAATGCTGTAGTTGGAGGTTGGCCAGCAAGACTCTCGTTACCTGATGCTGCCGTATTATCTACCGTGACAGATAATCATTTGATCGATTGCAATATCAGTAATTTGTCCCAGCCTGACTGTATACTGTACGTGTGTATCCACCTTTGCGCAAACAACCTCTTCGTAGTTTCCGTTATCATCTCCCGAGTTTCCCCATTCACACTGCAGTCATTTATTATATTGCCTCCGCCTCCTTTTGCTTTTAAGCTGATGGAATGGTCTCAGTCCGCCTTTCGCTGACTCCGTCTGATTCTCCTTCGCCTCCTGACTTGAAGTTGTTCATTCGAAGCCTTATGTTCCTCTTTCCCTCGTATATCACTCCCATCTCTCTCCACGCAGGGAGGATTGGTAGACGGAAATGAGCAGAGAGCTTTGGCAAGGCCAATGGAAGAGGTCAATAAAAGGTTTCCAGTGAAGTGAGGAAAATGTCTCCTCTCACATTGTGACTCCAAATATGCATTTTCGACATGTTGCTACGTGCAAACATTTCCCCTCTCAATTGTTCTATACAGGTTGCAAGATTTGCAGCTACCATTTAACTATTAGTCCTTTTGTTTTAATCACGTCGCCTCAACTGATGAAATGACGCATTGAGAAATGTTTATTACTTCCTCCACTTCTCGTTGACCAACAAAGAGTTCTCGTGCGGAAATTGATAAATGTGTGCCATTGCTTGCAATGGTGTTTTACTGGAATTGTTCTGACTTTGCGGTTCATTTCTTGTTGTTTGCTTTTTATCAAAAATAACCGGACACATTAATCATGACCCGTACAATACTTTATACAAGACCACATGTAGTAAAAACAAGAAAAGAGCCATCCAACATGGTAAAGGGCTTTAATATGGACTCTTTCAATTTCAGTGAACTCTTGGCGTTTTGCTATTTTTAAAAAGGAAAATTTGAAGTCCCTCAGAGTGAAAATCAATGTCTTCTAAATTTGACACACCACAGAAAAGTGTTTAAAAACCCTGCCATATTTGAATGATTCAAAACAATTGCAAAGTATATAAAATGATTCTTTGAAAGAGTCAAAAATTAAAGACCTTGTCTCTGCTCTCTGACAGTGTCTGCTGAAACCAAGCCCTGCACATCTGTCAGCTACCGATCAAATACTTTGCCGAGCATCTTTCTTATGCCTACATATAATTACAAGTTTGAACATCCATCCGCTAAAATCCTCCACTGGCTGTAACGTATCCTACCAGATCATCACCACGCCGCAACGAGGCGCTCTAAAGCGGCCACGAACAGCACAAAGCGCCTGTCCACGTGATGGCTGTCACCTCGGACAAAAAAAAAAGAAATTATCCCCCTCCTCGCTCTTCCGTCTTTCTCGGTGTGACGTGTGTTCATTCTCATAGCTGACAACGAGGCACTCTAAAGTGGCCACTCTAGAGGACTATCCAAAAGGTATGATGCATTTTCGGGGTGTAGGAATAGCTTGCTAGCTAACTGCATGTCACAATTACGCAGAATAACCGAACAAAGGGGCTTAAGTTCTTTATAGTGGGGGAGAGGCCACTTATGCCAGACTTTAAAGTACATCACGTGGCCCCATTTTAGCCTTGCCCAACAAATCAGGAAAACAGAAATGGTGAAAAACTATTTAACGCTCTATCTCTACAATTGAGTACTACAGAGTTCGCAGTCTTTTCACATTTTCAGAAATGATCTTTAAACGTATATTGCATCTAAAAGCAATAATACCTACATTCACTTTACAGGTTCTTTAAGGATAACACTGAAGTAGCATGGCAGCATTAAATGCATGATTTAGGTCTATATACTGGTGTATAGTGGTACTTTGACTTCAGAGTTTAATGAATAATATGACCATGCTCGTAAATCAAATAACTCTTATTCATATCAACTTTCCCCATTCAAATGTATGGAAATGCCATTAATCCGAGTGATGGCTTGAAACTCAGTAAGTCATAAGTCAAATATTTTGTCTTTAGTATTTCCCATTACAGAAACATACCAAAATGAATTTGCTCATTACTACTGCTGTTGATGGAGGGCAACTGTGGCACAAACCATGACTTTATAGTCCTTTTAAATTCACTTTACATTTGACCTATTGTATGTCCTGGTTTCCTTTCATGGTTTTGACCCAGATATGTTGAACTCGGGTTGGGTTAATGATTGCACTTCTCACCACCACCAATCATTATTCCCATGACAACATCTCGCTCTCCTCAGCTTTTGTCTGCTTTGCCTGGCACAAGTGTGGCCACGGCTGGCGACAGATGGGCATGCTGGTTGGTGGTGTGCACATGCACGCGCACGTGCGCACACGCGCACACACAAATGCACACACATACACGCGTATTGGAATCAATCTACTGTATGTTTTGTAAATTGCTGGGCTGTTCTCTTACCCCGGTCTTTGTTTCACAGTAAAAGGATTTTCACTTGTATGGTACTTTTCAATCTTTAAGGTACTCAAAGCGCTTTTTCACTGTAGCTTCAGTCAGTGATGTACTGATGGCGCAGCATCAGTAGTGACTGGGTGTTTAGTATCTTGCTCAACGACACTTTGTCATGGTTACAGGGGCTCAGGATCGAACCCACAGCCTTCGGGTTGGGAGACGACCACTGTACCATCTGAGTCATGTCGCCCCATTCTCAATGATTTCAGATATGAAAACTGCAACCTTTCATTTCCCTTGCAGGGGGTTGCTGTGCAAAACGTCCAATATCTTGATGAACTAAAGGGCTTCTAGTTTATTAAGAAAGAGTTTTGTGATGTGAGGGCGAGAGATGCCATCTTTTCCAATGAACACTGTTAACTTGTTTCTCTCTGAGACTCAGATAATACATTTTCTTTAAGTTTGTGTCTAAATCAGATACTTTTATTTCATTATCGCACACGGAAGAACAGAAAATGTGTTAACACAAGTTAGGCATTTTTAAAAAAACATTTTAAACAGTTCACCTCTTAAGGCCTTTTTACACTGATGAGCCATCACAATGGGATGAACCCATATCCTGTTTTTCTTGCAGTCTGTCTCCTCCTCCTCCTCTTGCTGAAAATGAGCAACACTCGGTTGTCTTTTTGAAAAAGACTGACATCTTGCTGAGGTGCGGTCTACTCACCCCCGTTGCCGTCGACGTTGCGCTTAGACATGGGGGCAAATGAATAGCGCCTGTACGTTTGTTTAGGACAATTTAATTTAGCTTGTGCGAAGCCATGACTCCATCTTCTGTGACTTTTTGAGTGAACCACTGCATGAAGCTGTAGACCACTGTTAAAAGCTTCTTGTGCTACAAAGATAGCTGCCGACTGGCTAATTGCCAAGATTGGATTAGATATGGGACCAAGTTGTGATCAAAACATAGTCTGTTTTATTTGTGTTTTATGTTTTAACCTTTTATATGAGATCAGAATGAGGACAACTTTTGCTTCTGTTAAGAAACATTGAGCACAGTTACTTTTTGATTCTGACATGTTTGTGCTTTCTATTTTTGTTGCATTGCTGTTGACTTGGTAGGACTCAACTGGCATTCTCAAGCAACTTTTTGAGAGCCCAGGACCTGAACTTGGGCTGATTTGGATCTTCACAGTGTTTGTGATGTTGAAGTACTTAGCGAAGATGTAGACTGATGCACTAGCTTTTCGCACTAGACATTTGTTAGGTAGCTGTTTACTGGCTAGCTGCCAAGTCCTCGTCACTTGTGATCAGTGGTGGTCCTGCCTTGACTGGTGCACTGTGCGATACCCCTGTTCTGTAACCCCCCCCCCCCCCCCCCACTTCTCAATGGTAACCAATCCCCCATACTGATGGAAAAAAACACACTTAAATGTGGAGTTTGCAGTTTTAAAATTACTAGCATTATTTGAATGTAGCCTCATTTTTCAAAAGATAATTTCAACAATATTCTACGGTCAGGGCATATAGACAGTTTTAAAATATATAACAAAAATAGTTTTTTTAAACTGCAAACACTACCTTTAAGTCAGGTGTGTCAAACTAATTTTTGTCACGGGCCACATCACAGTTATGACTTCCCTCGGAGGGAAGTACGACTGTGGACCCATATAAATGAAAGATTACCTAATATACTGTAATTACAGTATACACAACACATTGATGAATAACCAGTTTTGCCAACTATTACCAAGTATTACATTTCTTTTCAAAGGGGGATTGTTAACAAAGAAATGCTTGCAAATATCTCAATGGTATTACACCAGAACACAATTAGCGATTTTGATTTGCTTTCGCGGGCCACATAAAATGATGTGGCGGGCCGGATCTGGCCCCCGGGCCACCAGTTTGACACCTGTGCTTTAAGTGAACCATATTTTTTCTTAAAATATACTGAAATATAAACAAATTAGTACACAGCAACAGCAAGGAATAGTTAGAGTTAAGGCAACAAACAGAATTAAAAAAGCAATTCTTATACTTTACATATCAAGATAACTTTTAAAGTAACATATTTCAATAATTACATTCCTAGGATAATAATTTTTATGTACTGTATACTCTTAGCACATCACATCACAGTTCTGGGGACCAGGGTTCAAATTCCGTTCCCGCCTGTGAGGAGTTTGCATGTTCTGCGTGGTCGGTTGATTGAAGACTCTAAATTGCCCGTAGGTGTGAATGTGAGCGCGAATGTTTTGTTTGTTTGTTTGTTTGTATGTGCCCTGCGATTGGCTGGCGACCGGTTCAGGGTGTAGCCCGCCTCCCGCCCGATGATAGCTGGGATAGGCTCCAGCACTCCCGCGACCCTAGTGAGGAGAAGTGGTAAAAGAAAATGGATGGATGGATGGATGGATGTATACTTTTATGGCGAAAAATGGATTGTACTATTAATTACTAAATGTTTAACTATCTTTTGGACACATGAGAGGTTATCAAGATTTCAGGAAAGGTCACACTTATCCCCTATTAACATGAAGTTTCAGTGACTTCGGGAATAAATCAAGTAAGGAATGACTGGATGATGGTCTTGCCTGAAACTTTAAGTGCTTATTTTAGGTATGTATTGAAAACCAATAACCTCTCAGCAAGTTTGTCGTATAGAGAAACGAACTGGGTCCTCACTAAACAGAAAACTACATTAACATGGCGTAAAATCAAATGATGCACAACAAGTATGTAAACCATGCATACAACTACAAGTACACTACGAGGAAACACAAACAACAATGAACATTACAGATAAAGCTACAACTACTCACAAATACCGCTAGGCATGCTGGGATCGTAGAGTCAACTTGCCAACACGCCAAGCCACATTTTGTAAAATAGTGTTAGGAACTACAAATTGATTGTTAAATTACAGTACTGCGTTCAGGTACGAGTGACCTTATTTATGATCCAAGCTGTTGTTCGGCTGTTTTTATTTTTTTGCTTTGATTTATGAGCAAATATTTGAGCTACAACTGCTGTATGGTGGCAGTGAACTCAACTCAGCCTTCACAAGTATCAGTTTACAATTCTTTACAAAATGAACTTTTGGGTGTTTATTGCCTCTCCCAGCTGCAGTTTACTGTCAAAGTAAATATTACAGAGAATGACACATTGTGTATTTAAAAGAACTGCATAGCTCTGCCTTGGAACAATCAGTTTAGCTGAATGCTAACAAACAATGAAAACCGCACAACACAGGCTAACGAATAGCATTGGTGTGCGCGGTGTAACAACCCCTTAAGCAACTGATATTTAAACTCGAACAGTGGAGTACGTAGTCAGATACTGTAAATAACAATACCCACAGGCATATGTTCTTCATCCTCTGCGAAGGACTGCTAAGATTACTTCGGCTTACTGTGGAGTTTTCCCCAGCTTCGTGTACGTCCTTGTGTCTGTATTATACGGCCCCCGTGTGGCCAAGGCGCACACACTAGAAGGCGCAGCACACTATCCACTGAGTTGAAGCAAACATGTTTCACAAACTGTTTCATTCTTTAATTATATGTATGCTCTTATAAAGTACAATATTATTTAGTGCTATTTTTATAGTTAAAAAAACATTCCCAAAATATTTGTTGTTTTTATTGGAAGGCTGGAACAGATGAATGGCATTTTCATTCATTTCAATGGGGAAACATGATTTGAGAGTGAATGAAACTCTTATCTCATGGCACCACTGTAGTTCTTGTTTGCTGCTCCCCGTAACAGCAGTAGTAGTAGTAGTGGTGTGTCTGTTTCCCATATTTTTGTGGGGTCTATGCCTCCCTGTGTGGCTGCACGTCGTTACATGCCAGGAACCGCCACTGCTGGATCAAAGTTACGAAGGTACATCACACGGTTGTGCAAATGTGCATAATCTTGTCAATTCATTCGCAGGAGCACGAAGACACAAAAAGGTAAAATCAGAATCTCTTTATTGTCACGTTTTTGTGGTTGCCAGGCGACATTTAGCAACCGCATTTAATCACCTCTGGGTGAAGCCATTTTAATAATCAGAAATCAGCTCATCTCCTCGCTCACACAGATAAAAGGCGGCACATGTGTTCCTCTCACATTTTAATTCAGTGCCGTTGCGTAACATTCGTTGATTGCACAATAATAAACCAAAACACCTGTCCGTGTCTCAGTGGAGGACTGAATAAGAGCTCGTGAAGTAGAGTGCGGGGGATTCCTAACTTTTTTTTGAAGGCCTCATACAGTATACAATATAAGGTCCTGTATAGTCCAGGCGGATATGGGGGGAGTGTGCTAATTTCTCAGCATGTGCTATTTCTTTGATGGATGCGAGTGCAACAATAAGAGCAGCTGGATACTAATCCTGGCCGGATAGATGAGGAGGGGACTGGAGGACAGACGTGAGTGTGTGGGTCTGTGTGGGGGTTACAATGACCAGCGACGCAGACACTGAGATAGTGAGGTGAAGCCGAGGCGCAGGCTCAGACGGAGGGTGATGTCACCTCCGAGAGGCAGCCAATGAGGGGGAAGGAGCGAGAGAGCGCGGCCGGAGGAGGGTGTGTCTTTCTATCACTGCAGCATCAGCACAGCACAGAGGTGCACACAATCGCACCGTGCGGCCGAGACGAGGCGAGGCGAGGCGAGGCAGCAACAGATCCGGTTGAGGACTCGTGAGAGCAAAGGAGCGTCGGTGTGGAGGTAAGAGCAGCTCGTGTGTGGCTCGACACATCGTGAAGGGGGCGGGTTGATGACTTGACTAATGAGGCTGCAGAGGTGGCATCACACCTATCACACCTCTGTGAAATATGACGCATGTATATTTTATATTGCAATGTCTCCTGTGTAGAAATGTATTCATTCTGAATAGAATGACAGTATTGGTGTGTCATGTCATGTCAACAAACTTAACTGTTAAAACAGCTTTACCTGCAATGGGGTTGCGATGATGATGATGGTGATGATGAGGATGATGATGTGCACATCTGAATGATGTTGGTTACCTGTGGCTGTCTATGGCTCTAAACATGACTCTATACACTACTTTCTGTGATTTCCATTTTGCGGTTGCATGCAACAGGGTCTCACCTGACATTTTTAATGCTCATCATGCTGCCATTTTGCATTCACACATATTTTGCATGTGACCAAAAGTGAGCTTTTGGAAAGATCCAGTTACTAAAGATTACTAAAGCTCCCGGAGCGAAGAAAGTGAATTGGGATTCAAATAAGAGGGGGCTAGTGGTTACATCGATGTCGTCGGAAAGCGAGCGAGATATGACGGGAAAAAATAAGGGTGGGGCAGCCCGCGCTGGCATACGCCTGGACGTGTGTGTGTGTGTGTGTGTGTGCGTGCGTCTGTGTGTGCACATGAAAATCAGGCACTCACCTGGCCTCAAGCCATACTGTAGAAATACACCACATAGATGCCTGCTGTCGCCCTCTTCTGCTTGCCATCAACTTAAACGGCATGAAAAAAAAAATCTGATTTTCCAGGCCTTTGAATGAATTAATCATGATGCACAAACTGTTTACATTCCATTCAAATGTTATTACTACATGTTTGTATAATATTATAGAGTGCTATTTTACAACAACAACAACAACAAAAACACACATTGCAAATGTTCTTTTTGGGAGACTGGAACATATTATTGGCATTTCCATTCATTTCAATTGGGGAAGATGATTTGAGATAAAAGTATTTTGTTACGAGCATGCACACTGAATCAATGAAACTTGTATCTCAAAGCACCACTGCATTATAGAGTAATTACTTTAAATAAAATCGTTTTGTATTCATTACAATGCGTTTTTTGTACAAAATAAACTTTTTAATGAGGAAAGCACATATAATATTTAAATGCATATCATGCACATATACTGTGCAGATCATTTCCTGCAATCAAAATCCAGGTTTCCCAAACTTTTTTAAGCCATTCACCCCGCCTATCAACCCGCCCAACGCACTGATGGTGGGCTTCGCTTTGAAAGCGAAAGCATTATTAATGCACATTTTTACTCTGGCTCAACCATAACAGAGTGCAAGGTCACAATCTAAATAATAAAGCAATGCAAATGTTTTGATCTGCTTGGCTTTGTTTGTTTTTTGTTTTTTGACAATATAGCAACCTTTATAGCTTACAATGAGCTGGCACTCTTCAATGCCTGTAAAGTCTTTTTTTTTTCTAAATATATTAAATATGTTTGAAGGTAAGTGCTGAAAAAGCACAAAGACAGAGAACAATTTAATACTGAAGTGTTGAGATATAGCATTAAACAGTTTTTCACCATCTCAGTTGTCTGGAGTTCTTAAATCTACAGCATACAGTCAATACGACTATAAAAGTACAGAGCGCTGTCTGTGGCTATTTGCTGCAATTACTTTACCGCAGTTACTTAGTAATAATAGCTTGGCCCGTTTCTACCTCTACACCGTGCAGTTAGCCATCAAGCTATGCTTACTTAACCCCTAAAAATGCATCTTCCCTGAAGTTTTATGTGATGTGTTACTTGGGCTTCAGTGTCTCTGTTGTGGTGACCAACGTGCGGCTCAAGCAGCGGGTGGCCTGCTACTAGTGGCTAGTAGTTATCAGCCGCAAGGGGGCTTGTGGACCGGCGGACCGGCTTTGGGTCTGTCAAATACTCCACAGCTTCGCTTCATGCGCCATGCGTAGATCCACGCAACAGGGACACTTCAGGGAAAGTTAACTGTATACTATGTTCGCTAGCCCGCAAGATAATGCGTTAACGAGCTAAGGAGCTTGCTCGACCATGCCAGGCGTCCAATACATGAGCGCCTTGTTGTACATGTTGTTTTGTCTGGGAAAGTGAACTGTTTATTAAACACAGCAGCACATATTATTCAGCCATAGTAGCTGACTCCAGACACTTGAGCACGTCCATTTTCTGTACCGCTTATCCTCACTAGGGTCGCGGGCGTGCTGGAGCCGATCCTAGCTATCTTCGGGCGAGAGGCGGGGTGCACCCTGAACTGGTCGCCAGCCAATCGCAGGGCACATACAGTGGGTACGGAAAGTATTCAGACCCCCTTAAAATGTTCAGTTATATTGCCAAATTATTTGCTAAAATAATTTAAGTACATTTTTTTCCTCATTAATGTACACACAGCACCCCATATTGACAGAAAAAAAAACCGGAATTGTTGAATTTTCTTTGCAGATTTATTAAAAAATTAAAACTGAAATATCATACAGCCATAAGTATTCAGACCCTCTGCTGTGACACTCATATATTTAACTCAAGTGTCTGTCTATATAAGACCTTACAGCTCACAGTGCATGTCAGAGCAAATGAGAATCATGAGGTCAAAGGGACTGCCTGAAGAGCTCAGAGACAGAATGGTGGCAAGGCACAGATCTGGTCAAGGTTACAAAAAAAAATCTGGTGCACTTAAGGTTCCTAAGAGCACAGTGGCCTCCACAATCCTGAAATGGAAGACGCTTGGGACGACCAGAACCCTGGCCGTCCGACCAAACTGAGCAATCGGGGGAGAAGAGCCTTGGTGAGAGAGGTAAAGAAGAACCCAAAGATCACTGTGGCTGAGCTCCAGAGATGCAGTCGGGAGCTGGTTGAAAGTTCTAGAAAGTCAACCATCACTGCAGCCCTCCTCCATTCGGGGCTTTATAGCACAGTGGCCAGACGGAAGCCTCTCCGCAGTGCAAGACATATGAAAGCCCGCATTGAGTTCGCTAAAAAAAAACACCCGTATGACTCCGTAAGAAATACGATTTTCTGGTCTGGTGAGACCAAGATGGAACTTTGTGACATTAATTCTAAGCAGAATGTGTGGAGAAAACCAGGCACTGCTCATCGCCTGTCCAATAAAGTCCCAACAGTGAAGCCTGGTGGTGGCAGCATCATGCTGTGGGGGTGTTTTTCAGCTGCAGGGACAGGACGACTGGTTGCAATCAAAGGAAAGATAAATGCGGCCAAGTACAGGGATATCCTGGACGAAAACCTTCTCCAGAGTGCTCAGGACCTCCGACTGGGCCAAAGGTTCACCTTCCAACAAGACAATGACCCTAAGCACACATCTAAAATACCGAAGGAGTGGCTTCAGAACAACTCTGTGACTGTTCTTGAATGGCCCAGCCAGAGCCCTGACTTAAACCCAATAGAGCATCTCTGGAGAGACCTGAAAATGGCTGTCCACCAATGTTCACCATCCAACCTGACAGAACTGGAGAGGATCTGCAAGGAGGAATGGTAGAGGATCCCCAAATCCAGGTGTGAAAAACTTGTTGCATTCCCAGAAAGACTCATGGCTGTATTAGCTCAAAAAGGTGCTTCTACTAAATACTGAGCAAAGGGTCTGAGTACTTATGGCTGTGTGATATTTCAGTTTTTCTTTTTTAATAAATCTGCAAAGATTCCGATAATTCTGTTTTTTCCCCCCTGTCAATATGGGGTGCTGTGTGTGCATTAATGACGAAAAAAAAATTACTTTCATGATTTTAGCAAATGGCTGCAATATAACAAAGTGAAAAATTTAAGGGGGGCTGAATACTTTTCGTACCCACTGCATAGACAAACAACAGACAACAACAAACAGCCATTCACACTCACATTCACACCATTTAGACAATTTAGAGTCTTCAGTTAACCTACCACGCATGTTTTTGGGATGTGGGAGGAAACCGGAGGACCTGGAGAAAACCCAGGCATGCACGGGGAGAACATGCCAACTTCACACAGGTGGGGCCGGTATTTGAACCCCAGTCCTCAGAACTGCGAGGCAGATGTGCTATCCAGTCGTCAGCCGTCTCAGCACCTTCAGCGGACAGGACCCAGCTCGAGGATGGGCCTTTTTTTTTCATGATTTTAGACCCTTATTTTACATACATGATTTTTTTTAAAAATGTATTTTAAATGTTTTTTATTCATTCAAATTTGGCAGACTTTAAAAAAAAAAAAAAAAAAAAGTCTTCTCTGTAGTTCGTCAAATTGTCCAGCCAATTTTTCAGTCCCTTTACAGGCGTTTGAAGGATTCTCAGGGCATTGAATCGATCGCAACTGGACTGTTCTGGTTGTCTTGGAAGCCATTTCGCCCCTTATCTGAGCAGGCTGCATCGGTTCATGCAACAAAGCTTAGTTAGGAAAGACTTGCCCAAGTTGGTGTGGAGAAACTCAACTATTTAGGCTCCAACTTGGAGACATGCCCCAAAACCACATGCAGTCCCCAGAACTGTGAGGCAGATGTGCTAACCAGTCGTCCACCGTGGCGGCGGAATATTACATAAGAAAAAAAAAAAATTTCATATATAGAAAGTAAGTAGGAACTGGCCTTGTGAAAGGTAGTTTCCCATGTGTTTGAATTTGTATAAGATTCACTTTCTGAAATGAACTTCTGCCATGAATGAGCTTTTCTTTGATATTCTAATTTGTTTCCAGCATCAAAAGCTGTAATCAAAACAAGATTCCTCATTTATTATTAAAGATCTTCTTGATCATTACAATTTTACAAACTGAGCATTAACAGAAATTTCAATAAAAATATATTTTTTTGTAATGCTAATGAAAAAAGGTAGGTATTGTTTAATATACAGTAATATTATTATACCATTCAAAACAAATATTGCAAACAAAGTAAACAAGAACAACAGATTTTGGGGTTAGCATTATGTTGTCTTTCAGTGATTAAAGGGTTAACTTGTACATCAAAAGTCATCCAATCAGTTTGTAATTTTGTATGAAACCCTTTCACTGTCCACATTCTAGATTGTTGAAGTTTACACCCAAGGCAGGTGACAATGTCTTGTGACAATATAATGTGAACATTATATTTTGACAGCATTACAAATTAAAGACGACCACAAGACTTTTCCTGCATGAATCTTCATGGATGCAAATGTCAGGCAGAGAGGCTGGCGTCCATCCAGATGCCTTCGGTGTTTCAGTAAGTGTAGGAGGAAGGAGCGCTCTGATTTCCTGGTTTTTAGCCTTGGGACACTTTCTCCTCTGCTCGTGCTCAATGGGAGGATTTCCACTCCGGAAACAATACTATGCAGAGTAAACGATCATCTCAGGTCATAACAGTCCAAGGTGAAGAAGTTGTGTTTGCAAGCAACATATTTCACAAATCATTTTGTTTTGTGGTTTCAAGCTGATTTTGCCTAAAGCGGTGGCTCTTAATGTGTGGTACGCAAAACACTGCATATGTTTTGTTTGCCACATTCCATTATAGATACACATGCGGCTCTTCTCACAAACATATAGTTGGATTATATGTACACCTGCACATGTACTACACTTAGTCACGCAGAACGACAATAGCACAATGTATCAACACAGGGTTCGTTGGGAAATTCTCTCCACGCAAGCTCTCTGCTCTCTGGAACGTTTGGAAACTCGGAGCGCCTTTCCGCCGCTCAGACTGTTGTGACAGAGCGGCCTTAGTGTCAGGCAGGATGAGATGTTTACAGGCAGAACTGACGCATTCACTATGGCGGACGCAGTGACGTATCCCTGCCAATGGCCAACACGCCCATTCGTAAATTTCTAGAAAATGGAGCGCTCTGCCTCTCTAAGCACTGCACTCTCAGAGTGCGATGGGAGCGTCAGACTGATTTTCCGAACGTACCCAGACACAGAGGCGAAAGTACGATTGGTCCGCGACTGCATGACATCACGACAGGTAGGAGTCTCTCCACTATAAAAGACCACGGACGAAGACTTCCGGGGTCTTTTCGGCCCGGAGCAGATCGAGCTGCGTGTGAAAGACCTCAGCGCTGAACCTTCACCAATCTCATAGTTTGACTCTGCATTTTCAAATAAATTGTTAAACTTTTAAAGGAGTGCAGGGCGCGCACTCCCCCGGCATTGGCACTCGTGATGGTGGTACTCGAAGAGAGAGGTATTTATTGAGATGGTTCTTGATGTAAAAAGTTTGAGAACCAGAGACCTAAATCATTTGAGCAGTAATCTAATTACAATGACTTCTACACTTGTCATCCCTTAAGTACATGTCCGAGATTCGCCCCTGACGACATTCAACACGACCACACGACCAGGGCTGACTGCTGATCAGAGGCAACTAACTGGTAGATTGAAAGCTGAGAATGGCAAACACAAAGTTTAAGACCTAGAGACTCGAGTGTCAAAAATGACTCTTTCAGCCTCCAAACAGGAAGATACAGAATTTGCATTACCGCTAGTTGTCCTGTTTCTGATCCTGTACACGCAGGCCAAGCCTGAACGCACCATCAGCTCCACCTCTCCCTTCATGGCTGCTGTTTGATTCCGAGGCCGCAGATGGGAGTCGACCCTCTGGGTGTCAAGTGGGGGTCGGGGCGGGGGATTGTGTGTGTCGACGTCCTGTTAGGGGAGCGCAGGAGAATACATTGTGGTGATTTAAGGAGCCCGGGGGCAGGGGGATTGACAGGCCAGCCGCCTGGCAAAGATTATATATGAGCTTTGAGGAGGAAGAAGAAGGAGACCTGCAAATGAGGGGAGTTGAATTTGCAGTGAGGGAAGGGATACAGCGCTAAAGATGGAAAGGATTGATTGAAAAATGAGAATGGAAGGATGACAGTGTGATAAAAGCTCTTATGTATTGCATGGATAGGATTTTTACGGCATGTCCATGTCTCTGAACCGTCTTGGTCCAAAAAAGTGTCATCGAGCTGTTTAATGCCACTCCCAGTTGAAGTTTACTGTCAAACTAAACATAAAACAAAGAGAATTACATGTATATTTAAAACAACCACTTAGCATTAAGCTAAGCAGACTTTCCCAATGCAAAACTAACAAAAAACTGTAAAATGCCACAGACAGGCTAACGAATAGCATCTGTGTCTCAGTGTTACAACCCTTTAAGCAATGCTTATTTGAACACAAATGGTGGAGCAACACATATAGGCAGATAATATAATAATAGTTTTGGCACATTTTCTTCATCGTCTATGAAAAACAACTAATGTTACTGCAGCTTATTGAGGAGTTGTGACCGTCTCCATGAAAGTATGTTGGTATAGTACTGCGCCCGGGTTGCCAAGGTGCACACACTAGAAGGAGCTGCATAGTCACAATGAATTATGATGCGCAAACTGTTTAATTATTTACATTCTTATTTCAATATGTTATCACTATATGGTTTTATTCATTATTATACATATTATTACATATTACATATTTTTCTTGTTACAAAAATGTTTGTTGTTTTTTTGGGAGGCCAGAACAAATGGGGAAAGATGAGTTGAAATATGAGTGTTTTGTATTATGAGTGTGGTCATGGAACGAATTAAACTCGTACCTCAAGGTATCACTGTATTCTGCCCACACTGGTTCTAGGGCGCTAGTGTAATTGTATGTTTGAATATCATAAAAACATTAATTATAATTTACAAATAAAAGATGAGCTGAAAAAAGGTTAGCTGTTCAACCCCCACGAACAACTTATATGAAAATGACCCATAATATTGTGATATTACAAATTGCTATTGTAGAATACATAAAAAAAATATCATGAGGTAAAATAGTTTGAGAAATATGTTGCAATATTGCAAGAATAACGATGAAATGCAATTACGATGAAAAAACAACTATAAAAAGCAGATTGAGAAGTATATCTCCCTAAAACAAATTAAAACGAATAAATGTGAGAAAACTGTGTCATGTGTAAGTTTGCCATTCATCTTAAAAAAGGTTAGACATATAACCCCATGAATGACGTTTTTGCTGGCATGTTTTATTTTTGTCTCCATGACAGAAGTGTCTTTGTCTCAGCCGCAAAAAAATCCCCCGCAGTGTATCTTCATCTGCAGTGCAATGAAAGAAGCGTTATTGTCGCCATCACTAAGGAGAATTTTGCACTAAATTGACCCTCTGTTCACTGTTTCCTGACAGTCCTCATAATAATCTGTTGATGACAAAGATCGTTCTGTGAGCCATCATTTTTGCATGAAACGGTGGCAAATACCCTCCTTTAGTTTAAGGCAACAATAAGGAACATTTGTTTGATAAATGCCAAAAACACAAAAGAACATCACATGAAGAAATGATACACTGGTGCTTTGAGCTTTGAACAGAAAATGTTTGACAATTTTGAAGTCTGACAATTAAAAACAATTTTTTTTTTATTATATAGATTTTTTTGAAATATTCCTCACAAGGCCTCATTTAAGCTGGCATCAAAGCATTGAGTCGTTATTTTTTGGGGGCTTTTTATGACACTTTTGCTAAAAGGACGATGGCGGTAAGCAGAAGTTGGAGTAAGTCCCATGCATGCGCAAGTCACAAGGAAGTCTCAAGTCTTCGCCGTGAAGTTTGAAGTTACTGTAGCGAAAATCAAACAAGTGTTCAACACTAAATTTCAAGCAATTAAATTCAAGTCTTTCTTGGTTTAAGCAAGTCGTTCGTCAACTCATAATGTTGCCCGGTAACAATATGTACAGTGGTGCCTTGAGATAAGAGTGACCCCACTTACGAGTTCATCGAAATATGAGCCATCCTACGGCCGATTTTGCTTTGAAATGTGAGCAAGAATTTGAGATACAAGTGCTGTACGGTGGCAGTGAACTCAGCTCACGTCACAACAAGCAGCAGATAGTGAATAGTTCTTAAAAAAGAGGCTTGAACCTATTTATTGGTTCTCCCAGCTGAGGTTTACTGTCAAACTAAACATCAAACAAAGAGAATCACACATCGTGCGTTTAAAACAGCCCCATTGTTTTGCCTTAGTCTGTTTAGCTTAATGCTAACATATTAGAGATGAATAGCAGTGAATTGCATCGTTGTTATAACCCTTTAAGCAATGGGTATTTGAAGACAAACGGTGGTGCAACACATATAGACAAACAATATAACTGTGCTCACAGGCGTTTATTCTTTATCCTCTGTAGTGAGTGACTAGCATCACTGTGTCTTACTGAGGAGCTGAGACCGGCTCCATCCATCCATCCATCCATCCATCCATAAATCCATCCATCCATCTTCTGAACCACTTATCCTCACTGGGCTTGTGGGTGTTGCATGTATTTGGAATCTGTGAAGGAACCGGAGCCTCAGAACTGTGAGGCAGATGTGCTCACCAGTCGTCCACCGTGCCTTGTACAGTATATCTGCTTGTCTTTATTATACTGCCTCCAGGTGGCCAAGGCGTTCCCATCAGAAGGAGCAACAAAATGTCCATTGAATTGAAGCAAAAAATGTGGCAAAAATCCTTTAATTCTTCATATTCCATTTCGTTGTGTCTTTACTGTGTGTTATTTTTAAGTATCATATTATAGAGTGCTATTTTTCTTTTAAAAAAAACAACAACTTTTTTCTAGGGAGGATGGAATGAATTAATGACATTTCAATTCATTTGAATGAGGAAAGATGATTTAGAATACAAGTGTTTTGTGTTTTGCGAGCGTGGATTTTCCAATTAAATAGGCAGGACTTGTCAAGTCAAGTAGTTCAAGAATATCCTGCATAAATTCTTGTCCGAAGTTAAGATTCCAATGGTGTCCAAGTACTTTGGTCCAGCGCTTGCAAGTATTTCAGTGTCATGATAAATGGAGATTAGTGCCAGTCATCATGCGAATGAAAGTATTGTTTCTCTTACGTTTAGGACTATAGGGCTTTTATTTTGGTAGGTTGCTACTTCCTGTGTTTGTTCCATTACCCTTGGTTGGATAGGAAAGTTTCTTTGTTTTTTTTGTGAAGATATTTTTGGGATTTGGATTCTCTGTGACAATTGGAGTCCATCTGTGTGTGCTAGAGTTTTCCTTTTATAGTACATGACATTAGTGATTGATTTGATTTCATATTTGACAGTTAATGTAAGAAAAATCAAGTTACGTTTACTATCCTTCAAGATTCTTACAGGTGTATTTAAACACTCATAATTCTCACTTAATTTTTTACAACAATACCTGTAGCATTGGCTTCACTCATTAAATGAGCTAATGTTTTATAAACAACACTGAAGGAATCCTGCTTCCAACTTTGACGACTTTGCTCCAACTGTTGATGAAGAGATGCGGTAACATTGGTTTTCTGATGTATTGACTTGTAGCTGAGAGATGGGCTGCATTTTGAATGACACTTGGGAGGGATTCAGGGGTCACAGTGGGATGTCAGCAGTGTTGTTCGGCTTCAAGTATCAGCACAACGTTCTTATAGATTATTCCCAGTGCAACCTCTACGGCCTTTTCCAAATTAAACGCCTTAACGGTGACTCCAAAAAGGTAAACAGATTTGGAATTCTCCTTACTTCTCAATAAAATCCTATACAATTACACACTTTCCATGTCACGAGAAAGAAGTAGAACAGAGTACAGTGGACCCTTAATTTTTACCCCCAATTTTTTCAAATAATTGTTTTTTTTTTTAATTTGTTTTCTTTTTTCTTTCTTTCTTTTTCTTCTTTCTTTTTTTTGGGTGGCGGGAACCAACCCCCAAAATGCTTAGTGGTGGTTTTCCCCCACTTATTCAAGAATTTCTGTGATTAAAAAAAAAATAAATAAATAAAAATAATTGAATGAGTTTATAATGGCTGTTAATTATCCATGGATTTTTGCTATTCGCGGTGCCTTTCCCCGCGATTAGCAGGTGTCCACTGTACTCTACAACTTGCAGTTTTAGAATAAAATTAAGTTAATATTATGCAATATTGCAAAGATAAAGTTAGCATATTATGATTAAAAAACAACTAACTTTACCCGCCAAATATTGTGATGTAAAGCAAATTCAAAAGTACATTTCCGTTCAGGGATAGGAAATGTGTAGAAAAAATCAATTAAAATGAATAAATGAGGAAAAATAACATTATGTGTAATTTTGACATTCACTTTTACGTTCAGGCTTTATTCTCATGTAGTGTTACAACTTTATTTTTGAACATTGCAAGTTTCCAACCTTGTCCTCATAACTTTACAAATGTTTTTCTCCCCCCTCCCCCCCCGCCCCCCACCCATTGTGGGCCAAATACTCCTTTGTTGAGAGGCGCGCCAACCATTGGAGGTACAATACTTTTATTGCTCTTATATATTTATATATACAGTATATACTCTATAATTGTTTTACATAGACATATGTACATATTGTATCACCCTACATGCAAAAGATCAGAGATAGTGACCGACAATGTGGCTGTTAGAACGCTTTAAGCAAAGGAATATTTGAACACAATGGGTGCAGCAATACATGTAGACAGACATGGTAACAATACTCACAGGTATGTAGTCTTTATCCTCTACGCAAAACAACTAATATTACTTCATTGTACTGAGTCACATACAGTAGTTGTGTAATTCTTGTGCAATTGTGTCTGCATGACTGTATTATTCAGACCCCCGATGGACAAGTCACACACCAGAAGGAGCCGCACAAACGGCTTCATTCTTTCAATTCTTATTAACATGTACGGACTACGAATGGAATTTCCATTCAAGAAATTGCGAAAGAGGATTTGAGATACGGGAGTTTGGCGTTACAACCGTGGTCACGGAACAAATTAAACTCGTATTTTAAGGCACCACTGTACTAGGAAGCAAACTGGAATCTCTCCAACAAGCAGTCGCAATTTGCATGCTTTGATCCGAAGCACAAGGCCCGTGTCGGTGTATGTGTACTGTAAGTGTTTATTTACAGTAAACACTGTAAATAAACAAGCATGTCCATGGATTTGATGATTTAAGTGCATTGATTAAATTGTCTTCCCACTTATTACAACACGTCATTTCGATAAATGCGGCCCGACACACTTTAGTCGACATGGCGTCCTCGAGTACGCCTTCTGTGTTATTCTGCCGTCAGCCATCATACGTTCATTAGGCTTGGATTACAGACAGTGGGAAGAGATCAGGGTTTGAGTGGGTTGTAATCCCCATACACGGGCCTAATTTAATCTCACCTCCCGTGCCATCGCATTACACACTACAACCACTGCCTGCAGGGTGCTACCACATAGACGGGACTGAGACAAAGATTTGGGCGCAGCAGGTTTTGGCTGCTTCTGTACAGAGAGAAAATGTCAAGATGCAAAGAAATAGCAAGAGGATGAAATGCCTCAGGAAAGATTATTAAAAGCAAAGGGTTGAATTTGTTGGGGATTTGCTGTCACGATAAACTAAATGAAATCCAATAGAAGAGCTGTAGCAAAAAGAATCATAATGGTTATTTCTGGTGGATGCTGTGCGACGGGTAATAAAGGGTGCCGCCCCACCACTGACCAAGAAGACATGAACAAAAATAAAAATACATTTCTATTTCTAGATGAGCAGGATCAGATTTGCATTTCCCCCTCCGGGTGCTTCGATTTTCTCCAGATACTTCGTCCCACACACCAAAAACAAGCATATTAGGTTTGTTGAAAACCTTAAAATGTCCATTGCTGTGAATGGTTGCATGTCTAAATGTGCCCTGCGATTGGCTGGTGACCCCCTCAGAGTGTACTCCCCGTCTCGCCCAAAAGTCATCTGGTTTTTGAGGCTCCAGCTCACCCATGACACTAGTGAGGATAAGCAGGCCTCGATGGTTGGATGGATGATGAGAGAAGTTGTTTTGGTTATCTTTGTTGACTGATATTGTGACGGATTTCCAGTCTTGGGGTGCAAACATCTTGACCCATAGACTTGTTAAAAGTTAGGGTACATGTGCAGTAGCTCCTCTTCAATGCAAGACATATGTACTGTACATATGTGTGTGTGTGTGTGTATATATATGTGTACGTATGCATATTTTTGTCTTGAGATATACACAACGGCAGTGCATTATTATTATACCAGACCACTATTATTAGACCCCTATTAGCATCTTTGTTTGGCTGTCCCTAACGTTGTGGCCCAAACTGTCTTAAAGGCCCCTAAATGTCAACATTTAAATGTCAACTGTGACTAGTCTGTGGATTTATAATTACTTGCACGATGGCTAGTCAACTCAAAAGTGCAAGGTTGTTATGACAACTACTTCAAGTGATACTAAAACAAAAGCTAACATAACTGTCCATCCATTATTTGGCATCAAAACCGATTATAGTATACAGTTTAGCTTCCCACACGTATAGTATCATTCCTCTTTGTGTTCCAGTGGATCTATTTCTGCCAAACTCAGTCATGTGCATGTTAAAACTTATAAATAAGCTTTTACATAACCTTTTCTTTTGTTTGCATCACCAAATTTATGACCTACAGTGCTGTACATCCCTCTCTTCGTCCAATTTTATCTGCTTAAAACCTAATTATATATTGTGCCCTCTTGGTCATGTTAGCTTCTTGTTTGTATGTTTAAATCTGCATGTTGTTTTTATGAGTCGGCTTTTTGGAATGAGCCCGGGTAATTGGCACGACACTGAGGCCCATGCCGAGCCTGAGCTATATTTAGTCACGAAGCTTGAAAATCTCTGTATTTTGAATCCAGACGCGCTAGTGCCTCTCTGTAATGTGATGCTCGCTAATCATTTGATCTGTGCCGAGGAGAGGACGGATTGATGCTGCGGGCGCAGATGAGCATACCAGGGCGAGGTGAGGCTCCTTGTTAATACGAGCAACAAGATGAAAGGTGGCGTCCCCACGAGGAAACAGCAGATCAACAAGAGGGTGAAAGAGATTTATTCAGGCGCACATGTCACATTGGGTAGGGGAGAAGGAGGGAGGGCACGGGAGGCAAGACAAAGACGAGCGCATTGAAAAGAGCTCTTCCGTGAAGCCTTGACACTTGTTTGGGGTGTGGCGCATCCCATTAAATGGCAGGAGAAAATCTAGACAGTCAGGGGAATAAAGCTAAAATAGTGACGAATGGGCCCTTGCACCACGGTTTTTATGTATTTTTTTTAACCTTTATTTATCCAGGTAAGGCAACTGAGAACAGATTCTCAATTTGCAAGGCCAGAGCAAAATAAAGCAAAACCAAAAGCAACTACAAATAAATGCCTGTGCAATAAAAAAAAAAAACAATAATACATATACAACAAATGTACATAACAGCAACCCACTTTCGGGTCTCGACCCACCAGTTAAGAATCACGGGCCTATGCATAAAAGCTTGGCAATATAGCATCACCTGTCTATCTAGGACAGTAATTCCTTCCCACTGGGCCACAGTGCATTTGTATGTCATGAGAGCTCATCACTTGTACCGCGGGATATTATTCAACTTCACTTATTATGATTTACATCAAATAATGTATCTTTGTTCATTCATCTAAGCCAGCAATGTATAGTGACAGACAGAACAATTAAATGCTCTTCCACTGAATGGCAGAAGGTACAATTAACCTGTGTATCCACCTGTTGGCATTCAGAGTAGGCCTAATCGTAAAGTGTTCAACTAAAAATGCCAAAAGTATGATAAAATTGAGACCAAATCATTATCTTTTTCGTATATACAGTCTACTTTTTGTGATGTTTTTGTTTGGTGGTACGTTGTCAGATTTTTCTCATTTAAAATATGTGCCTTGCTTCAATAAGGGTTGAGAAACAGTGATCGAGGATACCTGCTTCTGATTTGGGTTAATTTGGGTGAATTAGTCGAAGTTTTTCCACTGTACAAGCCCTGGAATTAACGCAAAATGGCTGCTCCAAATCAAAATGGAGGACTTTGTGTGTCGTGCATGGGCCATTGAGACTCTTTCATGCATCCCGTTATGATTTCATGTCAGGTGCCGTTTTTTTTTTCTAACTGTCCTGGTGGCGACACTGAGTGTGTTTTGTAAAAATAATCCTAATAAAAATAATGATGATGATAATTAACATTCCACAGGTATTCGAACACCGAGGGCCCTATTTTCATGAATGGCATGGCGCAACTGTGCTGCAAAGGGAGTTTAGACCGTTATTGGTAATTTCGTGGAGAAGCGCGGCCGGGCAGATCGGAGAGTGGGGGGGCTGCACCACTGTGGGTGTGTTTACAGCCGACTTCATTCACTGCCAATCAAAGCGGCTCCTCTCATTCCCTTTAAATGTGGCGCAACTGCCAATATGGACGGCGACATCTCTGTTCGGATGAGTACGAAGCGTAATAGCAGTGATCCGTGCGTGAGTGGAGCATTGTCACTGTTCTCGGCCGGTGTGGCAACAGACAATATGAGCGGCTACCCTTAGTAAATAGAAAATAAGCTGCTGATCCGTCTTGACAGTCTTGTGTTTTATTTATACCGCTGTCCATGAGGGGACAACACGCCCACAATACATGCAAGTGACAAGGCTGTAACTATAGCCCGTCATTCGTTGTGTTTACTGTGCTTTTTGGGACACATCCGCCTGCCTGTGGGCCTCATCTGCCTCCATAAGTGTCACGATAGTTGTGTCCCCGTTTTTTACTTTTAAGAAAACACAACACTGGCACTGGCATGTAGCCCAGTGTTTTATTTGGCTGCTCTCTGGGTGTAGCATTGAAGATGATTGACATTATGGGGATTCAAGTCTCAGGACGTGCACAGTCTTGGATGGCCACAATGGATCCCGCCAAGCATGAATTTTAATAGACGATTCCCCCTGAATTGCCAGTGAGAGCAACATACACACACACACAAACAAACACACGCATGAAAAGCAAAGACAGCTTGTGGCCAAATGGTGTGTGCATACTGTAGCCGTGGCCTGCCAGACCTTATTGGCATTCGTTTTTATTAAAACCTCATCAACTGGTTCTTTCGCCTTAGGTAAAGGTCAACAGTAGCTCCCTTGTGGCTTTTACTATACAGTATATTCTCCTCTAGTTTGGGATTGTGAGTACACTGGTTTAGACATTCCCATCTCAGAAATGAGGGAATGGTGTTGGAAAGACCGCATGTAGAGCTGTAGTCAACAGTTAGTTTCTTATTTTGCTTATTTATCCTGTCATATTACACAGTAGTTTCTCTTAAAACTCTAAATATAATGTACATGTCCGTCCCTTTTGGTTTCAGATGGGAGATGACATGCACAGAAGCAATTGTCTGGTCACTCTATTTCATGTAGTGCATGGCTGGAAATTGCTGCACGTTACGAAAAATGTCATGTCCTTGGTTTCTTTGCGACGGCTACATGGTGGGGTGGGGTGTTTGCAGAGACGGGGGGCTGTGCGCTTCAGATAACACTGCAGCCTTTCATGGCGCTGCTTCCTCCTGCAGTAGATCTCAGCTGCGGACTCTATTGGTAATAATTGGATTTAGTTAGAGACTAGAAATGGGTTTGTGATGATAATGATAACAGATGCCATGGGAGTTAGTAAGCCACTTAGGGGTCCAAGGCCGTAGATTCCCCTGGACAGTTTCTCCTGATTGCAAGATAGAGCTTGACAGGAAGGCCACATTTAATTACAATGTGCAAGAAGGAATGTGATCCATAAGCTTCTGTGGGGAAAAATTGAGAGAGAGAGGTACATGTAAGAGGGGGAGGGGAGAGAAATATTTAGCAGCAGGAATCAGTCTGTTGTCATGGTGACAGCGGGGTGAAGCGAGAGAGAGGACGCAGGCATATTGACACCTTGCCTGGACGCAGATTTTCGCACAACCTTTGCATGCATAAGGACGTCTGTGGACAGGAAGCAGCCCTACGCTTCACGCTGTAAGCCCAAAAGCAGAAAAGGCACTGCAGGCGTCCAAATACCTTCGTCCTGCGTTTTAGAGCGTTTTAGCGTCATGGTAGTTGGAGATGATTGCCTTTGCTGCTTCTGTTTTACCGTGTTTAATTGTGGTGCTGTTTTTGTTTTGATAGGTTTCTTCTTGCCGTTTTTGTTCCATTGCCGTTGGTTTTCAGCAGCTTCTTGTGATCAATGAATCAAACACCGAGTGAAGATGTAGACTGCTTTGTTGCTTTGCTAGCCACTGACTGGCCGTGGTCAAACAGAAGAGCAATTTACTCTTTTTAACACATTAATATGAGCCTCGTTAACTTCTGCTTATACTCAAATGACAATTCATGTTTCAATTTTAGTTTAAACGTGACCAGAGGAATCAATAGTTTTTGTGAAGGTGACAGTTAGAAAAACAGAGAGACAGATTGAAAGATAGATAGATAGATAGATAGATAGATAGATAGATAGATAGATTAGATAGATAGATAGATAGATAGATAGATAGATAGATAGATAGATAGATAGATAGATAGATAGATAGATAGATAGATAGATAGATAGATAGATAGATAGATAGATAGATAGATAGATAGATAGATAGATAGATAGATACCCTACACTCATATTAATAAAATAGAAACTACCAACAAAGTATAAAGAAAAGATCAGCACAAGGAGGGATTTTAGAAATTCAAATGTAATCTTAACAAGAAAGAAAAAAGAAGATTAAGGTGTTGCATGTTGGTATGTGGTCAGTAATACTGTTATACTTTGTACAATTGGTGAAATGTGGAAAGTGTAATAGTTACAATTATATATAATAATGAAGTATAATACTGTACACTCAATATGTACAGCGTATGAAACTGTTGATATAGACATTAAAATAATGAAATGTAAATGTGGCTAATCATATAGTCATATTCTGCAGTCACAGATCTTTTGTTTTGAAAGTACATTCGACCAGCGTCACGAAAGGAACTTTGAGGTACCACTCCACAGAAATGACCACACGTGCGAGCACGCGGGCATGCGCTCTCTCTTAATGCAAACTTCTCACTGGCGTATTTGAATGGCAGGCAAATCCCCTCAAACTGACTCTTCATGCAAAGTCAATGACCCAAACAATCAGCAGCCTGAATCTGTGGGGGGGAAAGCATCACTTCTCGCTTTAAGAGGATTAAATGTTGACATCAACAGATGTTGAGACTTAGGCCCAATGAGCTAATTTGACACTGTTGTATCGGAGGAGTATCTCCATCAAGAGCAACCTTTCTTTTGGTGACTTTTTATTTGTAAGCTGTGATCTTAATTTGATGGTGGAGGGAAGTCCCGATTTATTGCATTTGGACAAAAGTGTTCGGACACATGCTATTACAGCCACAGGAAATGAATGTGGAAAAAACAAAAAAGTTGAGTTGGTCCCCCCTTTGAATCCAGACCCCCCCCCCCAAAAACAAAAGTTTATTAACTCTGTATATTAATAGGCAATTATAAATATACCACAAATTATGATCCCTAAACACTTTAATATAATTTCAAACTCATTTTACAACATTACAATGCATGTACAATTCTGGCTTTTTTATTTTTTTATTTTTTTGGGCCTGTTCGGCTGTTAGGTCAAGGAAAATGGAGGATCTGTATCCCTGGATCAGCCGGAACAGTTTTATTGTGTCACAGCGGAGTTTTTAAGCTGCCGCTGTGGTTTCTTAGTATTATAATGGATATTTATTCAGAATCTGAGTCGATCGACATCAACAACCCAGGCTAAACTAGCTCTTTCCCAACATACAAAGTCTCTCAGTTGAGATGTATCACAAGAAGAACTTCCTTTACACCAATTACTACGTTCCTATGAGCTGGCTAATCTTTGAGCGGTACAGAAAGAACACAACAATACTCAAATAGGAGAGTTTTTCAGCAAGTGGCTGTGCAAATATAGTTGAATTTGCGAAAAACCAGGGGTTCGCTGTATTTTCAATTTGCTGTATTGAGGTGGTTGGGCCCAAAACCTGTCAGCATCCCTGGTTAGGTGTCACTGATGTTGGACAAGAGGGCCTCTTTCATCCATGTCTTTATGGATCTTGTGTTTTCAGTGTCGCAGGGAGCAAAAAATAAACCTCAATTTCCCAAACTGGTCCAACAAAATGTCTTAAATTTTTCAAATTAAAACTCAGGAAAGGAAGCTGATTTTAAAACAATAATGCTGCGTGAATGATATACACTTTGTTTTCTCTTCACTTCCCTCTGTGGTTTTTGTTCCCACATTGCTTGCACTCTCTTTCCGCTCTCTAGATGCTTATTAGCAAAAAGGGACAGTTACTACCTTATCCCTGCATTATGGTATGTTTCATTAAGTGAGGAGCACTTAAGGGGAATTGCTGCATTTGCAGCTTTGGACAAAGTTAATGGGCTTGCCTCGAATCCGGTCTGACTTGATCCATCATTTAGGGAATGCAAATCACCACAATAACATCGCCTGCACTTCTAGCTGTTTGTGCTTGTCTGATTTCAAACACTTTTGTTGTTTTTTATTGTTGCAACCGTTTCTCTTTTAGTCCCACTCAGTGTTGCTTTGATGAGCTAAACGGCGTGTTGTTTGTGCTGTATGTGCACTCTTGCAAGTTTGACTGATGTCTGTTTTTGTTCACGGGGCTTTCTCTCTCATCTCCACATGACTCTTTTGTGTCCTCAGCCAGCCCGCAAGTGTGACGCTAAACAGACAAACAAAAAAGATTCCTGCTGCCGTTTGGCCACTGGGCCCATCCATGCAAATGAGTTGGAAAGTGGCATGTTGTGTGACCTTGCACTGCTAGCAGCTCATTTGCCTGAAGCGCTGCAACGAGTCTGAAAATACAAATGTTCTCAGAAAGGACAAATTGGTAACACTCTGGGTTCCATGGTTGGATGAGTAACCCAATACTTTTGCTCATACACTGTTGCCGTGTTTCTCTCATAGTGTAGCTAAGGAAAATACAGTGAGGTTGCAAGGTTTGAAAAGGCAGTTTTATTTTTATTTTGAAAATGTTTTTTGGACTACGGAAGACATTTTTAAATAGATATTTTAACCAAGAACCAGTCATAATCTGAACGCCCATTAAACAGAACTACAAGTGTAACTCATAAATGCCATATGTATTAAAATGTTTCCTATTTTTGAGAAAAAAGTCATAACGTTATAATAACAAAATCATAATGTTTGAGTTGTACTGTTATGAGATAGACGATCATGTAAAGTAATTTTTGTTTTCAGGCTGAGAACTATGTAGTACTCAGTTGTGGAGAATAGAATAGAATAAACTGTTTTTCCCCATTTCAGTTTTCCTGATTTTTTTGGGTGTGGCTGAGTTGCCCCCTCATTATAAAAGAACTTGAGTGCCTTCGTTCGTTTCAGCGGAGCAATCGTGATGTGCAGTAAGATAGCTTGCTATTCCTATACCTCGAAAATATCTCTTCCCTTTAGATAATCTACTAGCGTGGTCACTTTAGAGCACCTCGTTGTTGGTCGTGAGTGCACGCTTGTCACACAAAGAAGAATAGGAGGTCTGATGTGATAGTGTGCCTCGTTGTTGCGATGTGGAAAAGTCCAGAGGGGACCCTGTGGCATATATTCAGGCCACCAGAGGCTTTAAGCGGATATTTATTTTCATAGCTCAAACATGTAGGGATGTGTAGACATAAGAAAGATGCGAGAGGAAGTAGCATCCATTTATCCAAGTTGTCGTGGTGGTATTTGATTGCCAGTTGACAGCTGAGTGGGGTGTGTTTTCAGCAGACGCGCCCACAGCGTTTGTGAGCTGAGACAACGGCTTGATTTTTTTCCTGATTTTCATATAATTTTTAATCTTTCAAATTGGGCAGGGTTGTAAATAACACTCCTCTTCGTGGTGTGTGAAATTTACGAGACATCTTTATTTTCATTTCACAGGGACAAATGGTACTGTTATGAGAATGAAACTGTATTTTTCCATGATAAAGTACTAATAGTACTACGCCCTTTGATACAACCCCCCAACTTAATTCATTCATAGATTTATGTGATGATCATATCAGAGATTTCAATTGGCCCAAAGCTAAGATAGGGAGGAGTTGATGGCTTTGTGTGTTTGTTTTATTATGAATGAATTCTGAAGGTATGCACTATTTTAAAATGACACAACATAATAATTGATTGACAGTTATTTTCTGGACGGCCAAGTAGCAGCTCACAGACCCCAGTCTGCGAACCCTTGCTATAGGGGAATCAAAAGACACATTACCTGTTGTGTTGGAGGTCATAGGTCGCATACACACTCCTCCCCGCTCGTCACTCGAGTGTTTGGCGTGCCAATTCTCCCTACGGAGGTGGCGACATGTCCTTGCATGTCACATGAGCTGTCCTCCCGTGCTATATGGGCCACTTATCACACGGCTCCAGGGACCACTCCCTCCTCTTCCTGTCTGTCCGCACCGTGACTGACTGCAAAAGCACCTGCACCCCCACCACTTTTCTCTTGATGCAGCCTAGTGCACGTAGTGCCCTTCACAGCATAATATGTTGAGTTGTATGCCTTGGCTGCTTTAATCAATGCCTGCTGTTTATGTTGTCCGTGAGATTCTTTTTTTCACCCTCCGCATTGATTCCCGCAGCACCACAAACAAAACAATAACCTTTGCACCGACTCTTGTGGTTAATTGGTACAGTATATGTGGCTCCAAAGGTGTACTTGTTGAAATAAGAAATACATAAAAAGAAATGAAATAAAAAGAGAAGAAAGGCAGGCATTGTAGGAGACACGAGAAGGTAACTCCTGCCAGCTCCTCATCGTCATTTCATAATGTCATCATTGCCCCACACCAGGACACTTAACCACCGGCCACATTTTAAGCTTAACATCCTCATCATTGCATGTTCCTGCTGTGAATAACAAAACGAGGATGTGCACAGCAAGGGGTGGGGGGTGTTGTCGTGCGTCCCCATCTTCTGCGTGTCACCGAGGGTGTGTCTGTGTCGTGACAATTTGAGTGGCGCTGCTGCTAATGACGGCTAGACGTGGGCGTGAGGCGAAGAGCGTGAATGCGCTCTGCTTGTGTATGCATGCACGCACGTATACATGTATGCATAGAACCCTGAACATGTGGGGCAGGCGTGGTAATCAGTACCCCACCACGCTCCCCCCCTTAAAACAAAAAAAGTGCCAGTAAAAAAAAAAAAAAATTCATCTTGTACATTTGATAAACCACAGAGAAGAGTGTCGTTAACAGCATTGCCAAATTTGAATGATTGCAAAAATTACCAAGTAAATAAAATGAGGCTTCAAAATCGCATTTATCTTGAACGCGTGAAACCACGCCTTGCTGAAAAATGAATGCTACTTCATCTAGCATCTTTCTGCCACATCCCTACATGTTTGAGCCTTGCAAATATATCCGCTTAAAGCCTCTGGTAGCTGGAATACAGACCACCGGGATGTCGCGGGGCTTTCCGCGACGCAACAATGAGGAGCTCTAAAGCAACCACGCCAACACAGAGTCCCGGTGTCCACGTCAGACCCCCCGCCCCCACCCTCCCTTTCCACCTTTTTCTCCATGATATGCACACGCTTACAGCTGACGATGAGGCACTCTAAAAGGGCCACCCAGCGGACTGTATATTTTTATATTTTATATTTTTTAAGTTATTTATATTATCATCCTTGCTCATGTGGTCATAACTAAACCAGCTTCCCAGTTGTGGGCTGCAGTGGGGAACAACTAACATACAAGCAGAAGCAGGAGGAGAAGCTGGAGGGAAAGATTAGCAGACCAGCTGACACGTGCTGATCTTCACTGATACGCGCGACAAACACACACTCGCTTACATAAGAGTGACACCCCGCAGCTTGTACTGGTCACTGATCCCAGTACCGTTGCACTCAGTTTGCTTCTCAGCATGCTTCATATTTGTCATCGTTTTTCTCCTGTGATGAATTTTTCAAATGTTTTGTTGTTCATCAATTTTCCATTGCGATCTCACGCTGGCCCTGCCTTCCTTTTGGCCCATCCCTCAGTCCCTCCATTCAGCCTCTCTGTCTCCAACCTCCATCCATCCATCCATTTTCTGAGCCGCTTATCTGCACAAGGGTCGCGGGAGTGCCGGAGCCTATCCCAGCTATCGTCGGGCATTAGGCGGGGTACACCCTGAACCGGTTGCCAGCCAATCGCAGGGCACATAGAAACAAACAACCATTCGCACTCACATTCACACCTACGGGCAATTTAGAGTCTTCAATTGTTTTTTTGGGGGGATGTGGGAGGAAAACGAGGAGAACATGCAAACTCCACACAGGCGGGGCCGGGGATTGAACCCCAGTCCTCAGAACTGTGAGGCAGACATTCTAACCCGTCTGTCACCGTGCCGCGTCTCCAACCTCATGGATGTGTTTACGAGTCCACTCCATGCTCCTTCAATTATTCACCTTTTTTATTATACCACTCTCTCTATTGGGAACAAACAGTATATAAATAAATCACATCAGGCATAGTTCTTTTGACAGTTGGAGACAATTCTTCATATTCGGAAGTCCTTGCCTGTCTTTGCTTGGACGAGTCGAAAAACATTTTAGACTTATACATTTTTGATTAGCCTAAATACTAGCTGCAATGTCTTTATGGTTGGCGTTTCTTCTGGCCTCCAGCATTTTTTACTCAAATGTCTGCGTATGCATGCGTGTGAGGGACGCCCCGTCGATGTCCGCAACAAATGATTGAGCAGTTGAATGTGTGCGTGCATATGTAAGTGATAGCGCAACCCTTGTTAGTGTCCGTGTTTGAATTACGGATTTTGTATGTACAAAAGGGAGGGAGGGACGGAGGGATGTTGCGTGGAGATGGTGTTGTCATGGAAACCGCAATAGAGCCAGAGTAGGCGTTTGCCCTTGTGGCTCCTCTGACAACCTGTTTTCTTTTCTTTCTTTGATATTTACCTGTAACCCCCAGCGGAATGTGTGGGTTTGGGCCGGTTCTTGAAAGACCCTGCAAAGCGAATTCAAAGACTTGTTTCTAAATACATTGCACATGTACGACGATAATTGCTGAAAACGTGCCATGACTGAAAACTTTGTAGTCGTGAATTGTGGAGAAAAGAAAGCTGTTAGACAAAGAAGCATTCATTTTATCGGGTCGGAGCAGTGGTATTTAATTGACAGTCCACAGTTGAGCAGAGTGTGGTTTCAGGCATTCAGCGGACATGCCTACAGTGTTTGAAAGCGGAGAAAAGGGCTGGACCTTTCAGTATTTTGAAGCCTCATTGTGTGCACTTGGCGATCTTTGTGAATCATTCAAATTCGCCAGTGTTGTTGATAACACTCCTCTCTGTGGTGTGCCCAATTTAGAAGACATTTATTTTCACTTGAAGAGAGGATTGTGACTGTGGCCAACATGACATCCACGTAGAGGGGGTGCTGGCTCTTGCTCTAATATGCTAATAAGAGTATTGATGAATATGATGTCCATGTAGCGTGAGTCCAGATAAGCGGCCGATCTGCATTCTGCTTTCCGCCTGGTAAATTTCCTTAAGCTGTTGACCGTGGCTCATTAGCCTTGAAACACAATCTAGTAACCATGAGGGAGCGATTGCATTCCCCCATGCCATAAAACCCGGTGTCCATTAAAGTTTCAGATATTAAATTCATCAGCTGGGTTGCCTATCGTCCACACCACAGTGCTTCTTTCTGCAGCAAGTTATTCAATCGACAGGGAAACGGGAAAGCTTTTAGTATCGTATCATAAAAATAAAAGTAAAACAAATAAAAATAAAATACAGAATAAAAAAGTAGAATATCTATTTAGTGTTGAGGTGCGAAAGAAGAAAACGGATCAAAAGCAGATAGGAAAATGGATCCTCGTTGTTTCTGATGGCTTGCAAGGCTTGCCTACTTGGTGGAAAACGCTAACACATTTAAAAGGCTCCCGGGGGACGTAATCTTCCACATGGCAAAAGACTGCAGACATAAACGAGTGTTAAAACAGCAGGATCAAGTAGCCGGTGTTATTTTAAGTGATTTGTGGTATTTTTCTGCCGTGGGCACTCACACTTGTCTCACTGCAACAGGCCCATGCATTAAGTATGACCCTGCCAGGGAGAGGGGGAGCGAGGGGGGAGGAGGTGGCTGGGGTCGAGGGGGGAGAAAATGCCAGGTATGGACGGACCGCATCGGTCTGGGACCAAACCAACTGCACATGGCAAGGGATGCAGATGAATTATGAATTTGGTTGAATTTAGGGCAAATTTTGCCACGGGAAGCGGATTTACATCCATCCATCCATCCATCCATTTTCATTTGCGGGAGTGCTGGAGCCTATCCCAGCTATCTTCGGGGAGGAGGCGGGGTAGACCCTTAAACCATTTGCACTCACATTCACATTCACACCTACGGGCAATTTAGAGTCTTCAATTAACCTACCATGCATGTTTTTGGGATGTGGGAGGAAATCGGAGTGCCTGGAGAAAACCCACGCAGGCACGGGGAGAACATGCAAACTCCACACAGGCGGGGCCGGGGATTGAACTACGGTCCTCAGAACTGTGAGGCAGACACTCTAACCAGTTCCAACGTGCTCCAACGTGCCGCCAGCGGATTTACAGTATATGAATAATTCATTCTACCAGGGGCTGTTGATAAGACCCCCCACCAGCATCACCTTGTTCCTCATCCTCGCCTTTACTATCCATTGACCCTCGTAATGTCTGACCGCGTGGCTCGTACCATTCTATTTCACGAGTGACGACTTGCTTTGTTAACGTTGAATTCATTCACTCTTTTCCACGTCGCTCTCGACAGACGTACCCTCAAGGAAGAAAATGAGGGGAGGGCAGACATGTACTCATAAATTTTTCTCCGCCCTTCCATCCCGCACCTTCTCCCTGTACACATCTTCACAGCTTGAGGTGATTAAAATTTTAACAGGAGGCATGACAGCACACAAAACCTGCACACGTTTGATTTGAAACACACACACAGAAAGACACAAACATAGACACACCACAGTAGGTCAGAACGGCTTTTCGGAATCGATTTCAATGAGTCACCGTTGGCTGCGATCAACCGTCGTCTCTTCGCGTGCACGTAGAGCAGCAAGCAGTAGAAGTCAGTCATCTGCATGTACATGTTTGGCTCACAACATGAGCCGACTCCTCTGGTTTGATCTTGTGCGTTTCACCCCACCCTCCCACTCATCTTCCCCCTCAGATGAGGAGCCTTAATTAGCTGGAAACACCTTGGCAACACCCAACACTTCTACTCAATGCCAATTGCAGTGTTTTGCAAAACAGAAAGAGACTTCGTTCCTAATGAATCTAATTGACCACAAAGGAGCACACCATTTAAACCTAATAGTGGCACTGTTCTCTACAACATCCCAGACATGACATGGAACAACGACAAAAAATGGAGTTGTGACCATGATATAGCTAAAACGTGCACACAAAATTCTAATTTGTGGGTTTAATAATATTCCCATGACATGCGGGTGCTCACTATGCAACGCAATGCAATGCAATTGGCTATTTCCAAAATTGTCCTTCTGTAAGGGATATTTTCCACAGAGACCTCACAATATATACTTTATGTTACTCTGAGATTATCATCATGGCCATCTAGTGAACTATAAGAGAAATAGGCTATGATTACTCAGATAAGAGACGTTATTTTGACCAAGACTGTCATAAGGGGGGATATTTAAAAAATACATGATTTTTTGAAACACCATCAATTATTTATTCATCTGTTTAAAGTAAAGATGCGGCATTTTGTTTAATTAATATTTGATTAATATGGGGATTACCTCCCACAGACGTCGTCTTTCTGCGGTTTTTGGGAAACGATCCATCTACACGCCTTGCTCGGGATTCCTACAACAGCCTACAGGCGAGCAACAAACCATTTGCGCAAAAATCCACTTAAAAAAGGCCCAACATGGCGGAACTAAAGACGCCGGGTCGCAACATGGCGTCCGTAAATGATGTGATGTGGCTTTAACCAGTGACAGAGCAGTGCGGTCACTTCAAAGAGACCAGTCCAGACTTTCCTTTCTATGGCTTTATGTAAAGCAGCCTGGCTCTCAATAGTGTAAATGCCTTTTGGTAATAATGAGTCCTTGCAATGCCAGGCTTTTCAGAATGTCTATTTGATTCAACCCCAGCTTAAACAAAAATTCAAATATTTCACTCTGTTGTGTAGCTGTACCTGACCATTTCTAGAGATGCTGCACTCAGTTTGTTTACACAATTGTCCAGTACGAAGCCACAGCTACTCAGTTACCAAAAATTAATAATAATAAACATTAGCACACACAGCATTCTGTGTGCATATCTGTTGTGGACACAATTGTCATGTCGGGGGCTCCATACTTCTAACAGCACATTATTGTGAAACATTTTAGGCTATTTGTAAGGAAAAGTCAAGTATGAAAAATTGACTCACTTGCACGTAGCGAGCTAGTTGTGTTATGGTGGGGAGGGGGGAGACAATAACCACACCCTCAAATCTCATCTCAGCACTGCCGGCTCCATTAACCCCAACCCCCGCCCGAGCCCCAATGACTGACTGGCTTCTGATGGCACCCATGACATTTCAGCTGTGATAATAGTGTTTAAAAGCACTCAAGAACATGCTGACAGGTCATCACAGCGGTCCCAGGCATGACCTTTAAACCTGTCCAATGGTGCAGCTAACGAGAGTTAGATTGTACTGCTGGCTGAGGTGAAATGAGGCAGATGTTGCATGTCACACAGCACACTGCAGCAACTTGCGTGTGTCTTACGCGTATGTTTGGGTGCATGTACACTACTTTTGTGTGTGTGTGTGTGTCTGTATGCGTGTGTCACGCAGTCCTCACAAACCATTACAGTGCTTCCCTTTACCGATTCTATTCAACATGACTGCAATATTCTGGAAAAGTCCACCTCCTGACTGAACCTGCTGGATCGTATTGCCGCGCGTATCCATTTTTGATAGCGTTTATCCTCATTAGGGTTATGCGTGAGCTAGCCTATCGCAGCTGATTTTGGAAAAGCGGCAGGGTACACCCTGGACTGGTCGCCAGCAAATAACAGGACACACATAGACAAATAAGAATCTACACTCACTTTTGGACAAGTTTTCAGTGAACCTAACATGCATGTTTTTCGCGTGTCCTATTATGACAGACATCAATTTAGACACCAAATCTGATGTTGAACAGTGAAACTGGTGTCAAGGCTCATTTTTTTTCTGACTTCCCAAGCTTGAGCCCTTATTTTATTGACATATTTGTTTTTATGTTTTTAACTTTGTTCAACTGTCTTTATGTTTTATGTTTGATTTTATTATCCATATTTTGTTTGAGCTACGGTTGCTTTTAAAGGGCTCTGTAAATAAAATGGAATCGAGTCGAAGCTGAAGCTCGCTTGTACTTGCTGTATCGTAGAGATGCTAGGTGAGCAGCCTTCAAGCTGCTGAAGGAAAGCATTGAACAAAGCACATGCTGATTGGAAGCTCTTCCAATTGCAAGTGTGTGCGTATGTGCGAGAGGATGGGTGAGATTAGTGTCACAGCTGTCAGTCTTTGTCATGCTTCCTTCTCCTCCTTCCTCTCTTCCCATCACCCACCTCCCCAGTTCGACCACTTTTGCACTTTAATATCTCCACTCCTCCCACTCTTTGTGCCATTCTTCAACAAGGCAAGAGAGCCACTTCAATGCCTCATTTAATCCTAATGCTGCTGGTTTAAACTGCGCCATTAAGGCCTCAGCTCTTGTTTGGGCGCCCATTTCACCTCATTTGGTTCCACTGATGTTGACAATCCCAACAGTCCCGCCTCTGTTTCTGTGATTTACACTCCGCTGCGTGACACTGAAATCTTCACATTGATGGACTATAATTGGCCCACTTGTGAAATGTCCTCCAGTCTTCTCCATCCCTCTCCTAAGTGACCTTCCCCTGCTCTGGAAGGTCACTGAGCACTCTCTTGTGGCGCTGCCAACATGCGGCGATGCGCAGATCAGTGCCAGGAACTCCAACAACGACGACTGCACGGCTGCCAAATAAGCGTCCTTGCGCTCTTATCACCGTTTTCTTTTGTTTCTTCCTTTTGAACGTCTTAATGATGGTGTGTGCTAACAGCTCTTTGAGTGTGATACGAAGTGATGCAAACAATCAGCAGGCTGCTCCTCGTGGTGCCACGGTGGAGGGAGTGAGGGGGGGGGGGGGGGGGGGGGGATATATGGCCAGGACCAGCTCCAAGTGTACAGATGGAGAATGGATAGACTCCTAGCAGGGGTGGTTTGCCACACTGGAAGCCATACAGTGGAAGTCTTCAATAGGCGGTCTCCGGACCAGATCATGACCAGACTCCTTTCAATACAGACCCAGGCCAGATCTATTGTTAGATTATTTTGACAATACTTTTTTGGGAGCTATACGGAAGGTCGCATCATTTGGTTTATTCAGAGCACTTTTGTGAGTGGAGTGAGTGGGTGTATGAGTCCAAGGAAGCAATTTTAGTACAAACAGATATTGTTGTCAATTAAAAAAAACAAAAACAAAAGAAAACAACTCTATATTTCCAACGAATATACACGTGGACATAGTGTACAGTACTACTGTGCAGTTATGTATGTCGTATTTTACCAAAACAACTTTTTCTAGTATTTAGGATGTAATATTGGCTCTATGGGGCCTAGTCTGGGGAGGTTCATAGAGCTTGAAAATTATCTTTAAATTAAAAAATGTTGTGGTCGCTACTTCACGGATTGCGGGGGTGGTCCGGAACCTAAACCCCTCAATAAATGAGGGATGACTACATGTTTGAGTCGCGAAAATATATCCGCTTAAAGTCTCCAGTGGCTGGAAGATATCCTGCAGGGCAATAAAGTTTATCAGTTTGAACATTAAATATCTTGTCTATGTATTGTATTCAATTATATATAGGTTGAACATGATTTTTAAATCATTATATTCTGTTTTTATTTATGTTGAACACAACGTCCCAACTTCATTGGAATTGGGGTTGTAGTAATGAAAAGTGTTAACGGCAAAACGCTATACTATACAGTATACAGCAATCGAGTACTAGATTGCACGTTTCGACGTATTATCTTCAAACGCATATTTAGAAACAAATCTCCGAATTTACTTTACCGGGTCTTTGAATGAAATCCTCTGTTGTATACACTCACTGGGCCACTTCTTTAGGTACACCTGCACAAATGCGATCCACTCACCAGCATCCATGCACTCGTCCAACTTTACAACACCACTGCCAGGAGAAAACATATATGTTTTTGAATTATTATTATCCATTCATCCAATTTCTGAGCCGCTTCTCCTCACGCGGGTTGCGGGCGAGCTGGAGCCTATCCCAGCTATCATCGGGCAGGAGGCGGGGTACACCCTGAACTGGTTGCCAGCCAATCGGAGGGCACATACAAAACAAACAACCATTTGCAGTCACATTCACACCTACGGGCAATTTAGAGTTGTCAATTAACCTACCATGCATGTTTTTGGTATGTGGGAGGAAACCAGAGTGCCAGGAGAAAACACACGCAGGCACGGGGAGAACATGCAAACTCCACACAGGCGGGGCTGGGGATTGAACCCCGGTCTTCAGAACTGTGAGGCAGACGCTCTAACCACTTGCTCACCGTGCCGCCTAATTATTATTATTATTATTACTAATCATTAACTTTATCATTGGTGTATTTACACGTGTTCATCTCTTGCCCACTGGCCTCTCGTTGTTGTGGTATTTTGTCCATCAGTCCAGCTTGTCCATATGGGCCACTGTACATGTAATTAACCTAATGGTGATCTGCTCATTGTTACTGTATTTTGTACAGTTAACTCGCTATTGTTGTATTTAACGCTGTCTCTGTCTATATAGGTCTGACCACATGGCGCACGCTCATGTTTCTCCCATTGTGACACATGGACCCTGCCTCCCCCGAGCCCCATCTTACCTCCCTTCTCTTTTATGTGGCAGAGAGAAGACCAGCGGGAGGCTACGAGGAGTGCAAAGACCAGCCAAACGACGAGGCCTACAGTTGTGTGTGCGTGTGTGTCTGCTGACTTGGATGGGACAGTGAGCAATGGCTCTCGTGCAGCGACAGCAGGTTGGCAGTAGGAGGCTGTCCTCAGGCCTCCTCCCCATCTTCCTCTTCCTCCTCTCCCTCGCAGTCCAGCCCAGCCACGCAACCATACACATTCCCTCCAACTGTGAGTACACCGCATGATGTCATATTGCAAGACGAATGCTTCAGCACTAACCCATTTGTTGAGCTAATTAAATAATGTTGACTCATCAAAGTGTGCTAATAATTATCTTTTCAAAATGATTAATGAGAGCAAGGAGCAGATTGAGCGTGTTACTCTTCAGGGCTGGATTATTTATTCTGCTCAAAATCGGACCTCCTTTTACGCCCTCGTCTGGAGTGTAATTACTTTGTAATAGATCCTGTCGTAGAGCATTGATTAGTTCCACTATTGATCCGGTTCCTCTGAACAAACCAGAATCTGATTGAGGAGTAATTTAATCAACAATGGAATTACTCGAGAAAAAAACAACAGCAGTTTGTCTCTTCTGATCCCGTCTTCTTCTCCCTCTATGTCAGCCTTTCCCCAAACCTTGAAGCCACGCACCACTTTAACATCCCAAAATAATTGGTTCACGCCCACTCCCTTGCACTGACAAAGCAAGTAAAAAAAAAAAAAGCAAAGCACTGTAATATTTGCCGCTTCCTCCAGAAGATCTGGATGTAGGGACAGGACCGAAAGCTATGGGGGTCATTTCGAGAGTGAATAACAATTTAGCCACCAACATTGTGAAAAACGGGCCATTTGTTTTAGAATAGTTGGTTGTGTTTTCAAGTAAAAAAAAAAAAACTACTCAGGCACCTGAAAAACCTCTATTTCAAAATTATTGCCAAATAGAATAGTAAAAAAAATTTTTAATAAAGTGACATTCTATTTGAATACCGGTTTAATTTAAGTATTACTCTAATTACAGTAACAAAGTTGCAAATACCTCGGTTGCAAATCAATGCTAATGTTAAGAGTTTTCGCTTCAGCCTCCAAGCTAGCTATGTTAGCTGCTATGCTAACCGATCAAGCACAAACGTGGCTATATATAAAAAAACAACAACTCTGATATCTTCATAATATGAGTAACAGGGTTGTGTTGGTTTGAGTGGCACACTCCATTAAGACTGAAAACATTGTAAAAATATGAAAACTAGATGAGGGGATTTAAGTCTTAAATCTACCCATGGTCAGAGGTGAGTCATGGAACTCACGTTTTTTTTTCTCTTCCTCTTGATGGCTAAAGATTTTTTTAGCAACAGGGTTGCAAGTACATAAACCAAATGTTTAAACAATTACAAGGAAGACCAACAAAATCATTGCCAAAATAATGTATTTAATTTATGGTGGGCAGAAGATGATGTAGAGGAGGAGGAAGAAGAAAAGCAGGTAAAAGATGTAAAAGGTTAAGGTGCCTTTCAATTAACGAGCTGGTGACATGTCAATGAGAGTCAGTGAAAAGGATCGATGTATTAGAATTTGTGTCAAGGAGCACCAGTTCTCTTACAGAAGACAATAATAGAGTATCGATATCGTTAATGTTTCAGTTACCTCGCTGCAGTGTATATTAATCAATGTACAATGAAACCTCAAAATCTGTTCCGTGATACTGGATGACTTTCAACTTCAATCATTACAAAACAAAACGAGCACTGTGTGGTGGCAGAGGAACTCAAGTAAATTCACTTCACAAAGCAGCAGTTTGGCAAATAGTAAACAATTCTGCCTAAAAGATGCTTTGAGCTGTTTGTCACTGCAAGTTAAAGTTTACTGTCAAACTAAATATAAAAACAAAGAGACGATGTGTATTTAAAACAACCACATGGGGTTGCCTTAATAAAGTCCTTTTAGCTCAGTGCTAGCAAACAATGCAAAACGCCAGTGTGCCTGTTTTAATACCTGCACAACAACAAGAAAAACATATCTGCACACAAAATAGTTTCCTGTGTTCATTGTAATTTTTGGGGGGGAAAAAAACTCATTTTCCCTTTTCCTAAGATATAAAGTAAAACTTGACCTTGAAAAAAATATATCCCCAAATATTTTGTGAAACTCCTAAAATACAATATCATTGAATTCAATTTAGCGTCACTCGGAAATTGCTGAAGCTCTGTCCTTGCCTGTGATACACTGTGCTGTGATTGGCCAGCCTAGGTTTCCAGGGTGTAGCTAAGCAAAAGGTCAATAAAAATATAAATGAATAAAATGAAATTAAACAACGACAAAATAAAGTTTCAGGAAGCTGCCTTTTTAAAACCTGGAACCCCAGTGAATGTTTCTGTGTACTGTATGTATCTTTTCTATCCCTGAACTGTATATTTCCTTCTATTTACTGTTTTACTATTTCATGTCAGCATGTCAAATGAAAGCTGTCAATCTATCTCATATCTGCATATTTAAGTCTCTCTTGTGTACTGTAACTAAAAGATTTTCTTCCTCACGCCTACTCTCTGGCCTCCACTCTGGACAACATAAGACCACATAAGTGACCGTAAGTGCTTGTAACGTTCCTGACCAATCTTTAGTAATGTAGGTGCTGGAAAAGCTGCTTGTAAACACTTTCATGATGCCGCTGGGGTTATTTTCCATCCAGTACACAGTGAAAAGAAAACAACAAGTGTTTACACTTTGCTTCACATTAATGAATCCTACATTTGCAATGTTATGTTTGTGTGTTTTTGTGTGTGTTTCAGTGTACGTGCATTTGTGGTTCTTGAGGCATTTTCTGTGTGCGTGTGTTTGTAGCCTCAGTAGAAGTGATCACTGTGAGACTTCATGCTGTCACATGGGCAGCATGGGGAAATAACATCGCCACACTCCTCTGCACAGCCTTGAACCTGAACTTTAATTTGATCAGGAAGGGGTAAAAAGGCTTATTTGCTTTCATTGCATTCCCTCACTCTCTCGCTACATTTCTTTCTGCTGAAACTTGAGTCGATTTTCTGTCTCTTTTCGGTCACTGCATCGACACCGCTCACTGTTCTACGCAGTTGCCACGGCAACCCTTTATGACTCTCTATCAGGGATATCAAACTCATTTTTCTCACGGGCCACATTGTAGCTACAGTTCCCCTTCAAAGGCCGTTACGACTGCAAAACAATATACTTTAAATGTAAATTGCCTCATCATATTATTACATATACATATACAACAAATTGATGGATAACTACTTTCGAAATCCAACGTCAAGGAAAGCATTATATTCAACAGTTGTTTAATTTATTTTAAAAAGTGGTTTGGTAACTAAAAAATGCTTGCAATCTTTCAAAGTTATTCAAAGTGACGACAATTTGCAATTCCGGAACAGATTTTTAGTAAGAAACATGAAGTTGAAACACATGATTTGCTTTTGTGGGCCGCATAAAACGATGTGGCGGGCCAGATCTGGCCTCCGGGCCTTGTGCTTGACACCTGGGCTCTACATCCTACACTCCTTTACCTGACTTAAGATCGTTCTCTCTGCTGTTGACTCACTTCTTTAAAGCCCATTGCAGCTGAGCTTCAATTATTTACACCCATGGGCCACTTAATTAGGTACACCTGCACAATCTAATCAGCATCCAAAGGAAACGGCTGCCTTTGCAAAAACAATATTCTGAAATTTAACCAGGTATATACGTGACTCATTGAAATGCCTGGAAATAATACTTTTTACATCATAATTTTGTTTTGCACTATTATTACTTGCTTCATAAAAGGATCTTTTATGATTACTGTTTTGGTTGGTTGTCGTTCCCACTGGTGTTGAACTACACTACATCGTCATATTTCACATGTGCCATTCTTAACCACATATTTACAAATATCTCTCAATATAATGTGCAGAAATTGTACACCACTGCAAACTACAACCACAATAATAATTATATAGTAGAATTATTACCACTCTGACAGTGATAATCATTAATGTGACCTATAACCTGTACAACCCAATTGAAAAATGCAGATATTTTCAAGAGGGGAAGTTCTAGTAGACTTTTCCTCACATTTCTGTAGTCATACCTGACAGCACAAGTTATGGTCGGCAGAAAGCTTCCACAGCATCAGAGTAATCTGTTTGTTCAAAGGTATCAGTCAGGAAAAGGGCACAAAATAATTTCCAAGCAATTAGATATACCATTGAACACAGTGAAGACAGTATGGGTAAATATGGCACCAATGACATTAAGAACAACAAGACGTCCCTCCAAATATGATGAAAAGCCGAGAAGTAAACTAGTCAGGGAGGTTGCCAAGAGACCGACAGCAACACTGAAGGAGCTGCAGGAATTTCTGGCAAGTACTGGCCGTTTATTACATCTGACAACATTCTCATGTCTTGTTCATAGGTCTGGGCTATGGGGTGGGGCGGTAAAACGTAATTATTTTTTTTTTACACCGAAAAACATTCAAGCCCGACTACATTTTGCAAAAACAAACTTGAAATCCCCCAAATGCTTGCGGAATTTTGTTTTTATTATTGTCCAATGAAACCAAGGTTAAACATTTTGGCCACAATTCCAAAAGGCTTGTTTGGCACATAAACAACACTGCTCATCACCCAAAAAACACAATACCAAAAGTGAAGCATGATAGTGGCAGCATCATGCTTTGGGGCTGTTTTTCTTCAGCTGGAACTGGGGCCTTAGTTAAGGTGGAGGAAATTATGAGAAGTTCCAAATAGCAGTCAGTGTTAACACAAGACCTTCAGGCTTCTTCGGGAAAGCAAAAAAAATGACAGGAAATGCCTACTAGAGTGGCTGAAATGTATTTGTTTTTAATGAGTGCCATTTTAAATGGAGGCAGGTCTGTGCTGACTTCCATTTCACATGAGTTTGAATGTGATTGGTTAATTCTGAACCGACATCCCCAGTTACAAGAGGGTGAGCACACTTGTGCAACCACATTGTATCGGTTGTTTATTTTTACTTCCCCGCTCAACGATTAACAAAAAAGGCAATTCAATAATTTATCTTTGTCATTTTTTTATATAGATAAACCTTGCATTCAAACAGCGGTGTGTAGACTTTTTATATCCACTGTGAATGTCTTAGTGACAGGCAAAGATGAACTTCCTCCCCCAATGGTCTTCTAAAATCCCCACTTCACATCCCTCTTGTATTATGCTGCATCCATTTCTTCTCATCTCAACCAATTTCCTCCTTAGCTTACATTACAAGTCCTTCTCTTGGGATTCTTTCCTCATCCTATTGACCGAATATACTGTATAAATATTGGCAGCTGTTAACCTGAAAATGATTGGTGTTTTTGTTCTTTTTGGCCAGAGTGGCATATGCATTACCCTGGGGTAATATGTGTCAAAGCACCAGTTAATTCATGCGTATTGAAATAAATCAAATATGCCGCAACGGCTTAAAAAAAAAAAAAAAAAGATACCCTTATGAAGAATTGATCAACACTCATTAATGACATTATACATTACACTATATGCTTTTTTAAAATCCAGTTAAAACGAATAAATCAGAATTATATATATATAGTCAGAATATCCGTAATGTCGACTATCTTATTTATAACTAACAAGTTTGTAAACAGTATAGCTCAATGTGGGCTCACTATGTGGCAAGCTAGAAAGTCCCTTTCACTGTTCTAATCAAATGACTCATTTCCGTAAACTGAATTTAATTAATAATCCATATCTAAAAACAAGTCAACTTTCACTTAAAAGGGTCATATTTTGTTTTAATCTTGCCTATAGAAACAATGGGAATACAAATATTTGTTCCACGACCAAACTATCACCATCAGAATATCTTTTTGACAACATTTAACATTCATAATTGTCAAACAAATGTAGAAAGAAGTTAGCCTCATTTAGTAAAATAAAAATGACATGCATGTAATGTATGACTTTACCGGGTCAAATTTCTATACTGTATGTTTGACCTCATGGGCGTTCCACTATATTCTTCACCAATATGGGACATATTACAACAATATGTGTTTTGGATCCTTGCAGTCAAGAGGCCTCCTGTTATCATCACACAGCCGGAGTCTGTCACCGTCTTCAGCATTGAAGACCTCGTCATGACCTGCGAAGCCTCCGGCAACCCTACGCCCATGTTCGTATGCACACAGAACCGTGCACGTACGCAGGCACGCGGGCACGCACACCCGCACACGTACACGCACGCACGCGCACACACACTTGTCTAGTCAGGGTGACTTTTAGTTTCCTGAGTAGTCCATCATGAGAGGAAGCAAAAATTCTGTCATCAACAAAGGACAGACGTCTCAATGCAATTTTTCAAAGTGGAAAGACTGCAGTGGCTGCCAAGAATGAACATCACAATGAGACTTAATAAGTTCAGGAGTCCTATCGGGGCTTAAATTTATTTGCGTCCTCAAATTCAGTCACTTAAGGACACGTAGTCATGGAAGTCTAAATTTTATTTCTTTATTTTGTTCCAGTTTCCGGTGGATGAAGGACGGAGAGGAGTTCGACCCAGGCACCGACCCAGAGCTGAAGGTGACTGAGCGCTCCGGCTCATTCGCCTTCTACACCCTCAGCAACACAGTGGACTCCCTGAAGCAGTACCAGGGCAAATATGTGTGCTACGCATCCAACGAGCTCGGCACAGCCGTCTCCAGTGAGGCCACACTCAACATTGATGGTAAGAAGCAAAGCGACATTGAATAATCAGGAAATAGTTAATACAATTGAATTTTAGGATACTTGACAGGCTAACGATTCCATTTTAAACACGTTTTTGAACATATTTTCAAATTATAACCGCACTTAAGATATTATAACCGCCTGATATACTGTATGTCAAATATATTTGTGACGCTTCAGTGCTCCTGTTAATGAGCTCAAGCAAGCTAATTGTTTGTTAAATGGTAATAACAGAGCTGTGTGAAGCTTTCTAAAGAGCTCATTTGTTAGTAAATGAAGCCTCACACTGGGACAACAGGGTACCGCCACCTAGAACATAATGACATGCAAGAACATGATAATCAGCTACAAACACACACGCACGCACATGCGCACACACATATATGCAAGCCCCTGGACAAGTGTGATGCAAAGCGCACGTTTGTGTCTCCATCCACCTCCCGTATGTGATTGGATCTCTCCAGGGCGACGTCCTTCGCTCACAGTTTCCCTGACAACCGTTTCCGCAGAAACGCTCATGAGCTGATGTCATGCGAAGCCCGCTTCAGTGGGTCCCGTGGGGTTACGCACGATGAGCAGAGGGGAGCCAGGAAGCAAATATAGCACGCACAACTCACAAATCGCATTGTTCCACTTCTTCGAGTCAAAACAGGCGCTTTCGTGTACTCCTCCCTCCTCCTTGTAACTTAGAAATTTCAATTTCTGTTGCCAAGGTGATGACTACATAATACAGTGGTACCTTGAAATACAAGTGCCTCGACTTATGAGTTTATCGTGATACGAGGCGTCGTTTGACCGTTTATTTTTTTTTTTGCCTTGACTTGCGAGCAAAAATGTTAGATACATTTGAGATAAGAGCACTGTATTGGTGACAGATAGTGAACAATTGTTAAAAAAGAAGCTTCAAGCTTTTAATTATTACTCTGAGTCGACGTTTATTGTCAAGATAAAGACCTACAGGTTGTGTATTTAAAACAACCACAAGGGGGGAAATTCTATCAGATTTGAGTGTTTTGAATTACGAGCATGGTCGCAGAACAAATTTAACTCATATCTCAAGGCACCGCTGTGTATATACAGCACAGTTAATTGTGTACATGTTCACTCTTGTGGTGGTGCTCTTCTCATGAATGAATAATTGCCCTTCCTTGGCCCCCTGCAGCCCCACCGTCCCAGCAGAAAGAGAAAAAAGTACATGTGAAGTCTGAAGAGGGAAGCAGTATTGTTCTGAAGTGCAACCCCCCTCAGAGCTCCATGGAGCCCATCATTCACTGGATGGACTGGAGTGAGTATACCACTCTTTCCTTTCATTTCCAACTTCTTGTTCTCTTGACACTCCCTGGACTGTTCAGCTGAATATTGTGGTTGGGGAGTGGATATCATACGATGGACTTTTACATCTGAATCCATTCCTGCTGTGTGAACTATTAAATTATACTGTATATGTACTTTATACTTGTTCTTCCATGAAGTTTAAATGTTGTAGAAGCAAATGTCCCCACTTAATTAATAAAAAAAATACTAAAAAGTGTCCTCTAAGTAATCAGGTCTCCATGGTAGTCACTATATAAACAATAATCACTTAATTATCCTCCATCTAAATCTGTTGTGGTCTCATCTCTCCTTGCAGAGCTCCACCACATCCAACTGAATGAGCGGGTGGTTGTGGGCAAGGATGGTAACCTGTACTTTGCCAACCTGAAAACCACGGACAGCAGGGATGACTACACCTGCAATGTTCAGTATCTCGCAACTCGCACCATTCTGGCAAAGGAACCTGTCATTCTGACGGTCAAACCCTGTAAGTTTCACCCAAGTTGACCAGATCAACCAAAGACTGCATGAAATAAATCCACTTTGTTCATTAATGACCAAATAAATCGATGGATAGCGTTTGAGAATAAAGTGTCTAAGCGCAAGAACCTTTATCATTTATCCTACTGGTTTACACTAAACACATAGGTCATGGTTTTATCTAGATTATGTTCACTAGTTTCATTTGCTGTGTGCTGGGTCATAATTATTTTGCGGCTTTCATTACCATGACGACTGGGGCGGACCTAGGGTGTTGCGATTAGCCGAGCAGTACTACCGTACTTGCAGAAGGGTATGTAAACTTATGAGCACAACTGTAGTCGCTCATAGTGTGAAAACATTTTCACAGCTGACATATCGCCCAACACAACATTCGAGTACGTTCCGAAGTTAATGCTGCTAGCTACCGCTAATCTTTGCTTGCAACAAAATTTAATAGAGCCTGCTCACCTTTTGGCTTTAACAGTCTTCTCTAACCTTCTGAATGCGCATGTCAACTGTTCAACGTTTCAGTATTTTTTGCAGAATTGCAACATTCTCAACAGGTGTTTGAACATTTAGTTGAATGACACAATTTCAATATTGCGAGCTCATATAAGACTTAATTGGTGGTGCACTCTTCGTATACAAGCAATTCAAAAGTTAAAACTGTACGAGTGTACATAATAGAGTCCCCTTTAAATTGTGGTGCACAAGACACAATTTCCAAAGCAATACCTTGTAACACTGGTCCAGTTGGTGGACCAAATAAGTGAAAGTAACCTGGCAGAGGCAGCAGGGGATGGGGTCATCACCTCGTCACCTCCTCAGCCCAGCCTCGGTGGTCACGCGTGGCAACTCACACTGGGATGTGGCTGCCGACATCTGTGTCTCGAGCAAAGGTCAGAGAGGCCTCCACATGTTAACTAACACAGGACCTCTGTGCTGCAGGTTTGCACTGCAAGGACTTCACCGAGTCAGCAGCACTTAGAGAATGATACTTCCGTCTGTTGTGTGTGAATATTTGTGCTTCAGCCAACTCCGTGCAGTGGAACAGGAGGCCCCACATGATGAGACCTACTGGAAGCCACAGCACTTACCATGCACTCAGGGGTCAGACCATAGAGCTCGAGTGCATTGTCCAAGGCTAGTGAGTGTCTAAGTGTGAGCATATACTGTATTTACTGTATATGTGAAACCTGGAGACACACTTTTTAATCAAATCAATCTTCTTCTTTCTCTTACTGCCCTACACTCCCACTACCGTTAATTTCGTTTTTGTTTTCTCCTGCCAACTTTGCTTCTTGCATCTCCTTCACTTCCTCTCATTTTGAATCAATGACCCCTCCCTACTTCCCCCTCAGTCCAACTCCCAAGGTTTTGTGGGTTAGGAAGGACGGTGAGCTGTCCGAATTGCGGACTGCCAAAGAAATGTTTGACCGCCGTCTGCGCTTCACCAATATCTCAGAGAGCGACGCCGGCGAGTATCAGTGTCTTGCGGAGAATTCCCAAGGGAAGACCACACACACGTACACTGTGGCAGTGGAAGGTACGCCAAACACACACCCAACCAGCAGTAAAATTGAAGGCGCACCACTCTCAACATCCTGACAAAGATGGCACACCCCACTCCCCACAGACACACACTAAAAACACCCTTTGATCCGCTTCTGTTACTCGAATGCATAGTTATTGGCAAATGAGGGATGTACATTTCTTTATTTTCTGCCGTAGTTTAAGCAAAGCACATGATGCCCAAGGTAACACAACAGCATGAGGCCAAGGGGGTGTGCCTGCTATGAGTCTACCCGCAAGTGCACCCAAATGATTGACACCTCCTCAGTCAGGGGCAATTTTTTATGTGGGCAACCGGGGATGGGGGGGATGGGGTGGGGTGGGTGCCAATGGGGCAGCACATGAGTATGCTGCCTCATCCGTAGCACCCCCGCTCCACTTCCATTTAACCCATCCACCCCACCCCACCCCATCCCACCGCCCCCCTTGCCGAATGGATTTTGTTGAGCTGACGTATGGCTGATGCCGAATGGATTTCCAATGTACAGTTGCCCCTCACCTTTATGGACCGTTGCTGATCGGCAAAAATTTTGCATCAGCACTCCCCCACCACTGTTGATGATATAACAGAGGTGCGCAACCTACGGCACACCGTTCAAGTCAGCGCTGCTACTGTCGTCAGTCAGGGCTTCTGTTTGATTGGTTGTTTTTCCTTGTGCACAGTGGTTTCTTGCACATCAAGTTAGAGGCACAAGTTGGGGCAGGAGAGTTCAATATTTTTTCAGGGATCATTTTAATAATAATGTACTACTGTCTGATCATACTGACAGTTTTAACAAATATGATTTTTTTTTTCTTTAAAAAAAAAAGCTTCCTCTTTGTACAAGATTGCAATTTTTGAGAGGAAGCAATTGAACTATGTAATTAGTAACTCATATCGGGTAATATGAACACACAGCACCATGACATTTTAAATACCCCCCCAGCCCCCAGGATGCACGTACCAGTTTGGCAATCCTCGGTAGGCTAATCTCTTTCAATCATATTTATTCACTACATTATGTAAAGTAATTTATTATTTGATTGCCTAGCTGCTCCCTACTGGACCAAAGAGCCGGTCAGTATGTTGTACGCTCCCGGTGAGAATGTCCGACTCGACTGTCAGGCGGACGGCATCCCGTCTCCGACCATCATTTGGACCATCAATGGGATCCCCCTCTCATGTCAGTACAAAAACTAATGCAATCATGAACACATAAAGCACATCACACACATTTTTATCTGTGCTTAACCACTGTGTGTGTGTTTTCTTTTTTAAACAGCGACCGACAAGGACGCAAAACGCACTTTGACAGACGGCGGCTCTCTCATCCTAAAGGATGTCAATTTTGGAGACACGGCCATCTACCAATGCAAGGCCTCCAACAAGCACGGAGCCATCCTTTCAAACACCAACGTTTATGTCATCAGTGAGGGTTTCCGATTATACACTCCGACTAAAAGAAAATGGTTTGTGTCTCATCTCCCTTTTTTGTTTCAGAGCTGCCTCCTCAGATCCTTACCGAGGATGGTAACACTTACACAGTTACTGAAGGCCAGAAGGTTTTGCTAGAATGTGACAGCTTTGGCTCTCCGAAACCAAAAGTCACATGGTGAGACAATCAAGCAACCAATTGCACTATTTTGGTTTCTTTTCTTTTCTTTTCTTTTTTTTTGACAACAGATTCTCCTTTTATTTAATTATTTGATAGCGTATGATGCATTTCATTAGCAGCCAAACACTGTTGCATCTGGGGTGTGAATATTGTCGGCGCTCATCCAATTAGGCTTTGTTCTGTTGTCTGGAAGAACCAGTATTGCCACATTTATACCACCCGCATCCTTTTACAATTTTCTGGAAGTATCATGGTTGGGATTTGAGCTGTTACTGCTGTCTATGGATCGAGACTGTTGAAAACCTGCCTACTAATTACAACCCTTTTGAGCCAAAAGGATGAACTCATGTCTTTGGAGTAATGAATTTGCTTCCACCTTCTGGCCAAGCTTTCCATCTATACCACCAGCGCATTTCTAGGGTTTCAGGAGTCTCCAAGCTGTGATTGGTACTATTGGAAATTAATTTCTGAAACGCCCTTTGAATGTCCCTTGCGAGACATTTATACTTGGTGATACAGTTGCAGTTAAACTAGTGAATATTTCATTTACTACAAGAAATGTTTCGTTTGTTCCTAAACTCTATTGTTGCTGCATCAGCTTAACAGCCAACAAATTTAGTGGAGACGTTACCAAGTGGTGTGTTAATCGTCTTTCTATATCGAGTCTGTTCCTTTGTTCAACCATCATACAAATGAGACCCATTAGACAAAGTTGTCTGACTTTGAGGTGGTGGTTGGTGCTGGGAATATGGCAAAATGGCAAACCTTTGTCGTAATTCATTCATTGCTTATCCTCACTAGGGTTGCGGGTGAGTTGGAGCCTATCCTTGCTGACTTTGAGCAGGAGACGTGGTACACCCTGGACCGGTCTCCAGCAAATGGTGGTAGTGCACTATGTCATTATTTACAAGAACTGTGTTTATGTGTCTTTTCCAGGCACAGTGGTAGTGCCTCCTCCCTTCTGGCTGATTCCAGAATTAACCCTCTCACCACCGGGGGTCTGGAAATTTTCAGTGTCACACATGATGATGAGGGCTTCTATACGTGCTCTGTGCCAAACACTAATTTGTCCATCAGTGCAAAGCTGGAGGTGCTTAGTGAGTGCCACGCACACACACACGCACATACACGCGCACACACACACACACACTTGCAGGGAGCATACCTCAGCGTCTCCTTACTTTTCTCCTACAGACAGAACAGTGATCCTGTCACCTCCACAAGCTCTGAAGGTGCAGCCTGGACAGACAGGCAGCTTCACCTGTCTTTCTCTCGTGGACCCCAAACTGGCCTCTCCACTTATTCAGTGGAGAAAGAACGACCACAAGCTCTTTGCGTCTGGCAGCGATCTGAAGTTAGACATCACTCTACTCAAATGCATTGTTTCATCAATACAAATCTAAAACATCGGCAACAGTATATGAGGCAACTGTGTGGGAGTAAACAACACTGTATATGCATATGAGAATGTGGGCAAAAGGCACTAAGAATAGGCAAGGCTAGGATATCTATCTATAGTACAGTATCTACTGATTATCCAGGTGTGGATGACAGCTTTATGTGAATATATTAATTCCCAACTTCGCTTCTTTTAGATACACATTTGAAGGACCGGACTTGACTATTTCTAATATACAACCTGAAGATGAAGGAAACTACACGTGTCAGATCATCACTAGTCTGGACATGGCCGAAGCAACTGGCACACTCACTCTTCATGGTGAGCTCAAAGCTGCATGATCAAATGAGAATTAAATGCTGTTTGAAAATTAGACGAGAGCAGAGCACTTTAGTCATTAATCATAATAGGTGGTCATAGTGACGACATATTTCATTATCTACAGATCGTCCGGACCCTCCTACTCTTCCGCAGCTTACACACCCTAAAAGGCGCTCAGTCACCCTCAGTTGGACTCCTGGAGATGAACACAACAGCCCTGTGATAGGTTAGTATTGACACGCACATTTTGAGATGATTGACCTTTCGCTAAGAACTCCTCCACATCCTGGATGTTTCCGTAAGGCTCCATTAAAGACTACATCTCTCTCTATAATGTATATCTCTGCAGAGTATGTGATTGAGTTTGAGGATCAGGTTTCAAATGAGCGAGGTTGGGAAGAGTTGAGCAGAGTATCAGGGAACAACAACCGTGCCATTCTCTCTCTATGGCCGTTCATGTCGTACCGTTTCCGTGTCATTGCCATCAACGAGGTGGGCAAGAGTGCGCCTAGCAAGCCGTCTGAAATCCACAACACAGCTGCTGAAGGTTAGAGCAATTTCTAGCGTTTATAGCTGCATTTGCTACACTTCTATTGTCGTGCTGTGACCTCAAATCTTATGTCCATAGCACCAGACAATAACCCTGAAGATGTCAGAAGCGAGTCCACTGACCCAGATACGCTCGTCATCGCCTGGGAGGTACCAGATGTGCAATTGCATGAAGCAGCATCAACTATTTTGCAAAGGTTTTCATGCCTCATAGGTTAATATTCCTCTTATGACAGGAAATTGACAAACGGGACTTTAATGGACCTGATTTCAAGTACCGTGTCCTGTGGAGGCGAGTGGTGGGCAGCGGGCCCGACTGGCACCACAACTACACAACGGCGCCACCATTTCTTGTCAGTAAGATCGGCAACTTTTCTGCGTTCGAGATCAAAGTGCAGGGTGTCAATGAGAAGGGGGAGGGACCTGAGCCGGACCCTGTTATTGGCTACTCAGGCGAGAATTGTAAGAGAAGTTGTTTCTCTATCTGAATGTTTGACCAGCAATATTTGCATTCTGCATTGTGTCAATATGTTTTGTCTTTGTGCCTTAGTTCCACTGGAGGCCCCCATGGGTGTGGGAATTGTCATACTAAACAGCACTGCCATTGGGGTGACCTGGGCTGGAATAGAAAGAGAGACCGTCAGAGGACACCTGCTAGGCTACAAGGTACCAATCTAATCTCTGTAGTTCTGGCATTAACATTAACATAAATAAAACTATCACTCTAAGTCTCAATTGGTCAGTCATTCAGAGGCCTTGGTCCTCAGTCAGAAAAGGGTGAATTGTCCCCCTTGAGTAAAGTCATGCTTCAGGTGGAAGAGTTGAAGTATCTTGGGGTCTTGTTAATGAGTGAGGATGTATTGTGAGATGGACAGATTGATTGCATCGCTGTTGACTTTACCGGTTCGCTCCATGCTCTTACAGTTGCGATCGCTCAAGGTAGCTCAGAGTAGAGCCCTGGTTGAGGTGTTACAGGCATGTCCAACTGGGAGGAGCCCCCAAGGCAGAGCAGGAGCTTTTGCAACTGGCCTGGAAATGCATCTGTCTTCCCTCGGTCAAATTAAAAAAGGTGGCTGGAGACAAGGACGTTTGGGCATACCACTCGTGTGACGGATAAGCAGAAGAAAATGGATAGATAGATTAAAAAAATCAAAGGAAATGTGTGACTTTAAAAAAATTGTTTTCTGGCTCCAGATTCACTTGACTAGGTTTGGCCCCCGGGGTCACCACGGACCTCAAAGGCCCAGGGAGCCAACGACCACTGTTGTAGTAGAGACTGGGGCCAATGAGGAGAGGAAGGTGATTGGCGATCTCCGACCGTACTCCCACTACACCTTGACTGTCAGCGTGTTCAACAGCAAAGGAGACGGGCCGCCATCGGAGATGCTCTCCTTCGAGACAGATGAGGGAGGTGAGAAAGGGAGGAGCCAGATGGAAGGGTGGGCCACGGATCAAGTGGGCTGAGATATTCACTGAAGGCAGGTGGGGGAGAAGGGTGATGAAATGACAGGGATGAACAGAATGGAAATGCTGTTGTGTTTCGTAAGATTGTAAAAAGTGAAGCAAATTTCTGACTGCTGAGTGCAATTTAAAAGCCCATTTGACCATCTATTTTCTTTTACTAGTTCCTCATCCTCCAACATCCCTGGTGCTAGACAGTTCATCTGAGACAGAAATGATGCTGCGCTGGACACCGCCAAGCCAGCCCAATGGGATTCTTATAGGGTACCTCTTGCAGTACCAACAACGTGAGCATCATTTATGTACCGTATGTTACACATTGGGGTAGGCTCCAGCTCACTTCTGATCCTGAAAAAAGAAAAGCCACCAATGGCCTGCCCAACCAGGTCTAGATCCTCGATTAAGCCTAACCCTAACCCGATACTTAACACCTAACTTCAAGAACATTTGCACTAAAATGAAAACTATAAAGTTAATCACTGTCCAGTCATTTTCACACTGATTGGTTGTATCTTCATCCACATTCAGTTGTAGAGAGTGATGACAGCCCCATGCAAGTGGAGAAAATAGATGATCCCGCAATCAGTCACCTAACTCTGAAGGGCCTGGATCGTAATAGCCACTACCGCTTCTACCTGAGGGGGCGGACTGCCACGGGAGACGGAGAACCTATCATGAGGGAAGGTGCCACCACTCTGGATGGAGGTGCACAGCTTCTTTTACCTCACGGAGCGGACACGTTTATGCCTCACTGATCCACAAATGCTATTTCCTCTGCATGAATGTTTTTCAGTGCCTCCTGTCAACATCAGCGTGTCTCCTGGAGAGAACTTTGTTAATATTAGCTGGGTGGCCAAGAAGAGGCATAGGAATGTTAGATTCCAGATCCGATATCTCAAGAAGAATGGTAGAGCAACTCCATCACCGCATAAACTTAATTGTAGTATCAAAACAATAACCTTTTGGAAGTGGCTCTTAAGCTTATTTTATGTCTGCATAGATGCTGATAAATGGAAGAAGACGGAGAAGTTGGATTCCTCCCAGTCATTCTACCAGCTTCAGGGCCTAAGACCTGGTTCTCATTACCATCTGCACTTCACCTACAGCAACGTCACCTTCTTTCAGACTGAGATTGACACAGTGGGAACAGGTACTGTATTACAGCGCCTTCTTTCATCTTGTCTGCCGGTCTTCTGGGTTTCCGGTGTTTAAATATAAAACCGATCACACAGAGAAGTCCTCATTGTTCCCTGCGTTGCTATTGAAGTGCTTTCAAGTGTTAGCCTTTTGAGATGATTTGTTTGGTGCATTTTTCAGTTCCCTTGTGAGATGCCACCCTGTCAGAAATCATAATCCGGTGTCTTGTTTGGATGTGTCTTCTTTTGAAGCCTTCCCTCTTCTTGTGTATTGCCATCCTTCTGATAACAAACACTCATTTACTTTCAAGGAGTGACTGAGGTCCAGCCCAGCATTGCGACCCAGGGCTGGTTCATTGGCCTGGTGAGCGCCATTGTGCTCCTGCTGCTCATACTGCTCATCATTTGCTTTGTCCGGAGGAACAAAGGGGGGAAGTATTCAGGCAAGTTTCAATATTCTTTATTATTGGAATAGTTAGTGTGGTGGTTGCCTTCAAAGGTACTATTGTTGTACTCTTGACTTTGGAAGCTCGAGAAAGTAGTAACTAGCAGTGATGGGCCTAAACACATCAGAAGCATTGACCTGCATTTAACAAACTAAATGAAAATATTTGGTCCATGAATGGGACTGTTTCTTTAGTCAATCAGATTTCAAATTCGCCTCAGAGGACACATTGATGGCACATTGTCAGCAATTTTCTATTCTCTGATTGGGTGGTCAGAGCAAGCCAGTTTTTACGAGAAAAAACATGACTGTAGTGATCTGATCAGATTGCCACCTTGCACTTTCATGGTTCTGTTTGAGGTTTCTTCTTATATTAGGGGGGAGCTTTTCCCTTGCCTCCCTCACCAAAGTGCTTGATCATGTGGGATTCCCTGTAATGTATGTGTCACAAAATATTTCTTGACCTGCTCCATATTGTGTCAGGCAGTGCTCTCTGACTGCAGCAAAGTGCAAGACATGAGATATGACACTTGGCTGTAAACAACCCTTGCTTGAGCCCCGAATGGACTGTTGTTTCTTCCGCCACACAATATGAAAAGTGCTTTGAGACCACTTTTTTTTTGTGAACAGGCCCTGAATAAATCTGAATAAAAGAGACTGTCAAGGTGATACTGAAGTCCAACCATTTCTCTCCCTCTTAGTGAAAGACAAAGAGGAAGGCCCTATGGACTCCGAAGCCCGGCCAATGAAGGACGAGACCTTTGGAGAGTACAGGTTGGTCATGTTATTTTTCTTTGGATTTGGACTAATGATTCTATCCTGATTCCCTCTTCACTTTTCGGCTTCCTTAACCCTTTCTGCTCCCCTTATTGTCCTGTCTTCTCATTGATGCCTGCTCCTGCTTTGCAGATCTCTTGAAAGGTATGCTGTTTTCTAATCCCAATCCCAAATACTGCACAGGTCTACCTGCAACTTTTTCTATGACCTGGTTCATCTTGCATGTTGCTTGTGATACTTGTGAGTAAAGCATCTGCTCTACTCCTCCATTCATTGATGTCGTCCTTTTCGTAGCGATCTGGAGGACAAGCGCACCGCCAGCCAGCCATCATTGTGTGAGGAGAGCAAGCTGTGTAGCGAGGACAACCTGGACTTCAACGGCAGCAGCGTGTTGACCACCGAGATCAACCTGGATGAGTCGCTGGCCAGCCAGTTCAGTCGGCCCAGCGAGGGGCCAGAGGTGCCAGATAACTCCCTGCTTAACCCCACCACCATTTCTTCTGCCGCTAATGGTCTGCCCAACCAAGTCACTATCCTCGATTAACCGCCATGCATCCGTGTTGGACCGTCAGACCAAAACATGTCAACACATATGTGCCCGTACGCTTCTGTTCCCTGATGAGTAGTTTGATGACTAAGACACAATCAATGTATTGACAATTCAGATGCTGGTGGTGTCATCTGATGGACTGGACTGTTTTGACCAAAGGAGAGTCCAAAGTAGTGGACAACGTGACATAAATCGGACTAACCCTGACATGGAGAAATCCTTTAACTCTCCCAGATCCTTTATTATGTGTTATTATGTGTTATCCACAAACGTAAATGATTCACTTTCATTCATCTTCTCTTTATTTCTTGCCTCAAAACCTCTTTAAAAAAATCGAAAAAAAGAATGATGTGCAGTAGAAATGTTCTAAGGAGGCTGCATATTAGAGCAGCTGCAGACTGAAAGTGAAGCATAATGGGACACAGCTGCTGTGCCCCATCATCATAATTTATCACGTTTTCTTAAACCATTTCACACAATGTAAGTGCCAGTGAATTTTTTTTTACATCTCTATGATCTAATCCCGGCCGGCACGGTGGACGACTGGTTAGCACATCTGCCTCACATTTCTGGGGACCCCCCCCCCCCCTGTGTGGAGTTTGCATGTTCTCCCCGTGCCTGTGTGGGTTTTCTCCGGGCACTCCGGTTTCCTCCCACATCCTAAAAACATGCGTGGTAGGTTGATTGAAGACTATAAATTGCCCGTAGGTGTGAATGTGAGTGCGAATGGTTGTTTGTTTCTATGTCCCCTGCGATTGGCTGGCGACCGGTTCAGGGTGTACCCCGCCTCCTGCCCGAAGATAGTTGGGACAGGCTCCAGCAACCCGCGACCCTAGTGAGGAGAAGCGGTAAAGAAAATGGATGGATGGATGGATGAGCTAATCCCGTTTTCATATTTCAACACTAAATCCATACATATATATGTACGTGTGTGTGTATATATATACTGTGTGTATATACAGTATATAAACAAAGTACAGTATATACACAGAGATATGTACAACCCCAATTCCAATGAAGTTGGGACGTTGTCTTAAACATAAATAAAAACAGAATACAATGATTTGCAAATCATGTTCAACCTATATTTAATTGAACTACAAAGACAAGATATTCAAACTGATAAACTTGATTGTTTTTAGCAAATAATCATTAACTTAGAATTTTATGGCTGCAACATGTTCCAAAAAAGCTGGGACAGGTGCAAAAAAAGACAGTTGAGGAATGCTCATCAAACACTTGTTTGGAACATCCCACAGGTGAACAGGCTAATTGGGAACAGGTGGGTGCCATGATTGGGTATAAATGGAGCTTCCCTGAAGTGCTCAGTCATTCACAAGCAAAGATGAGGCGAGGTTCACCTCCTTGTGAACAAGTGCGTGAGAAAATAGTTGAACAGTTGAAGGACAATGTTCCTCAACAGACAATTCTAAGGAATTTAGGGATTTCATCATCTACGGTCCATAATATCATCAAAAGGTTCAAAGAATCTGGAGAAATCACTTTGGTCTTTGGTCCGACGAGTCCACATTTCAGATTGTTTTTGGAAATTGTGGACGTCGTGTCCGCCGGGCCAAAGAGGAAAAGAACCATCCGGACTGTTATGGAGGTAAAGTTCAAAAGCCAGCATCTGTGATGGTATGGGGCTGTGTTAGTGCCAATGGCATGGGTAACTTACACATCTGTGAAGGCACCATTAATGCTGAAAGCTACATACAGGTTTTGGAGAAGCATATGCTGCCATCCAAGCAACGTCTTTTTCATGGACGCCCATGCTTATTGCCAATGCCAAACCACATTCTGCATGTGTTACAACAGCATGGCTTCGTAGTAAAAGAGTGTGGGTACTAGACTGGCCTGTTTCCAGACCTGTCTCCCATTGAAAATGTGTGGCGCATTATGAAGCGTAAAATACGACAATGGAGACCCCGGACTGTTGAACGGCTGAAGCTGTTAGTGTCCTCAGTTCCCAAACGTTTATTGAATCAGTTGTTCAAAGAAAAGGTGATGTATCACAGTTCAGTAAACAGTAAAATTCTAAGTTCATGATTATTTACTCAAAACAATAAAGTTTATCAGTTTGAACATTAAATATCTTGTCTTTGTAGTGTATTCAATTAAATATAGGTTGAACATGATTTGCAAATCATTGTATTCTGTTTTTATTTATGTTTAACACAACGTCCCAACTTCATTGGATTTGAGATCTTTTGACCGAGAGAACTGAAGCCAGGTTTCATGCCATAACTAACACTGAATGCATTAAGAGGAACTTGCTGTGAAAATGCTGAGTAGCATCTGGTGTACATATTTGCATCTACATGTATCTATTTAGCCATATTACAGTATTATAGCTCCTGGTCCTTACAAGTTCCTGTGCCTGCTGGGTTTTGCATAGAGCACCAGATTGATGTCATTACTCCATCATTAAGTGTAATGTTATGATTGGAGATGATATTCTAAGTTTTGTGTCAAGACCTACATTTTGCTTTTTTGTATCTTGTCCTTGTCTCTTTCTACACTGTCACACTCCACATTTTGTTTGAGGAGCAGTGGCCTACTTGCAGATTAAAGGGTGGAGTCTTGTGGGTAAACACCAGACGCTCATTAATGCAGTTGAATATTGCAGAAACCTGAAATGATTGGCAGTCTGCATATAATCAAGGCAAATACTTGGTATTTACATTAAATCCAGAGAATGTATTCTTTTTAGTGCTGACATTATTACATTTCAGTCCATAAACTATTCATACCCGGACAACATTTTGAGTAAAAGTGTTATATAATTTGGTGAACGTTTAGATAGATGACACACTTCAAATGTCCAAAAACTCTTAAGATGCTGTGGTAGAGATATTAATTCAAAATCAATATTTGGTATTTCTAAAAAGTCCCAATACTTACTGTAATTTTCCCTCTATAGGCATACTAAGTGTTCTAAATTCATAGTATAATTACTATTTTTCTAAACCTGGGATAGGATCCAGCACGCCCGCGACCCTAGTGAGGATAAGCGGTACAGAAAATGGATGGATGGATAAAAAAAAATCCACAGCCATTCAAAAAAGAAAAAAAAAGCGCTTTAATCCAAAATTTGTCCAGGGCATGAATAACCTTGGGTTTACCTTTACACGCAACAGATTGCAACATCCCAGCTATACCGGGTACAGGAGAGTGTATTGGAGTCAATGAATCGAGTAGGACCTTTTTCCTCACTACACAAATGTAAATACACCCCTTAAAAGATTGCTATGATGAACCCCACCATGAACGCTTTAAAAATGTGTAGGTTTAAAATGTCTGAGCATCATCTTAAAGCAAGCTGACACTTTTATTCTTTGTAATGTTGCTTTTGTTATGGGCATATTATTGCAGTAAAATTTGGCTGTTTAGCAAATTAAAAGAAGGTAAAATAAAAATGAAAAAGGTAAAAGCATTTTGTCTGTAAATGTCAATTTTTATACAAAATTGTAAATTTTATGTCTGTTAATATTTACATTCCAATGAATGTTTCATAGCAACTAGCAATGCACTGCATTGAACTCTTTTTTTTTTTTTTTTTGGTCTGATGCAGCCATGAAAAGTAGGATGCAACACCACAGGGAGCATGTACAGCTGATGCCTCTCTAGTCATATAAAAGCTGACCATGAGACAAGTGTCACATCACCGTGCCAGCTGTAAAAGACATCGGATGTCTGACAAGGCAAGGGGCACCGATAAGGCATCTCCTTGTTGTTGGTTAGTTTAAACGCACGCACTCACGCAGGCGCACACACAAACACACACGCACGCACGCACACAAACACACACACATTCAGGAGACATAAGGAAATGTATTTTCATGTAGGGACGTATATACAAAATAAGCCCATATTCTATTTGCTGCTAAACATCTGTGCTTGTTGTCTCTATTCTGACAAATGTTAGCTTTGAATGAGGCCTAAGCTTGCATGTGCGCGCACACACACAGACACACACACACACACACACACAAGTTCATTGAACTGCCACTTCTACTGCTTTTTGTGTCAAAGGGGAGGGCCGTTGTTCTTTGGTTGAGCCTCCCCCCTCCTTTTTTATAGTTATAAAAACAATAAAATATTTGTTTGCAAAGGTCAAAAGCATTTTCGGAATGAGTAATGACCGAGTGGGTGGGCTGAGGGGATTCAGGGAGTGTATTTCACTGCCGGTTTATAAATGTACCTCATTGTGGGTACATGGCCAACACAACCTGGCACAACTTGGAACTGGGTGTCCCACATCCAATTCTCTATTGGGCCAATATAAATGTAATTGCATCATCAATCTTCCAATGTAACTGGATATATGACGACCGGACAATAAAGTATGTGGAAGAATCTGTACTGTGTTTTATTCGTCACTTTAGAGTATCGATGTGTCACAATGAGGCTAAAATAAAGTAAATGATCATTGGATCCCTTTGTATTATGATGTCACACGTCAGCATCAGCGAGAGGTGGTTTTAAATTGGGAGAAGAAGTCTTGAGTGGGTTTGTTGGTGTACAGCTCCTTGTCCAAATACTGTTGACTGAATGTAAGAAAAAACATAGAAATACGCAAAAAGTAAGTAACGTTTTCCCGGAGTCTGGAGTCTATTTGTTGCTTACTGTGCTTCCTGCTCTTTAGCTAGCTGCATGTTGAACTGGTCTGCTTGGATCCGCTTTGCTCTCCTGAGTTTTGACGTTCTGCTTTCCTCTTGCTGGGCTTCTCTGGATGCCTCTAGGAGCTGGGCGTTCCAGGCTGCATCCCTGTTCTTCTCGACATCACGCCATCTCTTATCATGACAACAAAGACTGTCTGTCAGATCATCACTATGTGTGTAAAAAGCCTTAATCAACGTATCAGTCAGTTGTTGGGTGAGATGATTTACTGTACAGTCATGAAAAACATTATTAGAACACCCTTTTTTCTTCAGTTTCTTGTTTATTTTTAATGCCTAGTACAACTAAAGGTACATTTGTTTGGACAAACATAATGATGACAACAAAAATTGATCATAAAAGTTTAATTTAAGAGCTGATAGCCATTTTCCATGGTTTTGTTGATAGAAACCAAAATCAATTAAGCTTAAGCATGTCAAATAGGACATAAAGTATTATGTAATCAGCTGCATTGTTTGTCATGTTCATTGTATTCTTCAGGTAATACACCTTTAGTGGTACCAGGCATTAAAATGAAGATGAAATTTAAGAAACAAGGGTGGTCTGATAATTTTCATCTGGTTCCCCTACAAATCACCTCAACGTATTCCTGTATCTTTATGGGCTTTAAGCAGCAGCCCAATGATTTAGAGGTTACCTAGGCAGAGAAGTCTGCCTGACAATCAGGAGATATGTGTTCAAATCTCTGTCGGAACATCTCTGTGTGGAGTTTGCATGTTCTCAGGTAGTACAGCTTCCTTCAACATGCTAAATTGCCCGAAGGTGCTAATGTTTGTCATTTTATGCCCTCTGATTGACTGACAACCGGTGCGGTTAGAATTAATAAACTTATTCAGCTGTGTTCAACCACTAACAACATCCCAAGAAGAAACCTAACTCCAGTTCTGGATGAAAAGGATCCAAAAGGAACCCCCACTACCAGTTAACATGCTGCAAATACCACCTGACGCAACAGTGGCTCCAGTGGACGATCCAGGGTTGCTCTGAATAAATGGGGCTACATGGCCAGACCCACTATCTGTGAATGTGGAGAAGGACACCACTCCATGGATCTTTTTCTCATCTATCTACCATCTACTACCTGGACCCAGAAAGACCTTGCAAAGTTCAATGGATACACAAATATCTCTGTCAAGCGCTTTTGAAAATGTTGCTCGATAATAAGGTACCATCATCTCTGTACCTGTCTCTCAATGCATTGCGCCTCTCTTTCCCTGTGGATGGCGCGCAGCTGCTCGGGGCTCATGCCTTTCCACCTGTCGGTCGCAGCAGGCTTCCCTTCCTCCAGCCGGTTCACTGCCGCATCCCAACCGTCTGTCATTATGGCGGATGTCAATGTGTGCCACTTCTCAGCAAGATTCTCCCTCGCCTCTCTCCGGTCTGCCTCCTTCAGTCTTTCAGCCTGCTCTATAGCCTGCGGGGAGCCAAACACTGTCGGGCCTCACCATTGATGTAGTTCATTGATGAATCGTAATGGTTACAAGGATGTCATCAATTGCCGTATTTGACCCTTTTAGGCACCATTGGTAAGAGTAGGAATTCTCATGTAATTTATTATTATTTTAGAATAGACAAAGTGTGAGATGTTTGTTGTCTATACCACTGGGCGAGTGAGTAAACAGAGTGTGAACTGCTGATACTACAGGTCCAAAAATGCCCTGCTATAGCTGGTGTGTTGGCACATAGCTGACACCACTTCTGTGGTGGCAATAAGGTCAGTTTGGCACTCGTGTAGCTCTATACGAATGAATATGTACATTGTAATTTTATGACTTGTTCCCAGTGCTGCAGAACTAAGAATTAAAACAAACTTACCGTGTCTATTTGTGATTTACATCGTGTTGAAGTGCAAGCTATCTCACAAAAGGCAGGGTCCTACATTAACAGTGGCCAGATGGCTCTGGGCAGGTATGGCACTGTGTCGGGCCCCCACGCACCTTATAGACGCTAGCCAGTACAAATTTTATAGATAAATATGAGGAAATCAACACATTCTTGCTTTTTAACCCAAATATTTCAGAGTTTATCCACTGAAATCAATCAAGCCATTTTAACACACTGCACAAATTTTAAAGACGCTAAATATGAAATAAACATAGAAACTTATTATATCACAAATATATGGGGCCAGTACCGGTTCTGATAGGGCCACCTTGGCTCATGGTAGCCCAATAGGGCCACCACGCAAAAACGGCTTCATGTCGGACCCAGCTCACAAGAGGTTGTTAACCCTTCATTCTCTTAAGTCAGGCAGGGTGTTGCTTTATTAATGTACTAATTGCAATGCAATGTAATATTAATTAACATTCTGATTGGGGGTGGTTAAGCACCCCTAATTTAGATCCCAGATTTATCCCTGGTGACATCAATAACTCAAGTAGTTTTTTTATCAGATTCGGCTGAAAAACTCTTCCCTCACTTATTTATATTTGCTTATGCACTTGTGCAAGAGTGGTCATTAGAGGAACGATTCGCTCGTACCTGCCATGAAAAATACAAAAAATGATGCCTCCCCATGGGTGATTCAGCCGAGTGCATTGAGGCAAACGAGTGCTTAAATGGGTGCAAGTGCACATAAACGTGTTTAATCATGTTGCCTGCCATCATCAACTCGAATGAGAACATTGTGTGTGCCTGCGTGCGTGTGTGTGTGTGTGTGTGTGTGTGTGTGTGTATGTATTGTACCAGAGCTTGATTGTAGTGGTCCAGAGTGACACGGACAGCTTTTTTGCCTTCCTCCTCAGCATCGAGTTTTTGCCTCCAACTGAGGTCATGCTGCAACAGCTCTTTCTCTGCGAGCATCTCTGCGACACATGTGAGGTTCAAATCAACACCTGTGTCTTTTGTCAAACTTGAGCTCACCCACTCGCACATACATAACGGCTCCCTGTGAGGCGTATAAATCAATGGCACCTGGAAACAAGGGCTGTGTGTGGGAGTGCGTGATTGTGGAGGAAAGAATGACGCGGGTTTGCGATTATTGTGTGTGTTTGTGTCGTCTTACATAGAACAAATGTAATAGAATAGAATAGAATACAAAATAATAAAATACATTTTTTGTTTTTTTTCGGTTCTTTTGTTGATAAGCTTGTGGAAGGAATGATTGATCAGGCTGAGAATGACTTCAATTTTGAATTAAAATATTAGCAATTCATACACAAGAGATTTAGAGTGCACTGGAGATCATTCAACGAGAGTCTCGCCAGAATGATTTACCCTCTTCCGGAATCTGTCTTCCTTTATCTATGTAACTCTGCCTACAAAGTGCAGGGAATTTCCATCCGTTATCTCGAGCGCATTGGCCCTGACATTAGGTGCTGTTATAAAATGGTTCATAACATTACAGTCAGAATTTGTGTGAATCCTTTGCTCAACATACATCCACTCATTGACAGTACAAAGTGTGGCAATAATTACTCAAACGTTATATAATGGTACTCAAGCCATGTTTAAAGCAGTGACATAGATATAATATCTAACAATAGAATAGAATAGAATCACCTCTGTGCCTAATTTCCATGCACCTTCTCTCCTTTTGGACTATTTGTGCCAGCAGATCTCGTTGTGTCTGTTTCATTTGTTCTCTCCTCCGCTGTGCCTCTCCAATATCTTCGCCCTATGGAACACACAAATAAGGTCAAATCTTTTGATGAACCATGTCTTTGTTTCCACCCATCAGGCATGGCCTACCTGAAAGATCTGCATGCTGGCAGGCCCTAGCTCAGCCTCTGGAACATTGATCCTGAATGCCCCCCTCATGCCACACTTGAGATCGGCGTCACGAGAGTCCTCCACACGCTGCTGGATGCTCCAGTACTCAGTCAGGCCAGCGTGCAGAGCTTCACGCACTTTCCTTTCCTCTATGTCTCTCTGTAACAGCGCTTCATGATGCTTCAGTCTCATCTGATCTGCAACATGCACAGAAATAATCTTTCATATAGTTTCCATCCCATCTTGGCTGTATTTATATATCTTTTACCAAAAGCTTTGTCCCTCTCTCTCTCCATTCCTTCGCGGTGCTTTTTCTCCTGAGTCTGTTTGTTGAGTGCATCCAGGTCAAGGCCCATTACACGCAGCCTTGTATTGAAAATTCGAGCCTTGCGTGCAGCCTCGGCAGCCTGTCTCCGCTCCACAGCAGTCTCAATCGATTGGTCGACAGGGAAATTTACTTTGTACATTTTCTCTTTTTGAAAGTCTGCAAGGAGAGTATGCAACATTGCAGTGTTTATAGGTTATGTATTTGAAAGAAAGAAAAAAAAACAATCGTGTGAAGTATTTATAAACTCCCAGGCCATAACACAGTCTAAAGTGTAAAGTTGTACAAAAAATGTATTACCTTCAAATAATGCTTCATTACAATATGACTAGTGCTGTGTTGCAGTGAACTGTCTTTAAAATATTTATAAAATGTTTGACTCTGTAATGTAGCTAAATAAGGCATAAAAAAATACTAGGACGAGCTCGCTTTTTTTTTTTTCCATGTTATTGTCAAGATGAATGTTAAAGTCTCCCGTTATGACAAAATAGTTGTAGTCAGTAGAAATAACTGACAGCAGAAAAATCCTCCTGTCTCAGCTTCCACCACATCTTGGAGGTCTATAAAGTATTAAAACAATAACTTTTGGATCACCTTTTACTAAAAAACAAAGGTATTCAAAAGAGATAAAATCCATCCATTTTCCGAGCTGCTTCTCCTCACTCGGGTCGCAGGCGTGCTGGAGCCTATCCCAGCTATAATCGGGCGGGAGGCGGGTTACACCCTGAACTGGTTGCCAGCCAATCGCAGGGCACATCCAAACAAACAACCATTCGCATTCACATTCACACCTACGGGCAATTTAGAGTTGTCAATTAACCTACCACGCATGTTTTTGGGATGTGGGAGCAAATCGCAGTGCTCGGAGAAAACCCACGCAGGCACGGGGAGAACATGCAAACTCCACACAGGCGGGGCTGGGGATTGAACCCCGGACCTCAGAACTGTGAGGCAGACGCTCTAACCAGTTGACTACTGTGCCGCAGAGCTAAAATCCAATTTTTTCCCTATTTGCTCATAAAATTTGTATTTGTTGGTGACGCCACATTTAAAATGGTATTACAGCTACTTTCTGTGAACCACGTTTCATTTAGTAGCAAAAAGTCTAGATCATAGGTTGTAAAGATGTCATTAATCAACACTGATTTGTTACCCAATGACCTGATATTATAAACAGATTTTTTTTTACTATTTACTAGTTTCTTTGCATAATTTGCTGGCGTCGGGCGGAATGTCGTCGTATCTCCAAAACCATCCATTTTCAGGAAACCAAAAACATGGCATATTTGTTGAGCCATCAACATTGCAATACTTTTGATTGGTCAATCATTTGTAATAAATAAATAAAAATAACACACATGGGGACTGACCAATAGTATAGATTTGTGGAAAAATATGAAATTTGCCAAATTTGGAAAGGCCTATAAGGAGGTTTTGTAACGCCAGTGATATGTAGAAAAGCTCGATATAAAACCATCCCTTATTAGTAGCAGTAGTCATAGTAGTTGTCAGGTATGTTGCACCCATGGGGAATCGTGGTAATCACTATTTTGCCACTTTTTCAACAACCGCACCCAATAGCATTGCGGGGCTGTGTTTTTTTATATACGCCACGGGCCGCAAAAAAAAATAAAAAATAAAAATAATAAAACTGACGGCGGCCCACAAATGCCCACAGACCGTTGTTTGGACACAGTGCACTGTCGAATGTTTACATTTTTAAATCACGCAACACTTACCAAATTAAGCTGTGTAGTCAGTTTATCTATGACTCTTCAAATTCTCAAGTTGACACTGATTCAGCAATGTATTTAAAGGGCACTCCCCGGTGTGATGAAATTTGTTTCAAAAGAATCGTTCGAGCGCAGCTCTGCTGTGTTTGCGGCCCACGGCAACCATGGTAACGCCATTTTTTAAATAAATTGAAATAAATAGCCAAGGCTTTAGTTGTTGTGGTAAAGTTAATATGTCAAATATGTTAAGAGTATAGTATTTATAATTTCGACTGCGTTATATTTACAAGAAGAAAAACAAACTCAGGCCAAATCGTAGCATGTTCGATCTCGCGGGAAGCTGCGAGATTACGGCTCTCGCGCTCTAACTCTTCCTTCCGGTTGGATTGTAAGATGGCGCATTGTTGTCACTGCTGCATCGTGTCGAGTAGTTGACATTAAGACTGAATTGCAATGATTACCGGCTAGATGCATACCCCAGTGTGATGGTCGTATCGTCGGGCATCAAACTGAGCAGGGAGGTTTATTTGTTTGCGCCGCATGCTTTAGTTTTGAGCGCTCGTGCAGTAGACATCGCTTGTTAGCATCAGCTATCATTAGCCTGTCGCCTGTTATTTGATAATATATTTTTTTTTTTACGAACTTGCGACTGCTGAACTACAACTACAATGGGTTATCTGAAACTCATCGAGATCGAAAACTTCAAGTCATACAAAGGACGGCAAATCATTGGACCCTTTCATAAATTCACGGCGATCATCGGCCCCAATGGATCAGGTATGTTTGCTAATACAAAGTGCTGCTGCTAGCGATGCTTCCAAAGCAGAACTACAACAAATGCATCGAGTTGATGGCTTTTTTCTGATAATCATATTCTGCATCAGTCGTCAGCATGCCTTGGTTGTGTCCCGCATACTTGTGCACAACGTAGGGACAACACTGTTTTTCGTTTGTAGGTAGGTATTTGTGTAACATAAAAAAACAACAACATTATCAGACAGATCTTTTAAAGACTGGTCCAGCAATATAAGTATCATTTTCCTTAGGTTAATATTTAGAAAGTTTTGTATCTTTAAAACCGTTAGAAATGCACCAATTCCTGGTCAACCGTTTTTGTTGACTGAGAGCTTTGGACGGCATCCAGGAAAGGAACTTGGAGGGACGAATGGTGGTTGACTTTGCAAAAAGGATGCAAATGGCTGTAGTGAACACTTTTTTCCAGAAGAGGCAGGAACATAGGGTGACCTACAAGAGTGGAGGTAGAAGAACCCAGGTGGATTACATCTTGTGCAGACGATGTAATCTGAAGGAGGTTACCGACTGTAGGGGAGAGTGTGGCTAGACAGCATAGGATGGTGGTGTGTAAGATGACTCTGGTGGTGGGGAGGAAGATTAGGAAGACAAAGGCAGAGCAGAGAACCATAGTAGAGGTGGCTGTGGAGTTTTTGACCAGCTTGCTCAGTAGAATTCTGGCGCGTGAGAAGATGCCTAAGGAATGGAGGAAAACTGTGCTGGTGCCCATTTTTAAGAACAAGGGTGATGTGCGGAGCTGTGGGAACTATAGAGGAATAAAGTTGATGAGCCACACAATGAAGTTATGGGAACGAGTAGTGGAGGCTAGACTCAGGACAGTGAGTATTTGCGAACAACAGTATGGTTTCATGCCTAAAAAGAGTACCACAGATGCATTATTTGCCTTGAGGATGTTGATGGAAAAGTACAGAGAAGGTCAGAAGGAGCTACATTGTGTCTTTGTAGATCTAGAGAAAGCCTATGACAGAGTACCAGGAGACGAACTGTGGTACTGCATGCGTACGTCTGGAGTGGGAGAGAAGTATGTTAGGACATGTACGAGGGCAGCAGAACAGTGGTGAGGTGTGACAGATGAATTTAGGGTGGAGGTGGGAGTACATCAGGGATCAGCCCTGAGCCCCTTCCTGTTTGCGGTGGTGATGGATAGGCTGACAGATGAGCTTAGACTGGAATCCCCGTGGACCATGATGTTTGCAGATGACATTGTGATCTGCAGTGAAAGCAGGGAGCAGGTGGAGGAAGAGTTAGAAAGATGGAGGCATGCACTGGAAAACAGAGGAATGAAAATTAGCCGAAGTAAGACAGAATATATCTGCATGAATGAGAGGGGTGGTGGGGGAAGAGTGAGGCTACCGGGAGAAGAGATAGCAAGGGTGGAGGACTTTAAATACTTAGGGTCAACCGTCCAGACCAATGGTGAGTGTGGTCAGGAAGTGAAGAAACTGGTCCAAGCAGGTTGAAACGGGTGGAGGAAGGTGTCAGGTGTGTTATGTGATAGAAGAGTCTCTGCTAGGATGAAGGGCAAAGTTTATAAAACAGTGGTGAGGCCAGCCATGATGTACGGATTAGAGACCGTGGCAGTGAAGAGACAACAGGAAGCAGAGCTGGAGGTGGCGGAAATGAAGATGTTCGCTCTCGGAGTGACCAAGTTGGATAAAATTAGAAATTAGCTCATCAGAGGGACAGCCAAGGTTCGATGTTTTGGAGACAAAGTTAGAGAGAGCAGACTTCGATGGTTTGGACACATCCAGAGGAGAAATATTGAGTATATTGGTAGAAGGATGATGAGGATGGAGCTGCCAGGCAAGAGAGCTAGAGGAAGAACAAATAGAAGGTTGATGGATGTCTTGAGGGCAGTTGGCGTTCGAGAGGAGAATGCAGGAGATAGGCTTACATGGAAAAGGATGACGCGCTGTGGCCACCCCTAAAGGGACAAGCCGAAAGGAAAAGAAGAAGAGCTTTAGACTTTCTTAATCTGTATCCTATTTTCAAAAGGCTGTTATCAACATAGCAACAAACACTACAAAAAACATTATAATGATAAACGGAATAACTTAAGCTAATTATAGAAAACCAAGGGCCCAGGTTTGCAAAATAAGGGTCAAGAGCCGAACAGAGTTTACAGGTAGTGGTCAGGTGGGTTTTAACTTTTAACAAATATGCATTGAAAAAAACCAAATTAAGAGCCGAGAATGAACAAACAGTCCATACGTTGTTAAAATACATAGGAAGGAATAAATATAGCACAGTTAAGAGGCATTTCTAATTGATAAAATTCATGAAATTAACTTTTTCAGTGATGGAAAATAGGCGGGACAGAGTAACATTAAAAGGGACCTATGCAGCAACAGCTCCCAAAAATGTGTGTGAAATGACAAATTTACGTCGCATGTGGAATAAACATAAAAAAATATAGAATATAGTTTATTATTTGGATTTGAAAACTTATCTTGCTCACTTAAAAGTTTTTTGGGGGGGGGCGGGGGTTGTGAACTATAAATTCAGGAAATATTGTATTGTATTTAGTATTGTAACGTGTAACTGATCTCTAGAAAAATTTCAAAGTCCCGATTATAACTAAGACACGTGTTCTACTTCGTAAGTAGTGATGTATAGTTTTAAGCCGGTGAATAACACAAACTCGGTGAAACACGGAAAACAGCGGATCCATCGCGACGCAAAATGCACGATCAAGAGTTGAGGGACCAATTCCGACAGCCAGCCAGCGGTCGATACACGCATAACTATTATTTTTCTTTTTCTTTTTTTTTAGAATGTACATCCGTGCAGGTGTCCACATTGGTGTAAACATTGTGTTTTATCTGCTACATAAATAAAACCACATTAAAAGTGCCGTTTATCTTTGATTTGTTTTGAATAAACAGTCAAAATGCTTCTGCAGGAAAGTCGAATCTTATGGACGCCATCAGCTTTGTGTTGGCAGAGAAGACCAGTAACTTGCGTGTGAAGACACTGAAGGATCTAATCCATGGGGCGCCTGTTGGGAAACCGGCTGCCAACAGAGCTTTTGTCAGTATGGTCTACCAGGAGGATGACGGCGAGGAACGCTCCTTCACCAGGATGATCATTGGTATGAACATCCTTTGAAAGTCCTTCAGGAGCAGGTAGAGTCCCCTCCAAAAGTATTGGAACAGCAGGCTCAATTCCTCTGTTTTTGTTGTATACTGAAGACATTTGGGTTTCAGATCAAAAGAGAAACGAATACGAGACAAAAGGTTCAGAATTTCATGGTATTTACATCTAGATGTGTTAAACAACTCAGGACAGTGCGCCTTTTGTTTGAAGCCACCCACTTTTCAAGTGAGAAAAGTATTGGAACAGACATTGTTTAACTTAAATTGAATAACATGGTGGGGAGTGGTTAGCACATATGCCTCACAGTTCTGAGGACCTGGGTTCACATCCAGCCTCGAGTGGGTGGCTGCAAACAAAAGGTGCTCTGTCCTGAGTTGTTTAACACATCTAGATGTAAATACCATGAAATAAAAGCTGAAATCCTGAACTTTTTGTCTCATGTCTCAAAAGGATTGCCATCTCTTGATCTGAAACACAAATGTCTTCAGTATACAACAAAAACAAAGGCATTGACCTTGTCGTTCCAATTCTTTTGGGGAGGACTGTATATTTGTGTGACGTACATTAACTCTTTTAAGTGGCCACACTTTGTACTGGTATGCAGTTTTGTCTGATACTTTTCTTGAGCAAGTTGACACATATTTGCAGCCATCTTGTCTTCTGATCCTTATTCTCCTGACAAATTATGTTCCAGGTTCTTCCTCTGAATACCGCATCAACAACAAAGTGGTGGGCCTGCCGGATTACAGCGAGCAGCTGGAAAAACTTGGTATTCTCATCAAGGCTCGGAACTTCTTGGTTTTCCAGGTGAGCCGGAGCATCTATCGGAACTGTGTTCGACTTTTTCCAATGGCTCGAATACCATCAAATTTATGGATTGTCAGTGAATTGTATAAAATGCTTTTTGGGGAAAATATGAATTTAACAAGCGGTGTCATTCAAATTTAATGCATCATGTGCTTTTAAGCTTATTCTTGTCATTGTTACTCTAGGGGGCCGTGGAGTCTATTGCCATGAAGAACCCAAAGGAGCGCACAGCTCTGTTCGAGGAGATCTCACGCTCGGGGGAGCTGGCCCAGGAGTATGATCGGAGGAAGAAGGAGATGGTGAAAGCAGAGGAGGACACGCAGTTCAACTACCATCGCAAGAAGAACATAGCAGCCGAGCGCAAAGAGGCCAAGCAGGAGAAAGAGGAGGTAAGGCTTTCGGATATAACCGACATTTGTGCAGAACATTTATATAATGTTTGTTTATTTGTGCCCTGCTTGTATTTAGGCATCTGGGTTTTAAAGTCCGATTCTGGCAGAAGAACGGTTTTGATGCAAGTATTTACAGCAGTTCGAATGACAGCATTTCCCATTGAGAGATATTTGGAATAATTAGTTTTAGATGTCCATAAAACCTTTAACAACTGTCTTGGCACCGTTTTAAGTCATATTTACCATTTTTAATTGTCACTCAAACAAGGTCCGACGTTAACTCTGGCCAGGCGCCAAATGTGACTAAATAATGCGTTTGGCGAGTGAATCTCAGGGCACTACTCTCCATGCGGTGAGTCAATGTTTGTACACAAACATACATGTGGCAATCATAGTGCAGTGGCGCATGTCCTGGAGCCAGTAATATTGGAGCAGGCCTCTCCCTAACATGACGGTTTGAAGTGATCGGCACAGAGTTTGGAATGCTTGCTAGGCACGGTCACGTATTCCTTCTTCACTTGGAAAGCCAAAACTACAAGCTCTTGCCCATGCCTGAAGCATTTGTACAACCAAATGCCACACAATAAACCATCGTGACATTGTTAAATCATACGACAACAAATACACAAGGACGGGAACAGCAGCATGGAACAATAGCAGACAACACCGAATGAACAGGATGTTTGGCTTGTGTGACGTCACAGCGCCGGAAAGAGACGAAGACCGGAAGTCGCGGGATACAAAAAGCAGAAGGCACGTTCTGCATCATATTTATCGATTTAACTGCTGTATATCTGCTATATAATCACTTTGAAATGGCAGATGTGGTTTGTAAAGGGGTTCTAGAGTTATCAAGACAATTTTTAAAATCTTTGTCCTCTGACCTTTAAACATTGTTTTAACTTTAATGTTGAATGAGGGATAACAAATCCTCACGAAGTTCACGTAATTCTTTTTTTTTTTCACTTCACTTTTTTTTTAAGTCACTTTGAAATTACCTGCCACTTTTGTGTCCACCATCCGTCTTTCATCTAGGCTGAGCGCTACCAGCGACTGAAGGATGAAGTGGCGAGGGCCAGCGTCCAGTTGCAGCTCTTCAAGCTCTACCACAACGAGACGGAGATCGAAAAGCTGAACAAAGAGCTGGGTCAGCGCAACAAGGAGATCGACAAGGACCGTAAAAGGATGGACCACGTGGAGGAGGAGCTGAAAGACAAGAAAAAGGAACTCGGGAGGCTGATGAGGGAGCAACAGACAATTGAGAAAGAGATCAAGTGAGTTACGATGCTGTTCCTGCTTCAATGTAGGTTTCTTTTTTGGCTTTCATCCTACTAATCGCGCTACATCTGCTCGCAGAGAGAAGGACTCAGAGCTGAACCAAAAACGGCCGCAGTACATCAAGGCCAAAGAGAACACCTCGCACAAGATTAAGAAGCTTGAGGCGGCCCGGAAATCGTTGCAAAACGCCCAGAAGATGTACAAGAAGCGCAAGGCGGACATGGATGAGCTTGACAAGGAGATGAAAGCGGTGGAGCTCACCAAGCAAGAGTTTGAGGAGCGCATGGAGGAGGAAGCACAGAGCCAGGGCCAGGACCTTACCCTGGAGGAGAACCAGGTACCATAAACTTGAGTGTTGCATGCAGTGTATTCACATTGCAGTAAAGCATTGTTTCCCCACATTTATTGGGCCAAGGCATGTTTTCTACATTAGACGAATGTAACGGAACACCACCAAACGGAAATGTTACAAAAAGTGTATACAGTATACTGAAATAATGAAGGTATTGAAACTTTTTTCAGATCTAATGCAAAAGACTTTAAATAGCCACGCGCATTTCACTTGTAGGTCAAGCAGTACCATCGACTGAAAGAGGAGGCCAGTAAACGTGCAGCCACACTGGCTCAGGAGCTGGAGAAGTTCAACCGGGACCAGAAAGCTGATCAGGACCGCCTTGACTTGGAGGAGAGGAAGAAAGTGGAGACAGAGGTATTAAAGACATTGATGGCGCATGTGCAAGATTTGAATGCATGAAATTATAAGTGGTCTTTTTGTTCTTTCCTTGCAGGCCAAAATCAAACAGAAGATTCGCGAGATTGAGGAGAACCAGAAACGCATAGAGAAGTTGGAGGATTACATCACCACTAGCAGGTCTGCTACGCTGCACTGTAAAATGCTCTTTAATTTAAATAGCGATGCCTCATTCATTCACTCTTGTTTCCCCTGTGACTATGCAGGCAGTCTCTGGATGAGCAGAAACGCATGGAGGAGGAACTGACAGAGGAGGTGGAAATGGCCAAGAGGAGGATCGATGAGATCAACATGGAGCTGAACCAGGTAGATACAGTACTTTATACACACACACACACACTGTCACACAACATTGCATGTTCAGAATGTTGTTGTTTTTTCACCAAGGTCATGGAGCAGCTTGGCGACGCCAGGATCGACAGGCAGGAGAACAGTCGACAGCAACGTAAGGCTGAGATCATGGAGAGCATCAAACGACTTTACCCTGGCTCTGTGGTGAGGCATCACCTTCAAAGTTAAGTTGCTCCTGTAAGCATATGTTACACGACTAAAGTTGAAGACGTGGCATTGTTGTTCTTTCTGCAGTATGGCCGTTTGATTGATTTGTGCCAACCCACTCAGAAGAAATATCAGATTGCTGTGACCAAAGTGTTGGGTAAGAACATGGATGCCATCATTGTTGATTCTGAGAAGACAGGCAGAGATTGTATCCAGTACATCAAGGAGCAGAGAGGAGAGCCTGAGACCTTTCTGCCTCTCGACTACCTGGAGGTGAATGGCACACTCCTCCGTGATTGCAAATCAATGGAATCGGTTTGTGCGTTGTGTTTATGACCAATAAGGCGATGATAACATTGTATTTTCCCTCTTGGGCACTAATAAAGGATTAGAAGAATTACCCCCAAAAATTTAGGTACAGCAATATCGAGCACCTCAAAATAGTAGTCAAATATCGCTTTACTTACTTGACCTTGCTTATTTACTGCGGTATAAGAGATTTGAGATTTACGATGACTAAAAATGAGTACGTATAAATCTTCATCACCAAATGTAAGCAGATGCAAGACTATATCGTCGCCGTCGGAAACCCTGCCTATCCAAATAAGCTCAATTTAAATATTTTTTAACAAATCTATAGTATTGGTCTTCACCCACGTCCTCTGTTATCTTTGCGCATTATTAACCAGTTTAAAATTTTGAAAATAGCTTGAGAAGATATCTATTAACTCTCTTGCCAAACTTCCTCACGCCACGGAAGCTGTGTGGCATTCTGTCACCTAAAGATTGAAAGTTGGGATGTTTTTTATAGACAATAACAAGTAAAAATAGTTAAGTTAAATACATTTGAGTAAGCCTGTTTTGTTAAAAATGGATAACTGTCATGCTTTGGTGCAGAAGCAACTGATATTTCTGCCTATTACACTGCTTAGTCAGTTTGTTATTTGATTTAATGCATGACTCATACCTGTTAGAACTTTGAAAAAGAGATGGGGAAGATGATGTAATGGTTGTTTGCTTTTGTGAAGTATTAGATTCTTTTTGTCTGGTCAGGGGTTATTGTGAGCGCAGACTGTGTGGCATTGTTACAGAAGTGTGTGCGTTTGTTTTATCCCTAGGGAATATATCAAAAGGTCATTTTTACTTTTATTTTTGCTGTGTGTTGTCTTGTCTAATTACAGGTGAAGCCAACTGATGAGAAACTTCGAGAGCTGCGAGGAGCCAAGCTGGTGATTGACGTGATCCGCTATGAGCCTCCTCACATCAAGAAAGCGCTGCAGTATGCATGTGGCAATGCTCTGGTGTGTGATAATGTGGAGGATGCCAGGAGGATTGCTTTTGGAGGCCCGTACAGGCACAAGGTACGATCCACATTATATGACTGTTTTCCACTTTGCCGCCACTCAACATTAGATACACCTGGACATTATGAGGGCATCCAATACAAAACTGGTTAAAACAAATTGTACCTTGTACTGTACAACCTTTGCCGGTGTTCCAACTTCAAGCACGTTTATTGTTGTGGTTGTACGTAATGTTGTGGCCACCTTGTGAAGACCACTCTTTCTGGTAAGAAATGTGTAGCTGATGTGCGTTTCTTCTCAACCTCTGTTTGTCCATGCACATCCAGACTGTTGCCCTGGATGGAACCCTTTTCCAGAAATCTGGAGTCATCTCGGGAGGAGCCAGCGACCTGAAAGCCAAGGCCAGACGCTGGGATGAGAAAGCGGTGGATAAGCTCAAAGAGAAGAAGGAGAAACTTACTGACGAGCTCAAGGTTATTTCAGTGGTTCCCTTGTCACTACAGGGGTTTCCCTAGCTCAAATTGAGGCAGGGGTGGTATCATTCTGACCATTCACACACGTGGTTGCTGCTCAAAACCTTTTCTGTTCAGTATTTACATGAATCTTATTGTTCTTTGATCTTTGTTTTTCTTAAAATATGTTACATTTAAATACAAATACAGGAATCTTTGTTTGATAGTAATAAAATTTGGCTCAATGTGGCCCAGTTAAATGGTAGTTGAACAATGTTTTGAGCCATTTCATTGTCACTTTTCACAGCCAAAGGCAGAATATTTACTGTAATTTCTCGTGTATAATGCAGACCCATGTATAATACGCACCCCCAAAATTTACCTCAAAATTCTGGAAAACCCTTCTAGTTATGTATAATGCATTTTTACAATGCATGATTTTGGTTCTACCTATATGATCCAAACTAAACTACACCGATCTGATCGGTTTGATCGGTATCGGCCGATAATTAGCATTTTATGCTGATCGCCTTTGTCATAATTCGGCGATCATTGATCGGCTCCGCAAAAGACATTTACTCCGCGTCGCCATTGTGTTCAGTATATTTGAATCCAAAAGGTAGTTTATTTTTAGCCTTGTCGCGTGTCTTTTGACATAGTACTGTAAATATCTGACAACCAATCAAGTTATTTAAAAAAAACTTTGGCGGTGTGGGACAGACAACCCGTAATGCATGGATCAGAATACAAGACAAATTTGTCAGACGACTGCAATAAAACCTTGTATTCGATCACTCGGCTTCATCTTGGCAGCTCAAAGGCGACCAGATACACTCGTTACCATGGTGACGACAACAATAATGGTTCCGCCGTGTGTTTATAAGAACACAATGGGGAAAATGTGTGTTGGTGGTCACAGGTGCTCGGGAGAGGACGTTCGTTTAAGGCTTGCTTCGAGGTATGTTCCCGTAGTTTAAATACGACACGGCTCGCAAGCAGGCAACAAAACTTTATGTAGCCTAACAAGCTAGTGCTAGCACTAACGGTTGTAAGTGAACAGGCAGACGTTCTGTCGAAATGTGCTCTAAAATTTTGGTGTGTGTGAAGTAATTGAATTAGAATAAAGTAATTTAATTACAGTAAGTTAACATCCATTATTCCTGTCATGTTCTAATGTTGGTTTGACCTGGCTGATTAGAATACATGATCGGAATAGATCAGAATACAATTTCCAATGTTTATGGACCCATGGCACATATTTTACAATTGAAAAATCTCACGGCACACCACCAAACAAAAATGTCACAAAAAGTGGATGCATTAATTACTGTATGTACTACCGTATGAGCACAACTGTACCTATATGCAGTGATACGTACCCCTGTCATATTGAAATGAAAGTGTGGGCTACACCTTTTTTATAACCTCTAGGTGCCGGTGGCATATCAGAATGAAAGTGTACGCGTTTCTCATAACCTCTCGATGGCGGTGGCATTTTGAAATGAAAGTATACAGCTTTCTCATAACCTCTAGATGGCGGCATACATTTATAAAACGTTTTTTTCCCCATTTTCCACTATTGACTTTTGACCATTTTTTGGGGTAAAAATGCACATTATACATGAGAAGCTACAACAAGCTTCCTCTTTTTCACTTGAGCAAATGTTCACTTGCACTTAAAAACACAAAGAAAAAGAACCATTAGTTTTTTTGCACCTAGAATAAAGTCTTTTTATGCACTACCTTCTTTCATGAATTTTTTTCTATTGTTGACTAAGCGATAGTTATCGTCTCATGACGTTATAAGTTATCCAGTCTAGTTTGTGGGTGACTGTCTCACAACAAGCAGCACGTGACTGCTGCGTCGAGTCACATTGCATCAGGCATGTGTTACAAAGCATGCCTTTCTTAGTATGTCTAAGCCAAATTCATTTGTTCTGCCACCCAGTGACACCCAACTTGGTCATCAAACAGTAACAGTACATGCCATCAGTACCATGATGTCAGAGGTTTTAGAGTCCTCCCAAAAATATGAGGCGGGCCCCTACAAATGTCATACACAGAAAAAACCCTACTTTCAAATTATTTGGATGACACTAATCCATGTCTTATCAATGCTGTGCTTTGTAGGAGCAAATGAAGGCCAAGAGGAAAGAGGCGGAGCTGCGTCAGGTCCAGTCACAGGCACACGGCCTGCAGATGAGACTTAAGTATTCCCAGAGTGACCTGGAGCAGACCAAAACCCGCCACCTCTCCCTCAACATGCAGGTACGGCTTGTTTTAGGCTCCCTTTGCCTCCTCTTCTGCCTCCTAAACACATTTTGTGCCCTGCAGGAGAAGTCTAAGTTGGAAAGCGAACTAGCAAACTTTGGCCCTCGCATCAACGACATCAAGAGGATCATACAGTCGCGCGAGCGCGAAATCACAGATCTCAGGGACCGCATGAACTTGGTGAGTCCGAAGCAATAAAGATTCTGTCTGTGTTATTTAAACGTGCCGGAGGCGGTAACATTTCCCAATGCTTTTTTCAGGTGGAGGATGAGGTGTTTGTAGAGTTCTGCGAGGAGATTGGTGTCAGAAACATCAGAGAGTTTGAGGAGGAGAAGGTGAAGAGACAGAATGAGATCGCCAAGAAGCGGTGAGTTAATGCAGTGTGCCTTGAGATATGAGTATACCTTGTTCCGTGACCACGGTCGCAACTCAAAACACTCTTTATCTTTCCCCATTGAAATGAGTGTAAATGCCATTCATTTGTTCCAGCCTCCTTAAGAATTTTTTTTGGTAACTTTTTTTAAAGGAAAAATTGCACTCTATAATTTCGTTCAGTACAAAAACAAGCCGTAATGGCATAATTAAATATAATGTAAAGATTAAACCATGTTGATCTCTTTTACTTCATTTCACTGGACATTGTGGTGCTCCTTCTGGTGTGTGTGCCTTGTCCACCAGGGGGCAGTATAATACAGAATTGAGGCAGACATGAAGTTTCATAACTCAGTCAGCTGCAGTGATGTCGGCCTTCGCAGAGTATAAAGAATATATGCCTGTGATCGCTGTTATATTGTCTGTCTACGTTTTTTGCTCGCAAGTCAGAATAAAACAATTGGCTGAACGACGGCTTGTATGTTAAAAAACTCTTTAAGTCGGGGCACTCCTATTTCAAGGCACCACTGCACATCTGTTTTTTTTTTCCTTCTAAATATCAGTAAAATGCAGTAAGGACTAATCTCGGATGAAATTTTGTTTCAGTCTTGAGTTTGAGACCCAGAAGACCCGCCTGGGAATCCAGGTGGACTATGAGAAAAACCAACTGAAGGAGGACCAGGAGAAGGTCATGATGTGGGAGCAGACCGTCAAGAAGGACGAGGCTGAAATTGAAAGACTTAAGAAGGTACGGACGTGAAGATCATTTAATTTTTCCGTTTTACTTTCCTCGCTCACATTTGTCCTATTCCATCTTCTTTTTCTGTCAGGAGGAACACAGGCACATGAAGATCATTGACGAGACAATGGCTCAGCTGCAAGACCTGAAGAACCAACATCTCACCAAGAAATCTGAAGTCAACGATAAGAACCACGAGATGGAGGAGATCCGCAAGAAATTGGGAGGCGCCAACAAGTGAGCTGCTGCGATGATCCTAGTTAGAACTTTTCCTTTGAGGAAGGTGTGTGCTCCAAGGGGTTTTGTCGGTGCTTCCCAGGGAGTTAACGCAACTCCAGAAGGAGGTCACGGCCATCGAGACCAAACTGGAGCAGAAGCGCAGCGACCGTCATAACCTGCTGCAGGCCTGCAAAATGCAGGACATCAGGTTGCCTCTTCGCTCGGGAACGATGGATGACATTAGTCAGGGGGAGGTGAGGAACAGCGTTGTGGCACGGATGCCAATTTCTGGGGACAAACTGGAAAACTGCAGCCTCCTCTCTTTTGTCCGTTCAGGGGAGCTCTCAGACTGATGAATCGAGCAGCCAGAGGACGTCCAGTAGCGTTTTGGCTAAAGAGGCGCTCATCGAGATCGACTACAGCAACCTGTCAGACGAGCTGAAGGTAAGAAAAGAAGCGAATAATTTGCGTCTCACGCACGCAGGGTCCTACTTGACCTCGTTTTAAAGTTCCACATGTGCTCCATCGTTTTGAAAATGGGAATGGGCATTTGAATGGTTCCTTAAATGTCATTCTTATGGTTTGAAGCGGGTAGTACGGTGAATTGGTGGTTAGCACGTCTGCTTTGCATTTGAGAGCCTCCCGGTTCGAATCTTATCTCAGGCCTGTCCATGTGGCGTCAACATGCTTATGTGAATGTTGTATGTGAATTGGCTGTATCTGTAACCCGTGATTGGCTGGCGACCAGTCCAGGGCGTAGTCTACCCGTCTCTTGCGCAAAGTAGGCCGGGATAGGCTCCTGCTCACCTGTGACCCACATGGGGACAAGTGGTATAGAAAATGGACGCCTATATTTGATGTGTAAAATGCTTTATTTGATAACAATGAGAATGCTTTATTTGACAATAATTCTGACTGAAGAGTTTAATTGTTACACAGGCAAATCTATTTTCTGATCTGTTTCCCTTTTAATACAAATTGTCAAATAATTTTAATAAGTATGTATTTGTACTAGGGCTGCACAATTAATGGAATTTTAATCATGATCGCGATTTTGGATGCCACGAAAAACGATCACCGATCCGATCACAAGATGGAGCAATATGTCTATTTACATGACTCGTTTATTTATTATATATAGTTGTATACTGTATCCATCCATTTTCTGTACAGCTTATCCTCACAAGGGTTGCGGGCGTGCTGGAGCCCGTCCCATTTCAAATTATTCTCTTGCGTTTTAGACAAAAGTTGACAAAAACACCAATGACCTCGGGGGCATTCAAGGATTGGTTAAAATTTTGTTAAGGGCGGGCACCGTGCTCCATGGCCAACTTCCAAATAAAAGCCTAAAATGGCATTGATGTCCAATGTAGTAACATCTAAGGCTTTTATTTTGAAGTTGGCGCTCTCAGCACTTTGGCGGAGAGGCGGCGTGTCATGGTAAGACATGATTAACAATCGTTGTAGCGGTTGACTTGACTTGTAACGTTTTGGCTGGCCTGACCGCAGCAGTCCAAAAATGCCAGAAGTAAATAGAGAGGGAAATCACAACTGTTGAGTTCTTCGCAGTTTGCGGCCGTGCACGAATGACCAATGGTCAAGCGGATCAACGGAGAAGTGCCCGTCCTTGACAAGTCACTATATTGATGATGGGGATTTTCAATGAGAAGGCGGTGCTTACAACTTAAGGTTATTACCTTGTATACATAAACTGTATTTGTTTCCATTAAGTTGCAATTCATGATTGCTCTTTGTAATAGCATATTTATTCAATTAGCCCTCGGTAAAGTCGAATTTGTTTGGGGTACATTTATTTTGTATCATTATGTATCATTTATTCTTATTTAAATAATTATTTTTGCACTGCATTCCATTCATATACGATGAAGTAAGGCTCTATTACATATTGTTTGTTGAAAAATAGAAGAGTTTTGCCCATGAAAAAATGAATCTCCGTTTCCTGCAGGATGCCTTGTCAGAGGACGAGATCAAGGCGGAGACGAACACGCTACAGCAGCGTCTGAACGAGCAGCAGAGCATCCTGCAGAGGATCAGTGCCCCCAACATGAAGGCCATGGAGAAGCTAGAGAGCGTCAGGGATAAGTTCCAAGAGACCAGCGATGGTGAGCTGCCAGCGTAAAGGCGGACTTCTAACGCAGGGCAAGTGTTGATGAGTGACGATGGTCTTCTTTGTGCCCTTAGAGTTTGAGGCCGCTCGCAAGAGGGCCAAGAAGGCTAAACAGGCCTTTGAGCTGATCAAGAAGGAACGATTCGACCGCTTCAATACCTGCTTTGAGTCTGTGGCCACCAACATCGACAAGATCTACAAGGCGCTCTCGCGCAACAGCAGTGCCCAGGTAATTTGGATTCTCGTCTAGTAATAAAGGTACATATTAAAGATGTGCTGACAAATAGACACCAAATAAATTGGCTTTATCTACCAAATTAGGATCTAAAGTAATCACGGTCTGCTGCGGAATGTTCGGGATTTTTTTGTTTTGAAATATGTTTACAATTTTTTTAAAAACTGGACTAGTGTAACTCCCGTGATGAACTGGGGATCGCAGGAGTCATATATATTCTCAGCAGTTCCCGTGCAGAGCAGATTGTAATGAATGATATCTGCCATGACCAAACAAATTGTATGTAGTCTTTTACATTGACAGTGTTGTGTGATGTCGGATTTGTTCATGACGTAAAGTTGCGGTTCATTGATGTGATTTGCCATTCGGACACATGGTTCCTTAAAGTCATACTTGAGATTTATAATTTTTTTTAAATAATGTTTCTTAATTCTCAAATGTGATGTTCAAAGGCCTTAAAAATACCACGATGCAGTCACATTGTGTCAACCAGCTGAAGAAAAATATTTTGTTGTTGTTGTGGAGTAAGCAATTAGGCTGCTTGCCTAATATATGTTTCTACCTTGCAGTCATTGTCAATTGTTTATATAGAATCCGAAAAGACACTACATACCAGATTTTCTTTTATTTTTTAAGACAGTGGGGAAGTCTAATGAAGGCAAGGTCTTAAATTAGATTAGGAATGGCCTTAAAAAGTCTTCATCTTGGCCTCCTTAAACTAGCAGACATCCTGTAACAAGTCCGACTTTTTGGAACTTGTTTTGAAATTCCTACAAAACCCACCGCTTTCTGGAACACCAGATTTCAGTCCTCTCTTACGTTGGTCATGCCAGTCACAAGTGGGTGTTCCTTTTGTAGGCTTTCCTCGGCCCAGAAAATCCAGAGGAGCCCTACTTGGACGGCATCAACTATAACTGCGTGGCTCCTGGAAAGAGGTTCCGACCCATGGACAACCTGTCTGGAGGAGAGAAGACTGTTGCGGCCCTGGCTCTGCTCTTTGCTATTCACAGGTGAAACAAGCATGGGAGCCTTGACTTGTGAAAACCAGTATTCCTTAAAGGTGCGCATCACTAACTTTTCTCCCGCTCACCTCAGCTACAAACCCGCCCCCTTCTTCGTGCTTGACGAGATTGATGCTGCGCTTGACAACACAAACATTGGCAAGGTCTGTCCTTACGTCAATGATTGCTTTGTGATCATCATCATAATCATCATCACGATTTATCTTCTGTTCCCCTCATAGGTGGCCAATTATATCAAAGACCAGTCAGTGCAGAACTTCCAGGCAATCGTCATCTCCCTGAAGGAGGAGTTCTACACCAAAGCAGACTCGCTCATCGGGGTTTATCCGGAGGTACATAGCTTTCTTTTAGCAATGTGTCCTTTGGCATTCCAAGTGATGTAAATCTGTCAATATTCTCAAAGGAAATGATGTTGCTACAACCGCAATGTAGCGAGACCAGATACATTTTTGTTATACATAGTTGTTTCCCTCCCACACACACACACACACACACACCATGTTTAAAGCGATTAAAAGAACTTAAACTTGTTTAGAGCAGGGGTGTCAAACTCATTTTAGTCCGTGGGCCAGGAGTTACACCAGGAGTGAAAGTGGCATCCAGGCAGATTACCTGTGTAGTTTTCATACGTTGTGCAAGTCGGCTCACCTGATTATGATTCATATTTAAATAGCATATAAACATATGAATGGCTAGAAAGTCATGGGTATGGGTAGAAGACTTCCTAACTTTGGTGATGCGCGAGAGCATATTATACACAAGAAATGATGGTCATTATTAACTTTAACCCACTGCATCCTCTTCTTCTCGCTCTTAATTATGCTGCATCTCTATCAGTAGCGCCCGGTATGTTGTGGCACAACATAGTGCTACACTGAAAGCGAGCAAGTCCAAATTTGGATTTCCCGATCCCTTAGAAATCTCCAGTATAGCGGGCGCGGACGATGAGTCGCGATATTCGCGATAGAACACTGTGGGGTGCTCTTATTAATCAATGTCACACGATTAACATTTTCAACAATAAATAAATTGATAATCAACCCTATCCCAAATGGAAATACATTTTCATGGTGAATTCAAAAAAAAAAAGTTCCATGGCTAATCTTCCCTTCGTCCTTTCTCGCCCACAGCAAGGAGACTGTGTGATCAGCAAAGTGCTCACCTTTGACCTCGCCCAGTATCCTGACGCCAACCCGAATCCTGAGTAGTACGATCTTTCCCGTCACTGGAAAGTCTCCCCCCCCAAAAAATTTTCATTCCATCATTTTGTTCTGTATCCTATAGCTGAAGGTCTTGTATCTTTTAGGTCTCATGTTATTTCCGATCATTGGTTTAATAATTATGTATTGCTTGGATGCCAGGATTTTGTTTTATATAGCAGTTGATGGTTGTCCTGTATACAGTTACAGCCAGATTGTATGTACACAAATAACTACATAATTGTCCAATTGATCCCAGTTATTATTCATTAGTATCACTTGGACATGAGTAGAGAATAAAAGTGATGCTCAATTGTTTCATCCGCAGAATTCAGAAATTCTTTTATATCGCCTGAGGTGGAACGTCACGCGTCATCCTGTCCTAAACAAATGTTTTACGTTTTCATGTGCTGTTACATTATGAATATGCATTTGGAACCAAACAGTCATCACAAAAGGAATTTAAAAAAAAATTGTACTATTAATAACAGTGATGTGTTTATATTCCCGTAAACCATTTTCTGTATGTCCATTAAGCAAATGGAAAGCTCCATGCAAGTGAGACAATTTCCTCTCCAGTGTCTTTTATTGACTACTTTGCGTTCTCTGAATAAAAAATCAATTATTTAAAATCCTCTTGGACACATTCACTCTTACTTTGCAATTCAAACTTGTGCTGGGGTTGTCTTTTCTCAAAAGTTCACAGCAACTTCATATGAGCTCTTCAGAGTGCAGGACATTCCATTCCATAAGCGGAGCATAGCCTGCTAGTTAGGACTATTTAAAGAGGGTCTCACTTTACAAGGAGAAACTTCTGCAGGGGGCAGCAGCATCCAAGCAAGCTCACAGCCTCACCAATTCATTAGGTACATAAATAATACAGTAAGTATACCCTGTCAAAAATGTAGCTGGACCATGTGTTCCTTTCCATTCACAACAGTTACTCATCAGCCTTGCACATGTCACTTTTGCTCTGCTTGCCGGAGGAAAAAAAAACATTCACAGATAAATTTAACATACAGTACAAAGTTGGGGATTATTTATGCCCCCCTGCAATCATTAAAAACTATATTATAGCACCCCTAAATAAAAATGAAGGCAAATGTTTGAGCTACAAACTACCTTCACAAATGGCTGCTATTAAATAATACAAGATAACGTTTGCATGACTGCACAAAACATGACGCTGCAAAATGTGAGCCCATCTCATTAGGACGTTTACAAGCTATAGTGATCTTATCGAGCTAACGCCACCAATTAGCTGCTTAAGTGCGTTTGAGACTTCTTTTTATTTTTGGCCAAGGTAGACTAAAAACTATGCACTGCATAACATTGTTTGCTGAGCATATATGAGTATATCATACATTGGAAGTTGAATGTTTTAAACTTCAAATAATTAATACAACAATATTGTCTCTGCTTACAGTCAGGTGTGTTTAGAAAAAAAAAATAATAATCCCCTTAAACAAAAACCGTGAGTCTTTTATTGGTATTGTACAGCACTTCCTCATTTCCCCAAAGTGGACTTGTTTCTCATCGGAACATCAGCGTGTGTAGCAATAAATGTCAATAGTTACAGTATTTCCCCCAAAACTGCCTTTACCTATATTATAATGGTTCCTTTTTTTTTTTTTTTTTTTTTTTGAAACAAAACAGTGGAACGCCTCAAAAGTGGCACAATTTGTAGCTGAACCAAATCTGGAAAACTATGCCTCAAGTCAAACAAAAACTGGAGTTGAAAACTTTTACACACCATCTTTTTCTTTGGTATTTTGTAATGTCAGCGCAGAAGGGTGCCAAGAAGTGACATTTACTGCGACATAAGAAAGGGTATAACTTCGTGGTACAATATGAGCGATACACTGACTTATCAACCGACGAGTACAGACACGCCTTCTAGCAGACTGCCTATCACGGAATCGTTCGACGTTGCATTTTCTAAATCCCGAAAACAAAATGACTCCCATAAAAAAGACCTTTTTTGAAAGACCTTTTCAATAAATTGGATTTAACCTTGCATTATCTGTTGTGTAGAAATGTTTAGAAATCAGAACTTGGTGTCGCAGAAAGATCATGTTCCACGTTGAAGGTTACACTGTATGTTTATAATTTCTGTAATTGTTTACAGGGAGGTTCCATACATTGGCTCCATCCTCGTGCGATCAGTTTTCAGTAGAATGCTGTTAATTACAACCACAATAATTACCATTGTTAAATCAATACCTCTCTAACAATGTCAATCAAGAGTATTATTGTGTTTGAAACAGCAGAATTCCTATAAATAAATGTGATTTGTACTGACGCCGATTCACTCACCCCAGTGATTGAATCGCTGACATTTGGGCTGACCACTCTTCAAAACTAAAAACTGCAAATGAATGCAGCATGTAAACACTTGATTTGTCTTTTGGCTGGCCTTTTCTCAAATTTTCATACAAGACACAGAACACAGCCGAATTTCTGATCCTGACCACTTGGAATTCTACCAAGAAAATAATCTTCCAGTTTCAATTAGAGCTAATAGTTGTTTAAGAATGTGTTTCAACCACATTTTATTTGAAGCCTGGGCCAACGTGCCTTTAAGGATGGCACCATCTTCCTAAAAAAGTCAGGCAATAAATGACCATGTGTGTATGTCTCTAAACGTTCGAGTCGGCCTCATGTGGCTCCGTCCTGTGCTGACCATGAGCGGAGGGAGTTGTGGGAACAGGACGTCTCTTCCTCCTCACAGGGTCTGGCTCCTCTGTTTTCTGGGGGGGCTCAGCAGAGGTGCGGGGAGGCATGGGGATGCGTCGCTTCTTCTTGAGGATAGCCCGGGCTGCGCCTTCTAAGTCTTCTATTGTGGTGTGCACGTCGTCGGCCAACTCACTCTTAACCTGGGATCGAACATGGAAAATGTCATTCGAAAGAGTTTGATTTCCAGATGATTGATGAGGGACCATCAGTGACAACTTACTTCATGATCAGCAGAATTCGGCCTGTCACTGAGCCTTGGTTCGTAAGGGAACTGCAACGAGGAAGAGTATTTTTTTTTCATATGCTTGTGTGCTTCATATTGTGTACACTGGCTGAGCATGTTACCCGTGTTCTGTCTCTTCTCACTGTGAAGTCCCAGGAGTGAAGGTTGTCTAAAGGGTGGAATATATCAATTAGATATTTCATGTCTATTTGCACTACTCAAAAAGTTAGGGATGCTGCTGGACTTTGGGGTGAAATTTCAGGATGAACCTAAAATGCACTATAACCCTTCGAGGTGAACTTAATGTGACCTTCTCTTAACATCTGAACGCACGTGTTCAACTGTTCAGTGTTTCAGTACTTTTCCCACAACTTGCTGTTCTTGCTGCTAACAATTGATACAATCTGCACACTGTTTGTTTGTGGACAGTACCCGTCTCTGCATCCTCACTGGGACTGTCAAGTTCTTCAGGACTGCCTTCTCTTTTCAATGACAATCTGAAAGACAGCGAGATGCTTCTCATCAGACATGTCCACAGTGGAGTGTGGCTTATCTCATCTGAGGACGGGTGTCACTCACTCTGCAAAGGCGTTGTTGTTCGTGTTGCTTTTGGGGGCCGTTGTCGGTAGAAAGTCTGTGATGGGCTCTACGGCAGAGGAGATCAGTGACGACTCGGGCTGGTTTTCCAAGAACTTGAGGGGCCTCTGGTTGGTCATATGCGGCGGCTGAGCGTTGGCGTTCTCAGTTGAGAATGCTTCTACCCGATTCCCAAACAAGCCGTGTCTGCGCTGCAAATACAATGTAGATGTCAGCATTATAAATCAAAAGTTCAGTATGAACAACAAAAGTACTGGGATAAACATCAGATCAATGAATTATTCAAACATTTCAGACAATTCCACGCTTCCAACTTTGTAGGAACAGTTTGGGGATGTTCCTTTTTGTTCCCAATGCACAAAACAAGGTCATAGTATCTATATTGTGGACACAATTAATTCCTTTGTCATGTTTAGGGCTCTGTATAATCTTCCCAAAAGAGTGGAAACTGTCATAGCTGAAATTGCACATTTCTTAGTGCATAGTTTCACTTCCTGCAGGTATACTTTCCAGGTCTCCCACCTGGTAAATATGCTCCTCTCCAGCCTCCTCCATGGCTCTGTCCATTTCTTCCTCATTCTGCAGGTCTCCAGAAATAGCCCTGTGCATTTCTGCAGTCACCTCATCCTCAATACTCCTCAGACCCGCCTGGAGGATAAAGGAGAGGAGCCATGAAGTAGAAAGAAGAGTCTAAATCCATTTGAAGCGCTTACCTGGATCTCGGGGCCAGAAGCGTTCTTCTTGGTAGGCCGGTATCCGTAGTACTCTTCCTGGCGCTTCAGGAACTTACGGAAATGATCCTGGAGCAGGAAAGTGGCGTAGAATTTTCCCACGGTGACCTCATCATCTGGAAATCAAAATGCGGGCAGTCTCTGTAAAGGTCACAGGCCTCAGGTTTCATTGCGACACTCACCGCCTATTGGAGGGATGACCTGATCCAACAACTTCATGCTTGTGCGCTTCCAGATCGCCTTGATGATCGCTCGAAGTTCCTCGTTGGCCTGCTCAAAGTTTCCTGCAGAAGAAACCAAGTTGTCCACGTCAAGAAACACACACAATTATGACTGTGAAAAGTGACTGTGAGCTCCACCTTCTGTTTTGATCTTGAGTGCTGTCCTAACCAGAGAAAAGAGCGTGGCGTTGAAGGTGACAGTTCCATCACTGTTGAGTAGCATGTTCATGCCAACCAAGCGCTGCGGACACAAAGACAAACAGAAAGGTTTTGAGCTTGTTGTGGATCCACAGACATAAATCATACTTAGCGACCACCAAAATATAGTTGTTCATATTAATATTCAATCACAATTTTTTTGCACCGGAGTCTAAGTTGAGTCACTTGATTCCAAAGTGAGTTGTTTAAATGTGTCACATTTGCTAACCTGTGGCCATTTCAATTCTAACGATGCTGTTCAGCAAGTTCTTTGGCCATACTGTTCCCTCCTCTGTTCTGTACACCTTCGTAGCCTTAGTTGAGTTTGTAGTATTTTTTTTTTATTTGCCCTGACTGCCGTCTGCGTAAGCAAAACGTTTCCACATTTTACGCTGTACCTCTTTTTTCTTAACGAGCTGCAGATGAGCGGGAAAGTTTATGGCCACCTTTTCTCTGTCCGAGTACAAGCGATGGGGACAAAGACGCTGTCCACGACAGAGCAGACATGCAGACTGATTGAAAGAAAATTACAGAAAGCCTCTCTCATGGTAAAAGGGATCAACTTGAGTTTCCATTGCGAACAATTTACAGTAAAACAATTTTAGCACTTTCAGTGTAGCTGAAGCAGAAATTTGCCATTTCTATTTTATCAAATACAAATTGCTTTGATAGGTTTTATAACCCCAGCTATCAATGTTTATTTTTGCATATTTGAGTTTTTTTTTTTTAATTATTGAAATCTAATATTGCATTATTTGAAAACATCAAATGAATCCTGGTGGAGGCATGAAGTTAATCTAAATGACTAAATAAGATACATTACTTTTTAATATTCATTTTGCTTTGGAGAGTTAATGTTTAAATGATCTTACTTTACCTCCAACGTATTCCAGGTTATGTGTTATATTTAAGATTATTAAAGATCTTCTTTCAAGAATGCTTAAAGACATTAGTCATTAAAGACGTTCGTCTTTCTTTGGCTCTTGTCACCCTTTTACTCTCTTATTTTGTCCATTAGTGTACCTTGCAGGCTGCGCGATGAGGACAGAACTTGCCAAAGCCCAGAGGAGGCTGGATGCGTCTCAGCAGCGTCACGACGTCCAGATGCTTAATTCTGCCTCTATTTGATAAGAAAAACACTTTCAACACAAATGCACTGGAACCGAAGCCCTTTGTACAGTATACAAAGGAAGCATTTTTTGGGTAACTTATGTGTAAAATGAACCATGCTCATAACTAAGGGAGTGAATGAGTAATGAGTGAGTGAGTTTTACTTATACAGTGTCAAAATTCTGTTATACATAAAATACTAAAAATACAGAATCAAATTAGAGAATTTTTTTTTTTTTTGCAAAGAGTATTTGTTCCTTACATGCTTAGCGTTGGCATATCAAATGCTGCTGACTACTCTTGGTGACTTTTATTTGCATTCAAACCTGCTTATGTCATGGGTGTGTGGTCCGGTTGTTGTTTTCCCCCTGTCTCGCACACACCTGCTCCCGAGCGCATCTTCACCACCTGCGCCTCGTTCACCCTAATCACCCCTTGCATTTAACCTTGTGTCTCATTCTTTCTAGTCGCCAGTTCGTTGTACCTTGTCGTCGCATTCCTTGTTCCCACCGTCCCCGCACTACAAAGTGGGTCAGCGAGTTTGGCTCTCTAGCAAACATATTCCGTTCCGGGTGGAGTCCAGGTTCGTTGGGTCCTTCCCCATCACAAGGATCATCAACCCTGTCACCGTGCAGCTTAGGCTCCCAAGGTCAATGCGGGTCCACCCTGCTTTTCACATCAGCCTGCTCAAGCCCGCCCGGGAATCCCCTCTGGTCACGCCTCCAGGCCCCCCTCGTCCCCGCCGGTTTGTGGATGGGGGTCCTGCCTTCACTGTGAGGCGGCTGTTGTCGTCTCGTCGGGTTTCAATATCTGGTGGACTGGGAGGACTACGGGCCTGAGGAACGTTCATGGTCCCGTCTGCGTTTATCGTGGATGACTCGCTCATTCGACACTTCCACGTTGCAACTCCAGGGGCCGTGTGGGGCTGGACGTTAAGGGGGCGGGGGGATACTGTCATGGGTGTGTGTTCCGGTTGTTGTTTTCCCCCTGTCTCGTACACACCCGCTCCTCGTTCACCCTAATTACCCCTTGCATTTAACCTAGTGTCTCATCCTTTCTAGTCGCCAGTTCGTTGTACCTTGTCGTCGCATTCCTTGTTTCCACGTCACAGACTCACAGTAAGACTAGACCCTGTTCCGATTATCGACCTCTCCTTTTTGCCTCACGTTTTTGGATACTGTTGCCATTTTTGGATTGCCTGCCTCTGTACCGACCTCTGCCTGTATATTAAACCTCTTTTTTGAAACTGTCCATTTGTTTTGGAGTCGTGCATTTTTGGGTCCAATGCTCTGTTCCGTTCATGACAGCTTATGTACATAGCATGTTTATTCATCTGCGGATATCATGTACACTAATCACAAACCTTCTAAACATTTGAATGCACATGTTCAATGTTTTAGTCTTTGCAAAAAGTACTGCAACGTAAAACAGTTGAACATTTTTTGCGTTCAAAATTTTAAGTGAACTTGACCTGAAAAAGTTATAGTGCATTTTAGGTTCATCATGAAATTTCATCCGAAAGTCGAGTATTCCTAAATTTTTGTGAATAGTGTATGTCAACATGGCTTACGTAGCCTCAGGATCATATTCAGCCCAAATCTTCTTAAACTCATCCAGGTGGTGCGGCCCGAGCAGTGACCAATCGCGCGTCAGGTAGTCGAAATTGTCCATGATGACAGCAACAAACAGGTTGAGGATCTGCAGAAGGTGACATTTATTGTTGAACATAATGTCGTGAAATAACGAGGCAATTGCAAATGTAGTTGGATCAAATGCTGACCAGAAAGGCACAGAGACAGTAGAAGCTGAGGAAGTAGAAGACGGCAAAGTTGGAGCCGCAAGTGTTCTCCTCTCCAGGCTGGAAGTCAGACTTGGGGTCGCACTTCTTTCCATACATTGATGCCATCATTACTTCCTCCCAACCTTCCCCAGTAGCACATCTGCAGATCAACCGCAGAGATATTGTCTTGGTTTTCCCCTTGTGCAAGTGCTAAACCGTAAGCGAGAACTCACCGGAATAACATCAGTACCGCCTGAGGGAACGTCTGGAAGTTATTGTTGCGGTTGATTTCGGTGCCGTCCACTAAGGCGATCTTTCCGAAAATCTAAAACGTTTTTATAATGCCGCTACAGTCAGTTGTTCTGATACAGAACCTCGCAGTTGATGTGTAAATGTTCAACTCAAGACCATACCTGCATCCCAATAACCGCGTATATAAAGAAGAGCATGACGATGAGCAGAGCCACATGGGGAAGAGCCTGAAGACAGAGACAAGAGTTAGGTCGCTCGCCCGTGGAGCTTGAATGCAACGATGTCCACAGCGTGAGGCACCTGGAAGGACTTGATGAAGGTCCACAGTAGGTTCCGGATGCCCTCAGAGCGGTTCAGCAGTTTTACCAGGCGCATGACACGGAAGAGTCGGAAAAACGTGATGGAAACGGAGGCATTTTCGGAAGCCTGTGGAAAGGAACGCACAAATATTTTGATAAATATCAGAAATGTGAGGAGAGAAACAGAACAATGTGGCATGATGATGGCTACGTGGCTGCTTACTGCGATTGCTTGCATGGGATTTGTGTCCTGTAAAATGTAGAAGAGGAAATGATTACACATTCAAGTGCCAAAGTTAATGAAATGAAGCGCAAAAAGTACGATGCAATGCTTCACCACTGCAGATTATGGTTAATGTCACTATTCTGTACATTGTTCCACAGTACAACAGCTTTCACATTTAATTGCTCACTGTTTGAGTTGGTAAGGGCTGGGAAATTTCTGGAAACTTTACCTGGGGAAATTTAGCAGTGAGATTTAAAAAAGATTTTTTAAACATCATATATATATATATATTATATATATAGGAATGCAGGCATATGCTGTGTTTTGATTTATTGGTTACTTTCTGAGTGTTAAACATTTGGCGAGTCATCAAATCTAAATACTTCAATAGTCATGGTTGAGATGTTTTCTATTCCCTTGCACCATTTGAATCATAGACAAATCTAGAATTTGGGAAATTCCCAGTGTATTCCCATTATTTCAAGCAACTTCCTGTATATTCCCAGGTGAAGCTCACAATTTCCTCTTATTTTGCAACTTAACTTACAGCTTGGGGGATATCTCATGCACAATATACACACATTTAGGGGTCTACATTTGGACAATTTCAGGCATCATTCATTCGTGAAAGTTTTATTACTGCATGCTTTAATTGAATCTGTTGCTGATTCTAACTGAATCTGTCACTTTATTTATATATCATTTGTTATCTGTTGTTTTTGTATGTTGTTAAAGTCAAATGTCATACCTAGATGTACACAGTTGATTTGGTGAAAATAACTCCAGTAATGCACAAGTTGTGATACTCAGAGACAGTAATATGTAATAGAACTAATGACTGTCAAAAGACAGTAAGTAGCAATATTTAACATTACATTTAGGAACTTATTTGCCCAACGCTGACACAAAAGCGAAACACAGTGACCTTTCTCAGCGAGCTAGACTATTTTAGGTTCAGAATAGTTCAATAGTGGTGAAGTTTAGACGTGATGAAGTGATGGTGTTTGATCCCAGTGGCTCTTGGAAATACACCTGCCCCCCCATCCCCGCCCCCATTGACCAACAGTCTCAAACTTGAGCAGTAGTTAAATCCTGCTCATTTCAAGTCAGGCAGCTGGCATAGGTGAACCCTTTTCTCACACAGCAACACTTTAAAACAGTAACCTATGCTTTTATCACATCTTGACTGGATTACTGGAATGCACTTTACTTTGGAGTCAGCCAGTCCTCCCTCTAACGTCTCCAGTTCGTTCTAAATTCTGCTGCTTGCCTCTTAACTAGAGCATATAAGAGGGACCACAAACTCCTATTCTGGCCTCCCTCCACTGGCTGCCTGTGCACTTCAGAGTTTAAGTTTCTGCTATTTTATTTCAAGTCTCAAAATCTAGAATTAAATTGGGTTGAGTTTAGTTAGAAGAGAACATACAATAGGATTGCTCCCAGTGACACAGCATGCTCATGCAGCAGTGCAACAGTGGTGATGAGATATTTACAGCACAGCCTTGGAGACAATACAGTCCTCCACTGGCAGCTAGGGCGCTCTGTGAATGATAGACAGATGACAAGTGAGATGTTTTGTGGAGCACAGTTGTGTTGTGAGGAAAAGACAACAAAACAAAAGGAGCACAAGAGGAAGTGGTGTCGGAAAGCAAGAAAAGGCAGTGGTGCGGTGCCTGAATCTGCCCAAAAAGCGTGTCTGTGCGTGAAAAATGAGCAGAAGGCAGTGAAAATATGCAACCTGCTCCAGAAATTGCGTTTGTGCAGCATCACCACATACAGAAAAAAAAAAAAAACTCAATCAGTGCTGTGCTCTCCTCAATAGGCACACACAAGCATTGCAAATGGAAGAGAAATGTGGGAATAATGGGAGTGTGTGGTGGCATGGTGACAGAAATGCTTCCCTGGATGGTGGGGATGGCCAACAACAATACGTACTGACCATGTTCTGTGAGCTAGTTGTGCTGGCACCAATCAGGGCCGTGGTTATATGTGTCTGGGTCAGAGCATTGAATACATAAATACAGTAATTTTCAATGTAATGCACACTTGTTGCCTGGGAAGCTCTTATTCAACACCTGAAACACATAACGTGTGATATACTAAGAGAAGCATGGAGCTGTGTTTACTCACGTCCACTTCACTCAGGATGACATCAACAACGCTGCCGATAACAATGATGAAGTCAAACACGTTCCAGGGGTCTCCAAAGTAACCCTGTGCAGACGCACGATGAAGCGTTAATGATTGAGTACGACCTGGATCCGGCTGGGCAAACTCACGCTTCCCACAAAAAAACCTGACCTTTGCTTTGAAGGCCATGAGCTTGAGAATCATCTCAACAGTGAAGAGCACAGTGAAGATCAAGTTGAGAATGTCCGAAAGCTTGGTCACATGGTCTGACTGGTTACAGTGCTGTTGCGCAATGCACAGAAAGCATCCAAAATGACTAAAATAACATTGTTACAGAAAACAGTCAATCTATCAGTTACTCTGCAAAATATCATCTGCTTTTCTTTGTGGAAATTTAGCAGGAAATGACAAGAGATGTTGTGTTAAAGTCCCTGTCAATTGAAAATAAATGGGAAAATGGATGCAACTTTAATGTCTAGCATCTTTCTTATGCCTACACACATGTAACTACATGTTTGAGCCTTGAAAATATATCCGCTGAAAGCCTCTGGTAGTTGGGATATATCCCACTTGGTCGTTTTCCATACCGCGACAACGACGCAAGCGCTCTATAGCGGCCATGCCAGCCCAAAGCCCCGATCCACAAGCTGGCTGTCAATTTCCATCCATCCATCCATTTTCTCAGCCGCTTCTCCTCACTAGGGTCGCGGGCGTGCTGGAGCCTATCCCAGCTGTCATCGGGCAGGAGGCGGGGTACACCCTGAACTGGTTGCCAGCCAATCGCAGGGCACATAGGAACAAACAACCATTCGCACTCACAGTCATGCCTACGGGCAATTTAGAGTCTCCAATTCATGCATGTTTTTGGGATGTGGGAGGAAACCGGAGTACCCGGAGAAAACCCACGCAGGCACGGGGAGAACATGCAAACTCCACACAGGCGGGGCCGGGGATTGAACCCGGGTCCTCAGAACTGTGAGGCTGACGCTCTAAGGCTGTCAATTTGAACTTTATTATTATTTTTTTTTTAAATGTACCCCCTGCTCACTCTTACATCTTTCTTTGCATGATGTGAGTGCACTCACGGCAGACAACGAGGCGTTCGAAAGTGGCCACACCAGCGGAGGAGCCAAAGGCAAGATGTATTTTCGGGGTGTAGGCATAGCTAGCTAGCTAACTGCATGTTGCAATCGCGCCGGATAACCGCTGATGTTAACTAAGTTAACAAGTTTTTATATAGTGGGGAAGTGTGTGTCATGTTGGGGTCGATTTGCATCACTGGGCCCGAAAAAAATCAGGAAAACTGAAATGGTGAAAAATAGTTTACCATTGTATCTCCACAAGTGACAACCACTACTACTACTATTAGCAGTCCACAGTCTTTGCAATTTTTCAGCACTTATCTATAAACATGTATAATGTAATTCGAAACATATTTGAATTTATTTTACAGGGTCTTTAAGAGATAATATTAAAGAAGAAAATGCTATTTCAACATATTTTGTACGTTTCCGTTCATAACCTTCAAAGAAAGGTAAATCTTTTATTTCCTGTCTGCGACCCACGCATAATGAGTACATAATCCATTTTGGTCCCCAGTCCACTACTTGAGAATCACCCCTCTAGATTATGTTAGAAGTTACCATGATGCAGCATCAAATGGTTCAACAGATTAAATTGTCACAGATCCTTGTCCTGTATCCTTTGCAAATTGTAAAAAACAATGTAAATCTGCTTTTATGTTTAATTAAAATCCCGAGCACAACTTCATCTTTTTCCATTTTTTTGTGTCATTCCCAGCCAGATGAAAGAAAAAAATCTATTGAACTCAAAATGTGCTCAGAGTTCTGATTATTTTTGAGTGCTGAACGCCCCCATGGGAACCAATAAACTTGCTTTAACCTTCACAATAAATTAATCAGCTAGCCAAACATAAACTTGATATGACTCAGTATTTGTTATCACTGCCATCTGTTGTTTTTGTTTCGATTCACAAATAATGATGTGGAGTGTCCTACATTTTATTCTTCCTGTAAAATTAACGAGATCCGTGGGTGTGAGTGCATTCTTTCCAAAAGGCTGTTCCACATACAGTAGTACATAATCAACTTTTGAGTTTGGAAAACAAATACTCTAATGAGTGATACTGAATATTGCCTACTTCCAATGTCAAATGTTTCTAGGGTATAACGTGAACTTAACTGACCTACCTGCATCCCCAGACACAAAGTGTTGAGCATAATCAGGAAGAACATGAGGTACTCAAAGTAGCAGGAGGTAACGATGTACCAAACTCTGTATTGGTATGGGTTTTTTGGGATGTAGCACCTCAGCGGTCGAGCCTTCAAGGCGTACTGCACACACTGGCGCTAAAGGGAACAGATATGTTGAAATAATGGTGTGATTGAGTTAAATACTGTATCATGACATCAGATCACACAACTGTTGTCCCCGAATGAGTGTCAGTGCACCTGGTTCTTGTCCAGCTCACAGTCCTTGTACTCCTGCTCGCCTTGCTCCTGGAATGTGACGATGACAAAGCCCACAAAGATGTTCATCATGAAGAAGGCAATGAGGATGATGTAGATGATGAAGAAGATGGAGACGTCCACCCTGTTGTTGAAGACGGGCCCCATGTCTTCTTGGTCCGAGTCTATGGCTCTATACAAGAGTCTGGGAACAAGTGTTTGTGGTTAGTTCCAAGTTGTAGTTGGGACGTTCCACCATTGGTGCCTTTTGTGTCCCTAGGAAACCTTCTTTTTTTTAATTAAAGTGTCGTGCATATCGATCTGATTGTATATATGTATTCAAAAGATTAATTTATTACCTTGAACACTGCTTCCTAAAATTGAAATGAAATTTAATAATTTAAAACTTTTACGTTTTAAATATCTGACCACCAATAAAGTTATTTAAAAAAAAAAAAACATGTCGGCGGTGTGGGACAGACAACAGGTAATGCCCGGATCAGACTACAAGACAAATTTGGTCTTTCGCGATTGCACTATGTCAGACTACTGCAATAAAATCTTGTATTCCCGTTTTTTACGATCACTGGGCTTCATCTTGTCAACTCAAACGCGACCGGATACACCCGTTACCATGGCGACGACAACAATAATGGATCGCGGCGTGTGTTTATAAGAACAAAATGGGGGGAAACCTGTGCTGGCGGTCACCTGTGCTTGGGAGAGGACGTTCGTTCAAGGCTTGCTTGAGGTATGTTCCCGCACATTTAATACGATACGGCTCGCAAGCAGGCACCAAAACATTATGTGGCCTAGCAAGCTAGTGCTAGCATTAACGGTTGTAAGCGAACATGCAGACGTTCTGTTGAATCGTGCTCTAAAATTTTGGTGTGTGTGAAATAATTGAATTACAATAAAATAATTTAATTCCAGTACGTTAGCACCCATTATTTCTGTCGTGTTGTAATGTTGGTTTGACCTGACTGATTAGAATACACGATCTGACTATAGCAGTGATTTCAAACCTTTATGGAGCCAAGGAACATATTTTACAATTGAAAAATCTCACGGCACACCAACAAATCAAAATGTCGACAAAAGTGGATACATTAATTACTGTATGTACTTCCTGCCATCTAATAGAAGACCATTCATTTGTTCTGTCTGTCACTATGCTTCACTGGCATACATAGATGAACAAAGATACATTATTTATTGTAAATATAATATTTTGAGCAATTAAGTATTTGCGGTAAATAAACAAGTAATTTAAATAGACACATTGGTCCATCATGTGATCGGATCAGTGATCGTTTTTTTAAACTCGCTGATCGGCCCCAAAAATCCGGATTGTGTAAAGCCTAATATATATATATATATATATAAAAGCACATAGCATCAAAACTTACTTTGGCCAGCCCTCAAATGTGGAAACAGTAAAGAGAGCCAGCATGCCATAGAGCACATTGTCAAAATTGAAGTCATTGTTGAGCCACTCCCGTTTGGCCAACACTGTGTCCTGTAGAGAGTTCTCTATGTGCTTGATGAAGAATCCCCTGAGAACAGATTATCCAGTCAGTGTTGGCCTGAAATGAGCAATTGCATGCGTTTCTAAAGCTATAAAGATATTTGCCTTACTGGCATTCCTCCTCTGTTATTTTGGACGGGTCTGTGCAGCTATAAAATTTCCCCTATCATAAAACGAATAGAAGGAAAATGACACATGTATGCTGCAAAATATTTGGCATTATTAGTGTGCTGTGTTACCAACCTTGAAAAGTTGCACGCCTATGCAGGCAAACATGAAATTTAGCAGCATGGTGACCAGGACTATGTTTCCGATGGTTTTGATGGCCACAAATACACACTGGACCACATGCTGCACATGGAGACAAACAATAAGTATGGAAGAAATGTTTCAATGGAGACTTGAGCTGCAAGTATGTGGGAACCTTTAAGCCTTTAGCTCGATTGATCGCCCTGAGAGGCCTCAGCACCCTGAGCACCCTGAGAATCTTCACCACCGAGATGGCACTGGATCTGAATACAACACATTACACAAGCAGATCTAGATACTGTAGGCCAAAGCCAAAGTGGGGTGACAACACAGACATTCCATTGCTGATGTGGCAATTACAAAAGGTTACTCACTCCATGCCCATTGAGAGCAGGGAGACTCCAACCACAATCAGATCCAGGATGTTGAAGGAGTTGCGACAGAATGAGCCCTCGTGCATGAATGCGCCGTAAACTGTCATCTGTCATGGAGAGAAGTCACACAAGACATTGCTTTTAAGGGCACAAACTATAACTGTGATGTGGCTGCTAAAACACAAAACTCAGCTGATGGAAATACAAGACGGAATCGATCATATCTATGATTCCGTCAGTCAGCCATCCGCCCTCCAGCCTTGATTCCATCTGTCCTTCTTTACTCTCCCCATCATCCAAAAATACACCCAGGAAGCCACTTCTTTATTCACCCATTATTCCGTTCATCCACCCATTCATGAAACCATTCATTCATTCATTCTATGATTCTGTCCTTCCATCCATCCATCCATGCATACAGTCCTTGAATCAATTAATATTTTCTTCCATGCATGCAGCCTTCCAGTTATCCATCTGTTGGGCCAAGCCTGTCTTAACTACTTATGTTTGCTATTCCATTTACCTTTAGTACAATCTCAATGGTGAACACAGTTGTGAAGACAATATCAGCATAGGCCAAGATCTGCGGGACAAGATACAGAGAACAGGGATGCTGTTTGGTTTTTGTAAGACGGGTAATACCACACTTTAACATTAGAACAGCTTGTCACCTGGTTTCTATAAGAATTGGGATCAATGGGGTCCTCGGCTGCCAGGGAAATGGAGGACAGCAGGATGAACAGCAGGATTAGATTAGTAAAAGAGGAGGCGTTGATGATCTTGTAGCACAGTTTACGGAACCTGTGTACCAGTGATAAGAGTGAGAACACAAACACACATAATCAAATGCACACAACAAGAAGGGAAATAGAGAGTTTGGCTAATGTCTGGCGCAGACTTGTTTTGTGGGCCGAAGATGAAAAAAGAGCTGGCTTCGGGCAACGGAACAGCTTCCTCCTTCAACTGCAGGTCGGCCATCGGTCGCGGCCGAGGGCTGATGGGGATTTCAGGCTCCTCCTCCTCATCGTCACCTAAATTTAGAAGAAAGAAATGGACATACAGTACACCCTCATTTATTGCAGGGTTACATTCCAGAAAAGAAAATGTAAATAGACAAAAATCTGTCAAGTACTGATAATACATTTATTGAGTACGTCATCACAGCATGTGACTAAAACGGACCAATCACGAGTGATGATCTCCGCGGCGTTCGACGCGCAGCAACAATTTTTGCCGTGTGCGCGTCAAGCTACGCAGAGGGGCCGCGCGGGCCAATTCGTCGGTCACGTGATGCAATGCGGCCGTTGTCGGCCGCGCGACCGCGGGAGTAAAAAGAGGCCTTAAGCCAGTTGTACTTTAGCTTCTTTTATTAAGTGTGAAATGATCCCAAACTTTGCACAATCTCTGCAGTCATTCCTCCTGGCTTGCGCTTATTGCTACGTGAATCTGCAGTAACGGTCCCTGTGGAAAAATGATCATCACAAAATCAAACTATATAGCAAAAAAACAGCGATATAATATCAGATATGTCCGATTTTAAAATACGCGATACTGTGAAACCACAAAAAGTAAACCGTTATATGGTGAGGGATGACTGTTCAGCTAAAAGCAAGACAATGTTTATCCGCTGTAAAGTCAGTAATGATACATTAGCGTACTGCCCAAATCAGCTGAAGTCATGTTAACCTTTCTAAGAATAAAATAGAAGTACTTGAGTTTACCTGGAAAGTCTGCAGGAGGGAAAGGGTCTTTCACTTCATTGACATTGGACTCAAACTCATCAATTTTGAGCTGATGAAAGAACATGTTAACAGCTGCATGTGATTATTGCTGCTACATAAAGTTAATACTGTATGTGTGTTTGTATGTTGATGTACCTTGGCTGTGGTCGGCATGCCCTCCATCTTGGCTCTCTGCTCAGCCAGTTTCTTCGAGATTCTCTCCCTCTCCTCATCTGTCTTGTCGGGCATTTTGGAGCTAGAAGGCACAAGACACAGAGTTAAGCCATAATGACTGAGTGCTGATGGTCATTTACACTTTTTTGTCCTGTTATTGATTCACCGTAACAGTTTCCTCCTCATCTTCTCCTCTGCCTTTTCTTTCTGAGCTGAGGTCAGACTCTCAGCCTCTGCAAGGTTGTCGACTGCGATGGCCAAGAAGACGTTGAGAAGAATGTCTGGTTAGAGCGAATTCAGAAAAATCAAAATGTTGGTCAAGTTTCATCACACAGGGAGCTCATGATAGGATACAGTTTCCACAGACGAAGAGGACGATGAAGTAGATGGCAACCAGAATCCCCGGGAAAACTGGTCCGCCGTAGGCCATAATGCCATTGTTCATGATGGCGGTCCATTCCTCCCCTGTTAAGATCTGTGAAACAGCAAATGCTTAGAGAACTGATGATGTTGGACTTCACACACTTCAGTCTCAGGAAACATCTCACCTGGAAAACACTAATGAGGGCCTGAGGGAAGTTGTCAAAGTTACTTCGTCTGGATCTGTGATCGAGGAAGTTGAATTTCCCCCCAAAAACCTGCATGCCCAGCAGTGAAAAGATGACGATGAAGAGGAAGAGGAGGAGGAGCAGGGAGGCGATGGAGCGCACAGAGTTGAGCAGAGAGGCTACAAGGTTACTTAGAGACGTCCAATACCTGCAAGAATTAGACCAAGATGATAGGCCACTGTTTTGCCCATTCGCACCAACATTCACTGTAACCTTTTTATGATGTTTTTCTTTTTCTTTCTTTCTTTTTTTCTTTCTTTCTTTCTTTCTTTCTTTCTTTTTTTTAAACTCAGGATTAATAGAAGCACCATTACTCAATGGGTAAAACCTTTATGGTAAAAATAAAAAGTATGATGATGATGATGATGATTATCATTATATTATACTTCATATGGCCAGCCATTTTAGAGCATTTTGACTATCTTTCGAGACCCACAGAATATTGTGTGCTGTGACAATATAAACACGAAACCTACCAAAAGAAAGAGTTGGATCTCTTCTTTCACCAGAAAAAAAATGTGTGTTTTTAGCTTTTTCCGTTGTTTAGTAATCAGCAGTAGAAAAATGGTTTGGCTTCACCAAAATCACCGGTTTCTGACCAAAAAGCAGCCAAAATGAGCTTTTTTTGTGTGTGAAAAGAAACATGTCAAGCAGGACATTGACTTTAATGCTAGTATGTTTTGCTTTTGTGACACCTCAAACTATAAAACAACAAAAACAAGACTGAGAAAGGGCTTTTTAGTTACACGTAAACAACTAAGAAATGCGCCATCCATGGCGCGGGTTCGTCAAGTGACTTTTATACACGGCGTTCTTCATTCACTCTATGAACTACCTCATCTTTTCTCCCGATTGCGACACACACTTTCTACTACCTACTGTAACACCAGAGACTGTGTTTATACCATAAACCATAAGGTGCATAAACTTGTCCAACTTCTAATGTATTGGCATTTATCTCCCTCGTAATCAACACGACAAGGTGCGATTCACCCCCTAATCTTTATCTTCTACTCAAAAGCTATACTGATTTCAAATTCAAAGAGGTGCAACACCACCATCTATGAGGATCTGTTAGTCATTTTAGCGGTTTGCAAACCTGAATTTCACAGACAAGCTGGGTGAGACTATTCCACGGCTACCCACTGAAAAACGTACTTGACGAATACATTCGTCAGTGGACTTAAACTGTTAGATTCCAGCTGACGAATATAAATGTCCACAGCAGTGATTGAGTTATTAATGTTTTACTTTTACTGTAGTGAAGGCAAAGAAAAAAAATATGCTATTGCATCGCCTCATTGGACTTTAATCTGTTTAATTAAGTGAAACTTGTCTTGACTCTAACAATGTTTCGAGCAGGGGTGTCAAACTCATTTTTTTGCGGGCCACATCATAGTTATGGTTTCACTTGGTTTCACATGAATCTACGATTGCCTCACGCAATTAAGTACTATACACAAATTGATGGATAACAAGTTTTGAAATCCGAAGCCAGTAAAGACGGTTTGTTCAACTACAGTATTATTACATTTATTTTAAAAGGGGGATCAGTAAAAAGTGAAGACAATTTGCAATTTTGGTATTTTCACAAGAAACACGTAGTCGATGCACATGATTTGGTTTCACGGGCCACATGAAATGATGTGGCGGTCTGGATCTGGCCCCCGGGCCACCAGTTTGACACCTGTGGTTTAGAGTAATATAACAAAGGAATATTGATCAAAAGTTAAGTCAAATTATACCTGTTACAATCTTGGTTATCCAGTGTTGTTTATTTGATTTTTTTTAATGTTTTTTTTAGGCCCAAACGTTAACAAGAAAGAAATTAGACTATGTGGCTAAAAGGTATAATTTATAATAGAAAGTCAAAACGCTATAAAAACAAAATAGATCGTTTGATTTTTATTTTTTTTTTACAGCTATAACACTGCAATGGAAAGAAACCTGTTGAAATGGTCATCATCTGTAATCTTTACACTTTTACTGTTGTAAAAGTAACTAAAATAATGATGCCGATTAGTGTAGCGCAATGCAATTCAGAGATACCTATTGCAGTATAGTACAGTTAATTACTATAAAAATACTGTATATTGAGGATAAGTGGTTTGGAAAATGGATAGCCCGATGGACAAAAATATACACTAGTCATGGAACAATGTTGAGGCAGTCGAACCTTCTGGTTTGTATGACTCACTTTGTGACTTTAAGGATCCTCAGAAGCCGAATACACCTGAGTACAGAGAAACCCAGGGGTGTCACCTCTCCAACCGACAACATGATCATCTCCAGGATACCGCAAAGCACCACGAAGAAGTCAAAACGGTTGAACAGTGACATGTAATACGCCCTGGGACCCAGAGCGTACATCTTCACAAACATCTCGATGACAAAGAGCATCAGGAGGACACGACTCGCCACATCTGATGACAGACAAAAGAGAGAAGAAAATGAATCAACCATTTTGTGTAAAACGTCAAAATCACAATTATTGAACCTTGGAGAGTAGTGAGCGTAGCCGGCTGGTGGTGGTGCTCAGTCGCTATGGTCAACGTGTTGAGGAGGACGAGGAACATCACCAGCCAGTAAAAACCTCTGGTTTTCACGTAAACCAGACACTTCATCCTGCAGAAGCGGTTCCAACGACGAGCCAAGCGACTTGATACGCAAACAAAGTGTTAATGAGTCAAGCTACTGTTGCACATCACCACGTGCACATGCACGGTCAGAAGAGCACACTCACTAGTAGTAGACCACTCGACTCTTGCCCTCCAGGTCGTACAGGCTGTCAGTGTCAGAATCTCCACTGGTCAAAGGCAGAAGACCTGACAAGAGGATAGATAGCTGAATAAAGGGATTGATAGATGGAAGAATGGATGGATAGATGGCTAGATAGACCAACAGACGAATAGCTCGATAGAGCGACGGATCGTTCGGTAAATAGATAGTAAATGTTACTCTACAGTACTTGAACCCACCAATTTCACACAGACAACTCAGTGTTAATCATTTCCAATGGGATTATAAGGAATGTTGAATGTTTTTAATTGACCTTAAATGAATGTTTTTTGTTGTTGGTTGTTTTCTTCAATATTGGCAGTTCTGTGAGGCATTTTGCATCTCTGATTTACTATGAAAGGTGCTACAGTATATAAATAAAGCATACTGCATATTGTATGCTAAAGAGTTACACACAATTCGTCCAAATTGACAGGTCATTTTCATCCGATTTGCAGCTCTTGTTTTCACACTGACCTTTGCCCTCTCTGTCAGCATCCAGGACCTCGGCGTGGGTGATCCACTCCATGTAGCCGTGCAGGTCCTCATCTAGCTGCTGACGCTCCCGCAACTTCTGGAATTCTCCTCGGGATCTGGCTTTCTCCCGCTCTTTGGTAAACTCTCTGATCAGAGAGAGAACATTTTTAATAGCGATCATTTTGAGAAAACTATGGAATCAAGTTGTGTGTGCTGAATCAGCGTACCCACTGAGCACGCCCAGAACCAAATTGAGCACAAAGAAGGAGCCCACAAGAATGAGTGGAACAAAATAGACCCAAGGCCATTCATTTCCTATGGCATCGTTTATCTGAAAGAAATAGTTACAACTGTCCTGTAAGTGCAGTGATTCCCAACCATTGTGGCGGGCACATTAGTGTGCCGTAAGAGAGTTATTAGCTGATTCAGTTAAAGATCCTGTAACGTCAATTCAGAGATTTCTTTCTAAATACATTATCCATATTTGAAGATAATTGTTGAAAATTGCAAAAACTGATAACTATGTAGTACTCAAATGTGGAGCAATAGCGTTAAACATTTTTTTTTTTTTACCATTTCAGTTGGGCGTGGCTAAAATTGGGCCTAGTGACACGTTGGGTCTAAGGTATTAGTTGCCCCTCCACCACTATCGGAGCACTTGAGGGCCTTCGTTTGCATCAGTGGTTATCCGGCGCAATAGTAACATGCATGAGCTGGCTAGCTATGCCTACACCCCGAAATTGCATCTTCCCTTCATTGTCGGCTGTGAGTGCACGTGCATCACAGAAACAAAAGTAAAAGAGTGAGGTGGGGGGGGGGGGGGGGGTGGTACAAAAAAAAAAACTCTGATGTGACAGCCAGAGTGTGGACCATGACTACGCTGGCGTGGCCGCTTTAGAGCGCTTTATTGTCGCGTTGAGAAAAAGACTCGTGACGACCCGGTGGGATATATTCCAGCCACATATCTAGCGCATATATTTTCGTGACTCAAACATGTAGTTTTGTGTAGGCATCAGAAAAATGCCTGGCGAAGTAGCAGACATTTTTCCAGTTCCCAGAAATGGTATTTGAATGACAGTTGACATTCGAGCAGGTCGTGGTTTCAGAGCATTCAGTGGACACACCCAAAGCGTCTGAGAACAGCGAGGACAGCTTGATTTTGGAGCCTCATTTTAAACTTTGTTTAATGATCCAAATTTGGCAGGCTTGTTAACAACACTCTTCTCTGTGTGTCTTGAGTAAATGTAGAAGACATTTATTTTAACTTTACAGGGAATTTAATTGGGCCCAAAACCTTTGATTCCAAAACAAATATTTGTTCATCTAGCTATGCCTGTGACATATAGTGACAGGCAGAGCAATAAAATGCTCTTCCACTACATGGTAGAAGACACAATTCACTTGTGTATCCACCTTTTGAAATTCATACATTAAAGCTCTGGAAAACATCAAGAAACCACTGCAAAATGATGTGTTTCTCTCAATTTTGCTATTTATAGGTAGATATTTTTAAGTAGAGATTTTTGTGTTACTTGTGTTCTGTGGTGTTCCGTGAGATTTTTCTCATTTAAAATATGTGCCTTGGGGCTATAAAGGTTGGGAAACACTGCTATAGTGGAACAACACAATCAACAAGTCACCAACCCAGTAGAGAACTTTAGTCCATCCCTCCATAGTTATACACTGGTAGACCGTAAGCATTGCGAAGCCGATGTTATCAAAGTGGGTAATGCCATTGTTGGGACCTTCCCAGCCCGGTCGACACTCGGAGCCATTGATCATGCAGCGGCGTCCGTTACCGGCCTGAGCACAAGGTGCGGGCATCTCCCCCTCTGCTGTTGAATAGATGTCTGCAGGCAAACGAGTGGAAAAATAATAATATGTTAATGCATCATAATGCAGACTGATTAACATTCCAGTCAAGCATATGCATGTACTTGTATCCGTGTAGTAGCAGGTTTTGTGCATTTTGCACTTGAAGAGCTCCAGTCCCATGATGGCGTAAATGGTGACCAATAAGAAGACCAGCAGGGCGATGTGCAACAGAGGTAGCATGGCTTTGAGGATGGAGTTCATCACCACCTGCAGGCCTGAATGCAAACAACAAACGAACAGGTTCTCCTCATCCAGAATCAAATGAAATAAACGTTTAGGAGAGAACAGGATCTTACTGGGGACTCCAGAGACGAGACGTAAGGGACGCAAGACCCTGAAGGCCCTCAGTGCCTTCATGTCAAAGCCCCCTCCTTTTTCCATTGGAACACCTGCTATCGTATTGATGGTATCCAAGGCAAAGGTGACGAGACTGCGGTAGGACAGCCGCCATGCAATAAGTGCTCCCATATAACTCCTGTTTTGAGGACGTCTCATGCTACAGTCAGTCAAATATACCCACTTACCCCATGAAGACGATGACAAAATCCAATATGTTCCAGCAGTTCCGTAAATATGCACCTTCATGGAACACAAACCCATATGCCACTATCTTCAGAAAGCACTCTAACGTGAAGATGACTAAGAAGATGTACTCGAGACTCTCCTGCAGAAAGACATGTTACGGTATCGAATGATTTCCTCTGGTTCGAACTACAATTACAATGAACAAAAATATTCTCCAGATATTATTATTGTTAGTTTAGTATTCATTGTAACAGTATTGCAAGCATTCATTCCTCAAAAAAGAGACCTCGGTCTCAATGGGTTTTTATTTTCTGGTTAAATAAAGGTTTTAATTGATTCAATAACCTCTTGGTAACAGTGACTAGACAGAAAATCCATTAGGAGTTTAACAAACAATTTAAGTTATTGATGCAAAACTAATGCCACAACATTAGTTGGAAAATCATCATGTCATTTACTTTCTTTTGTTAACTTCAATTGAAAAAGTTGCTGACATGGGCATAGACAAAAATAATACCATACCATACTGGTAATGACACTGTATTTTATTAGTGTTTTGAATATTGTCTTCCAAGCCTGCATAATGTATGTTAAGCAGCCTCAAAATTGCGTCTGTCAAATGCAGGGTACTTCATTCGAGATTTTTTGCTAATTTCTACAACCCCTGTGTTTCTCAACCAGGAAGCATGGTGGACTTTAAGGTACAAAAGGAATTTGTTACAGCACTCCAGTTTAAAAGTTGAACTTGTGTTATCAGTAATAAAATCGACAGTGAATATTAATGTAATGTTCACTACCTTATGAGTCTTTGCCTATTATAGTCTATTATAATCAAGGATAGTTGCTAGGTTTTTCTGTGATTTGGAAAGTGACATACAGTAAATGTATTCCTTATTCACTTGAGAGTAAAAATAACATTCTGAGGTGAACATTTTTTTGTTTACAAGCAGAAAATTGTACTGTACTTGGAAAACATTTTACTGAAAGTACTGCATTTTATTATTAAGGATTATAATTGTATTCATTTACACAGTAGCTGCAAGGTCCTGTTTGCCCAAAATTCAGATTGGAGGCTGAGCACCTCAAAAGCGGAGATCCGAGATTGCCGTCTGGTTGTTGAACCAATCAATGAAGTCATTGAATTCATACTGTATATGTATAATGTGAATATAATAAAATTTCCTTTTTTTCACTGAAGCCAGAAATTGGTTACAATCCGCTGATGCCATGCCTGCAAAAAACACTAAACTAATATTGTATATTGGCAATGTTTAAATGGGGGGTGACAAGCTGTGTTGTTTTTAAAAACTATTTTTATAATTCTCCTGAGTCATTTTGGTGTTTGTGTATGCAGATCTAATAAGAGCAAGCACATACAGTATAGTCAAGTGGAGCAGCTCTTGTTACATCCCTCACCTCAGAGGAATGGACATTTGGAGGGAGGCTGGTGAGTAACAAGGAGTCAGTTGACTTTGGTTAAATGGGTCAATCCATTATATAGCCACGATTAGGATAAAGTCATCTATGTATTGTGTGTGTGTGAGAGATGGCAAGCGATTGTTGGGTAAGATCTATGTGTTGACACCTGTGCTTAGGCACTTGGTTTCTATGAGACACAACAGTCTGTTGAGCTGAGCCTCATCAATAGCTAAACACTGCTGTCAACATTGAGGATTTGCACGCAGCCGTGTTAATACACAGCCACAGTGTGAGGTGAGGTGGCCAGAGACTCAACTGGCAACATTTGCAGTGTCGGGAAGTAACGAATACAGTGGCGCCTTGAGATACGAGTGATCCGTCGTTCAGATGATTTTTTTTGCGTTGACATGCAGTTTGGCGGATATTGAACAATTCCTATACAAAAGCGGCTTTTAGCTGTTTAATGCCACTCCCAGTTGAAGTTTACTGTCAAACTAAACATGAAACAAAGAGAATTACACGTTGTGCAATATTTAAGACAATCACACAACTTTCCCTTCCACTAGCTTAATGCTAACACACAATGTAAAATGCCATAGATGGGATAACAAATAGCCTAGCTGTCGTTGTGTTATACCCTTTAAGCAATGGAAATTTGAACACAAACGGTACATCAAGACAGGCAATATAACAACAATGATGGTGGTAACAGGTTAAGTCCTCTTTATACTCCCGCGGTCGACTACGCCGATATAGCATCACGTGACCGACGAATTGCCCCGCGCAGCACCTCTGCGTAGCTTGACGCGCACACGGCAAAAAATAGTTGCTGCGGGTCGAACTCGGAGATCATCTCTCGAGATTGGTCTGTTTTAGTCACATGCTGTGATGACCCTTGGTTCTACATACCTTCTACGCCACCGCCTTCTCGATCGATTTTGCAGCATAATTAAAACGTATCATCTGGTCATCTAGGTCAATTTGTTGAGGCAGACACTGTTCCACGGTCGCCATTGTTGTTTCTTTGTTCTTTGTTACGGAAAGGAAAGGAAAAACGGCTCCCGCAAATGGGACCCCCAAAAACAATGCAGAGGTGTGGTGTCCTAGCCTTAGCGACACCCCCGACTTGGAGGTGAACTGCAGTACATTTTCAAAACTGCGCGCGTGGGTTGCGCTCGAGTATAAAGGCAAACTACGCGTTGGACAGCCGCAGTGACGTAAACTCCGCCGCCGTCCGCGTTTATATTTAGGTAGCTATTTGGCATGTCAAGTCTGCTCTAACTTGCTCATTTAATGTGGCTTCAACTACACTCATATTTAAGCTATTTTTTCATGTTGATGCCATCATTCTTTAACTTGTGTGGCATATATTACCAAGTAATGGGTATGGTTAAGCTAACGCTTTTTTTTTGGTACTGTGGATAAGTGATATTCCTACCACTTGACAGCTGCTGAAAGTAACTAAAAAGTTACTTTTTTCTAATTTAGTTACTTTCGAAATCAAGTAATCAGTAAAGTAACTAAGTTACTTTTTCAAGGTAACCTTGGCAACACTGTATAAGAATAATCACAGGCATTTATTTTTCATCCTCTGCTGAAAAAACGACTGATATTCGTAGTTTACTGAGTCACTTGTTGTAGTGTTCTTTGTCTTCATGACTGTATTATACTGCCCCCAGTGGCACATTTGCACACATCAGAAAGAGTTGCAATAAAATAATCATGATGCAGTTTAATTCTTTACTTTATTTTTCATTATGTTATTACTGTTTTTGTTAGATATATTTTTTGTCACTGCTTTAAACATCACTTGAGCAATATTAGATAACGTTTGAGGAATTATCGACACATTTTGTACCATCATATAGGTTGAGCAAAAGAGCTTCCGATGGACCTCCACAGCGGCGGTTCTAGGGGAGGGCAGTGCCCCCCTAACCCTGTGGGCCCCCTATGACCGGATTACGACATACCAACAAAATTGTCAAAAACACACAAGGAATTTCCCAATATCAATAAAAATACAAATGTGCTTGCGAAAAATGTTCTTTATGTCGGAGTAGATTCTTAGTCATCCAGGTCATAGTAATCTGCAAAGGTTGAATTGAGACAACTGCACTCTTCTTGTTTGTTGAATTTGTTGTTGACTTAGTTATTAGGTTGACCATACTGTATGCATTCGAGTTATTATGGTATTTAATAGGATTCGCTGCCTTTAAGGCCTGAACAGTAATGCGCTGGACCTTAAGTACATTTGAGCCTTGACTCACTCACTAATCCTAAATGACAATATCACTTTTACTTACCAAACTGGAATTGGTGTTATTGCTATCTTCTTCAGGCATGGGCAGGAACACAGCCAGTGCTACACAGTTTGCAAAGATGGTCAATAATATGATGATCTCAAAGGTTCTGGAGAAGGATGCTCAGGATTATTACACAAGGATGATGGGAATTCCACTTTTGCCCCCAGAGAAATAAGAACGGATTATATTTGCTGCGGGTGACGGGCATACTGTCACTTGACATGCCATGTCTGTCTTGTGGAAGTATATTGGGCTGTCATATGAGACATTAACAAATGATTGAAGATGAGTATTACAGAGTTTTGTAGCTGCAAGGCATCATGGGAGTGGCTAATAGTGTCTCCACAGACTCCTCTCCACTTCGTGTGATGATTTTGTGTGTTCACGGTTACAATTCAATTGTGTTCATATGACTGAAGAGTAGTGACAAGAGTGACTCACCTGCCACTTTTTGTTTGTGTGGGAGCTCTATGAAGACATATGTTCCACTTGTTTAGAATGCAATTATTACACCAGTGAACTTGACTGAGGCCTTTCTCTGAAGACAAACAAATCAGTTGACCACTAACTCAGCAGAATTTACCCTTTTATACAGTATTATGTATTAAAGACCCTGTAAAGTGAATGAAGGGATTTATATTGTTTGGAGTTAATTGCAGAGCTGCCAACCTATAAAAATTCACTTCCAGAACAATTTGTCCAAATTTAAAACCATAAGCGTTAATAAATTATGGCTTCAAAATTGGGTCATTTTAATGTTTTTATTACATCATGAAAAATATGTCTATGGATTAATTCAACTTTGCCAACCCCGATAAAATAAAAAAATAAAAAAGTCTATGAAAGCAGATTAATCAGATCTCAAATGACAAAATTAAAACTCAGCACTCTATTTTGCAAACAAACAAATAACATTGCTGATAGATTGAATTAGAAAGTTTATGTATGGATAATAGTTTTGGTTTCTATTTTGTGCAACGTACTTATATCTAAAGAAAGAAAGAAATGTAATTATGTATTCTCTTGCATGTTATTTATATTACATATTTATATTTCCTATATCCACAATTGCTGCTGAAACTGCAAATTTCCCCATTGTGGGACTAATAAACGTTATTTTATCTTATATTACAAATATTCATTAATAAAAATAATATACTTTTAACCTGCCCATCTTCTGAAGTGACGTATAGTGAGATACTAATTGACCAGACTGGTTGGTGACCAGTCCAGGGTGTAACCGGTCTCTCTCCCAAAATCAGCTGGAGTTGCCTCCAGCTCACTCGTAAACCCAATAAGAATAAGCAGCATGGAAAATAGATCCCTAGATGAATATATTATTTACGTTTGGCATTGGTGCGACTTTGAGGAGCATGCTTTTGTTTTTGTTATTGCGTTGTCATTTAACAATGATATTGACAACATAATTGCATTTCTCCAAAGTCCTCTTCAAGACCTTTAATTTAGAGTGAGACTCATTTTTGTGAACCAAATAGAATTTTGACCTGGTTAGTCTATTTTGACCTTTAACTCATTTACCTACTAGACGTTCCCCAGTTTGGAAATGACTGGATGAAAAAAATGTGCATGGCATGTCTGACTTTAATGTGATTTTGGTCTTTGTGATTCTCAAAGTGTGATACCCGGATCCCTCTCGTGTTACTTGGAAGAATGATGTCCTACCTGAGTACAGTTCAGTTGTATTTAACTTTTAAGTCCAAAACATTTGCATTTAATCTTTAAATACAATGTCCTGCTGGGACATCCTCTATTTGCAACAATGAGCTGCAGCAGGCATTCGTGGTGCCAGCTCCACAATAAATGCAGTAGCCACTCCCATGCTACCTCATTCCCACCCATTGGGGACTCAGTAAGAGAATTCCCCTGCCAGGTCAGCATCATGTCTCCCTGTGATCCAGCGGGACAGCTGCATGGCCCAAGAATATGTTCAAAGCAGCTCAACACACACACCGGTGAAAATGCGTAGGTTTCTCCCCCCCGTTACAAATCACACTACTGTACGCTCTATCTTCTGCGAAAGTTCAAAAGGATTAGTTTTTTTCACTCCTTGCAATATTGTCCCTGGACTTGTGGCCTGTATATGCTGCAGAGTGACATACCAATGTGATTATACTAGTGCGATAAAAAGTGCCTATGACTTGGTTGTACATGTGGCAACAAATGGCAGTGGAATGTAAAGGGACATTTTACAATTCCATAACAGGGATCAATATGTTCATAATCCGTGGGGATACTTTCTTTCTGTGTCAACTTTCTCAAATGCTGCTCACTGATGTAAAATATTAAGATATATACAGTAATAAGCCCAAAATTTTGAAAACCTTGAGCTGGAAATTACAAAGAGTAGCAAAAACATGTATCTATCCATCAATAAATCTATCAATACTTCTCAACTTAATACTAAAGCTGTTGACTCTAAATACAGTAATTAGTGTCAGCTAATTCTGTTTTGGATGTTGAACGTGCCTAAACCAGGAATGGCCATGGGGCTAAAATAAAAGCAGGAAACTCCCTGCAGGAGCCGCATAACATCATCACTCAGCAGCCGGCCGTCTGCTCGTGCGCCAAGCCTCACATAGTGGAAGCATTTTCAGCATTATTTCCCCATTAAAAAGAGAATGTGCTTGCATTCATTGTGTCAAAATTGACTTGGGCACAGGCTGCCAATAACAAAAGTCTTTGCACATCAAAGACCAAAATTAACTGAGATAAAGAGACGTGGCAAACGCATTGAGATCGTATTGGCTTACAGCTGGTGTCAAGCATCTTAATCGCAGCTTTAAGTTGTGGAATAGTTTGAGCACCTGACACACTATGGTCTCCATGTCTCTCTGACTCAACAAATAAGTAATGATAATTATAACACAATATAAAGGATACTTCCACTCCACTATGTTGATGCAGGCCTTGCGGAAGGGGTTTTTAAGAGTGAAGAAGAAGAGGGATCTGGCAGGTCTCGGGTTGCCGCCTGTGGCTTGCAACTTCTTCAGCTTCTCCCGCTGCTTCCTCTTCAGCTCCTCCTCATTCATGATGACCGGCTTGGCCGCGTCTGAGTTGGCTGCCATTCTGGAGACGCCAACAGGTCTTAATCCTGGAGAAATGTGCCCGCTGACTGTATAATCCTAACCCGGGGTTGAGTGTAATTCCTTGTAGCGAAGGCCTCCAGGATACGGACCTGATAATCCTGAATGGGCTCCTCTGTGTCCCACCACCACAGCCACAGGCCTCGCTTGGCTGAGGACCTCTGACAGGAAAACCTGCCAGCCAAGTGGCTGGAAGCGCAGTTGGCCCTGCTGGAGTTTAATTTTAGACTGTGAACCAGCGGCGAGCCATGCTTGGGGATGGTAAAACGGTTTGGGGGGTAGAACGTGGAAGAAGGGAGGAGATGAAATCAAGGGGGTGTCTGGGCTGGGCAAGAGAGGGTGAGACCATCTTGGAGGGGCACGACCTCCAACCTGACTGCAATTTCAAAACAGAACCCATGCTCAACGAAATCCCCGAAGCACCACAAACCAACGGCTGAGGAGTTTTCTTCTATGCCCTTCCTTGGTGTTTACATCGGTTCTTTATATATATATATATATAAATAATTTATGGCTGTATACAATGTCTGATTTGTTACAGTATGACCATTAAAAAAACAACTACAAAATCACTTTGCCAAAGTAAAAACAACAATTTCAAAAAATTAATATATAAAAATAAACAGAAATTGGTGTTTAACATGAGCTCCTTGTTGTTTAAATGCAAATATCGACCTCATTGCATCAAAACGTGCTCCAAATTAGATGAGGATTTGTTAACGTAAAAATGTGTAATATAAACAAACATTTCAGGAAAGACATTTTCAAGAATAGCATATTTGAACTGATAATTTGATGAGAGCAGAATGTGCATAAAACGTTCAGCCATGTCGTGTGTCGCCCTCTAGTGCTAATATTTAGTACAATTAGAAAAAAAATACTGCAGGAAAAGCACACAAACACACCCAAAGTTGCACAACCAGTCTTTTCTTATTTTTGCATTAAGACAAATGTACAGGCAAATAAATATAAATACAAAACAGTAGCAAGAACACTCAAAAGAATTAGTCATATATATTTGATATAAGAATCATGACAAATACAATGGTGGAAAGTAATTCACTCAGCAGCAACTCCGGCACAATGGGGCTTTCAAATACAGGAAAGTTCATTCATATGCTACTAAATCATACTGTCAGGCACACATCTACTTTTTTTCAAAAACTGTGAATCCTATACATTGAGTGCCCAATTTTGATCTGGACTTCCATGCATCATCAAAAGAAAGAAGAAAAACAGGAACAGCACTCATTATATATCACACAGAATATTATGCGAAACTTATTATGAGCAGTAATAAATTATGAATAAATAAATGGGGTGCTTGGTAACAGCACACACTATTCTTTTACAACTTAACACAAACCCTTATGGCTAACAGAAAAAAAGTGTCACAAATTCCTTGTAACTCACAAGGAGAACTATTACATAAATAAAAAGTTTAGGACATCAATGTCCATTGCACGGAGAACTACTAAAATAGTTAAGATGATATTTAGCAGTTCTGGCCTGCAGAGGTTCTGTTATTGGTCCAGTTACAAATTGACAAAAGGGCATTAGTGTATAGTGAAATACTGCCTATTCACACATTATTATTCACAAAATCATGTCATGGTGTGTGTCCCCCCCTGTGGACCCTAACCTCTGCTATTTGAGAGGAAAAAAAATAAAAATAGTTGCACAAACCGCACACTGTGCCACGGTTGAATTGTGTTCGCTCAGTGTGCGGCAGCTAAATTTAGTCTTTTCTTTGTGGAAATTAAGGAGAGCGTTCCTCGCATGTACATATGCACGTCTGGGGCATTAAAAAAAAAAAAAAAAATATATATATATATATATATATACTGTCTCATGTTTCAAGATGTTAAAAGTTTGAAATGATTTTGAAATGAAGAGCTCACTCCCCATCCTTCCTGAAGGTTTACTGTGCTGTGCATGCAGTAGTTGGTGCAAGCGATAAGTGTTAGTCACTGGTAGATTTAAACCGTCGCCCTCATAAAATAAGATGAAAATAGCATCCTGATCATGTCTGCATTATACTAATAAAACTTGTGGGTCAAGCAATGGAATACCATGTGAAGAAACTGTGAGGCTGAAGAGTAATAAAGAAAGTGCAGCTGGTGACAGAAAAGATACCTGCTCTAAACCTTGGCTCAGGATCGTCCTCGCTGGGTTCAACTAAGCAGTTTGTGGCGGTCGAAAACAGTCTTGCGCTGTTCCTGGACCTGCTTCTTCCAGCGCTGCTGTGCCCCTTCGACCCGCTCCAGCACTGTGTTTCCTCTGGCCTGGCTGCTGTCCACCTGTGGACGCATCTCCTACAAGCAGCCAGAAAAGAACAGGGCATGTCGAGGAGTGAAGATTCATCGGAAACAAAGGAAATGGCTACCTTGAGCTGGTTTAAATGCACATGTATTATGATATACCTCAGAGTCCTCCTCATTGTGCAGAGGCTGGGTGTAGGCATCATGCTTGCGGATAAGGGGATCCACCAAGAGAAGGAAAAGCATGTAGAGCAGCAGTGCACCCACAACAGACAGGTAGATGATGATCGTCACCTGTGACATAGAGCAATGATTCTTAACCATAGGTGCAGAGTGTGGGCCGCCATTGCCACCATGTGGACTGCAAAACAACAACTTTCAGTTCAACACGTGTCGGCCGGCTAGGGTAGACACCAGAATTATGATTTATCGACATTTTCACTGTGATGTCTCACGTACTTCGAGGTGCCAAAAGCCTTAGCAATCACAGATTACGGCCAATGTGAGGTCCAGGGAGCAAGTCCTGCCCTACCTTGATAGTGTTGCTGCTCCGCTCCTCATACTTGCACTCACACAGCAGACAGTAAGCTTCCACGTCATGGCCAGGCACCGGCATGGGATCCACCACATGGAGGCAGTTGCTTGGAGAGGGGGGGGGGGGGGGGGGGGGATTACAAATCCAGCAGAATTGGATCCATTGTGAATCTCCAATTGGTCCGAGAAGAGTGACGTTGCGCTTACCAATCCTTTTGGGAGACATTTCGATTGTAGATGTGACCTGTGAAGTTTCTGTAAGGCGGGCAGATGCACTTGCAACGAACGTCTTCAAAGCTCTGTCATTGCAGTACAAGACCCAGTTAAAGTGGTCCGATTTTAAGAACAGAACATCTATTCTAACCCCCTGGCATACGGTGCTTTCAATAAAGTACATGCAAATTGTGCAGGTGTACCTACTGTTGTGGCTAATGTATTATGGTTCATTATGGAAAATTACACCTGACTGTTTTTGTTTTTCTTTTAGGGGGGGGCGCCTGTCTTACCTTTGCATTTGCAACAGCTGCAGCATCCAACAGGAGGGCGAACACCGCAGCAGCCACGATAAAAGTCCCCGAAGCTCCCCCGTAAAACGACATTCTCCCACAGAGCCTCAACGCGACGCGTAAATACAGTATAGAGTACAGTAAACAAAAATATATCGTATGCGGAAGCCCCGAGAACTGCGAGAAGCTAACCTAGCTTGACATCTGCGGAATTCCTCCACTTCCGTTTCCGGTTTGCCGTCACGCATGGCGACGATGCCGCCTACTGGTTAAAATACACAAACATACGTTTCAATGCAGACAAATCAAACGTCGAAGGTCAGATTTTACAGTACAGTACGTTTATCAAATCTAGTCCTGTTTCCTGTGATCCATTAAATAAGCTGCGACCAACACTGTGTGAAATAGGAAGCACTTTACATTCAGGAAAATGCACATTTAGCGAAACTGACAAATCATCAAAAGAGCAATGAATGGGATGACTATCAAACTTGGTCACGATTAGACAGACATAAACGTAAGATCATTGATGTTTCTGGGATTGAGATACACGATAAGTAGTACAGTATTGTTTCTTTTCACGCCCTCTCTTTTCTACTGAATGTTATTTTATTTTCATTTCCAATCGTTAAAAGCAAAATGGAGGAGTTTTGAAACTCATCAAAATATTTTCCCCCAAAAAATCAATTTTTCCAGGACTCTGTAAAGTTTAAAGCACTCATAAAAAATAAAAGATTGAAATGATTTAATAATCCATTTGAAAGTGAGAAAAGAAGACTCTTACATCTTTGCTGTAACAACCCAATTTAAATGGTCTGTAAATGAATCACTGCAAAGTGATCTACGATCAAAAAACCTAGGCCACAAAAAAGGACATGGAAGTATTGACTGAAATCCTTTTCTTAATTGTCATGGTGTCAGTTTGCCACTAGGAGATGCTACAGCGCAAGACCACATCTTTTTGGTGGTCATTGCTTCGGATACTTCCTGTACGACACAATTTAAAGTGTAGTTGTATCTCACCTGAAACAACAGAAAAAAGCCAAATTAGTCAAATAGCATTAAAGCCACATTATGTAACAATAATTTGACGTCGCAGGACCAGCCTGAAAATCATTTGAGGTTATATTGACTTGTAATAAGCATAAGAGGATAGTGCCTTTTTCTTGTGTTACCATGGTGACCTACATCACCTATCAGGTGTATAATACTGGTGGACCAGCTAGGATGGCACCTAAGTTGCATTAACACTAGCAGTACAAGTGCTAACGTAGCTGTTCAGAGTTGCATATAGCACTTGCCAGTTGCCACACACCAAAGTGATAAATTGGTCCATGTTTATTTCAAGAAATGATATTTTTAGTACATACTGTGTTGGTTAATATGAACCTCTGTTCATTTATATTTACCACGATGGCTTAAAGGGGAGGTTTATAATAATACAAAATATAATAGAATACATTTTTGTCATATTACTGTTGCCTAATGTCTTTTAGATGTACCTAATTTCCAAGTATCTCCTCTAAGGTTGTACTGTAGCACTTTGAGATCATTTGTTTGATGTAAAATGTGTTATGACTAAAATGTATTATTGTATTTGTTAAAACAGTCATTATGCCTTCTGTCTCCAATTGGTTGTTTTTCCTCAGGAGTGGTGGTTTCTTGTACCATATAGCAGATTACAAGCACAAATTGGGGCCAGGTACTTTTTTTCTCCCCCACATATCATATTAATCATGTTCTACTTTCAAGTCATAATGATTATTTTTTTTTTTAACAAATATGACGAAGTTATTTTGGGGTAAAATATTCAAACTCTCCATTTAAAATACAATATTAATTACTCTTGCTTTTACATCAGGAGCAATTCAACAACATTTCCATTAGAGACTGTAGAAATGTAGTCTTGCATAGATTCTGATGAAGTCATACATGACCTATGGGAAGAAGCCCTTCTGCGTCCTTATTCTTCACAGCCCTCAACCTTTTACAATGGTTCCTTTTGACCTTTATCATATCATCTGCAGTGTCTTTTTCACCCCCTCTCTTCCTTTATATCATGCTTTTATAGGCAACGCTGCTTGAATAACAAGTCTATCTCATGGATGTTCTCGTCCTGTCTCGTCTCATTCGTCTTCCTTCCCTTCCCATCTCAGCCTCCTACTGAGGGCAGCAGAAGGAGGAGAGATTCTAATGGACGCCCATGGTAATGGCAGTCATGAGAGACAGTGGTGTTCCATGGGCAGCGTGAAAAACTATAAATCACAACTTGTGGTTCTGCCCTGTTGAGTGTAGCCGATCCCACTCAACCAAAAAAGCAATTCTTCCAACATGTTTTTGCACCTTTGTCTTCATCAGCCTCTGGCCTGTTTTGAGCCCCTGTGACTGACATTTTCTTTCGTCTGGAAATTAAATAGGTTCTACTTCTTGCTGTTTTTAAACTATTTACACAATGTTAGGCAACCATGAAGCAAAAGTGATCCAACATGAAATTAACAGTGTTGGGAGTGTTACACATGTTACAAAACAAATTTATCTGTTTGCATTTTTTCCCTGTGGAATCTATCCTCTGCTATTTGCTGAAAAACTCACAGTATTTGCGATTTTTGTATGCTTTCTGTAACGCCCTAACGTGCCCGAAGGTGGCGCCAGAGCCTGGCTAAATAGAAAAGTAGCAATCGCTGTCAAGGAAGTATGTTGAAGTGATACATCTCAGCTGAAAGAATAGCTTTGTAAATGGGGGAGGAACTAAGTTCAGCCTGAGTTCTTAGCAGAAGATGGTACAAGAGAGTCTTTGCAGAATGTGCATGTACATGTAAATGTGCAATTCTGGTGCATTTTTTAGAAATCAAATCATGTGTAAACCATATATATATTTTAAGGGTAATGCTGTAAAATGTGTTTGAAATAATATTAAATGCTTTGGGGAGCATAGTTTGTGATATATTTACAGTTTTAATTACAGTGGTGCCTTGAGAAAAGAGTGACCCGACTTCGGAGGTTTTCCAAAATACAAGCTGTTGTTTGCTTCGATTTGGCCTTTGAGATATGAGTTCTGTATGCTGGCATTGAACTCAACTCACTTCACAACAAGCAGCAGTTTGGCATAGAATCAACATTTCTTCAAATAGGAGGCTTCAAGCTGTTTAATGCCACTCCTAGTTGAAGTTTACTGTCAGACTAAACATAAAACAAAGTAGAATTTTACATCATGTATTAAAAAAAAAAAAAGCACCTAACCTTGCCTTAAAGTCCGCTAGCTTAATGCTAAGACATAATGAAAAATGCTATAGATGGAAAAATGACTTGCATCTGTGTCATGGTGTAAAAACCCTTCAAGCAGTGGATATTTGAACAGAAGTGGTGAAGCAACTTACATAGACTTAATACACACAGGCATACAGTCAGGGCAATAAATATCGTGACATTGACACAATTCTCATCTTTTTGGCTATAAACACTGTGACAATGGATTTGAAATGAAATGAACAAGATGTGCTTTAACAGGAGACTTTTAGCTTTACTTTGAGAGTATTTACATCCAAATCAGATATACAGTGGGTACGGAAAGTATTCAGACCCCCTTAACATTTTCACTCTTTTTTTATATTGCAGCCATTTGCTAAAATAATATAAGTTCTCTTTTTTCCCCACATTAATGTACACACAGCACCCCATATTGACAGAAAAAAACAAAACGGGATTGTTGGAATTTTTGCAGATTTATTAAAAAAGAAAAACTGAAATATCACACAGCCATAAGTATTCAGACCCTTTGCTCAGTGTTTAGTAGGAGCACCTTTTGAGCTAATACAGCCATGAATCTTTTTGGGAATGATGCAACACGTTTTTCACACCTGGATTTGGGGATCCTCTATCATTCCTCCTTGCAGATCCTCTTCAGTTCTGTCAGGTTGGATGGTGAATGTTGGTGGGCAGCCCTTTTCAGGTCTTTCCAGAGATGCTCAATTGGGTTTAAATTAGGGTTCTGGCCAGGCCATTTAAAAACAGTCACGGAGTTGTTCTGAAGCTGTGTGCTTACGGTCATTGTCTTTTTTGAACGTGAACCTTCGGCCCAGTCTGAGGTTCTGAACGCTCTGGAGAAGGTTTTCGTCCAGGATATCCCTGTACTTGGCCGCATTCATCTTTTCTTCGATTGCAACCAGCGTCCCTGTCACTGCAGCTGAAAAACACACCCACAGCATGATGCTGCCACCACCATGCTTCACTGTTGGGACTGTATCGGACAGGCGATGAGCAGCGCCTGGTTTTGTCCACACATGCCACTTAGAATTAAGGCCAACAATTTCCATCTTGGTCTCATCAGAGAAGAGAATCTTATTTCTCACCATCTCGGAGTCGTTCAGGTGTTTTTTTTAGCAAACTCCATGCAGGCTTTCATGTGTCTTGCACTGAGGAGAGGCTTCCGTCTGGCCACTGTGCCATAAAGCCCCGACTGGTGGAGGGCTGCAGTGATGGTTGACTTACTAGAAGTTTCTCCCATCTCCCGTCTGCATCTCTGGAGATCAGCCACAGTGATCTTTGGGTTCTTTTTTACCTCTCTCACCAAGGCTCTTCTCCCCCAATTGCTCAGTTTGGCCGGACGGCCAACTCTAGGAAGGGTTCTGATCGTCCCAAACGTCTTCCATTTCAGGATTATGGAGGCCACTGTGCTCTTAGGAACCTTAAGTGCAGCAGAATTTTTTTTGTAACCTTGGCAGGATCTGTGCCTTGCCACAATTCTGTCTCTGAGCTCTTCAGGCAGTTTCTTTGACCTCATGATTCTCATTTGCTCTGACATGCACTGTGAGCTGTAAGGTCTTATATAGACAGGTGTGCGGCTTTCCTAATCAAGTCCAAACAGTATAATCAAACACAGCTGGACTCCAGTGAAGGTGTAGAACCATCTTATTTATATATATAATATATATATATATATATATATATATATATAAATATATATATATATATATATATATTTATATATATTATATATATATATATTCTCCTAGTTATTATTTATGTTTTGGACAGACATAGTTCATAAACAACATTGATTTTGTTACTATATATGCAGTTAGCTGACCCATCATCTTAAAAACAGTAGTTCATTTCCATTATATGGTTATTTATTGACTTACAATATTGGCTCATGTTCTGATTGATATTGATGATATGTCTGACGTCCCCAAAAATTTTAATTACACCGTGTTTCTTTTCCCCTTTTGAAGTTAGTATATGATTCCTCCAGAAAACGTGTCTAAACCACAGAGGCTGCCGTTTCAAAGGTGTGAGAAAAGTAGGCAGTGATGCTAACTCCAAGTACAGTGTGTGTCCTCTCCTGCTTTATTGGCACGGACAGCTGCCTGTCGACCAGCTGGGGCCGTGCAGGGGCTGGGGCGGTGGTGTCTGCTGAGTAGCCCGTGACACCGAGGTGAGAGCTGGGCTCGGCGATGCTGAGCTGAGATGAAATGTAGATGCAGAGGAGAGAGCATCTGCCGCCTCTGAGGGACACTGATCTTCAGTGAGGAAATGGAGATGCTGGAGCAGGAGACTCAGCCAAACAGAACATGAAAGCCGAGAACTGCCATGACACTTGATGGACACAAACGCAGGGAGACAAACGGCCACTACTTCCTCCCTTCACTTTCTTCTACCACAGCCACGCTGTTGAGAAACAAGGAGATAGAAATAATGATCTTCTGCTGGATATATAGTGTTCAATGCCAATGTAGTGCCTGTATCTGTTTTATTTTTATTTTCAGCTATTTGTTATGTTGTATTTTCAATTGATCCATATTGGATTTCACTGTGTGTTTATCTACGGAAAGAATTCACATAACACACGCTCAAGATGCAGGTGAAAAACTAACTATGTCAACAATGGGACAGCAGGGACAATAAAGAGGTAAATGAGAGAGCGGCCTGATTATAAGACAAGCGAATTTAACATTCAAAATCTAATGTAGATATCGGCAACATCTTTCTGACTTGTCGCAATTACATAGTTGGAATTTTCATTCAAGACATCTGTAATGTAACTGTGACTAGTCGAAACGACAGAAAGATATGTATGAAATTCTGTTTTCAATGTCATCTCACCTAGGACAAATTATGTCACTTTTGCTGCAATTATGACTCGTCAGAATCAAATTGTAGATATTTCAAACTGGAGTCAAATATATCTACAATTCAGTTGCAGATATCTGTAATTGACAAACTGGATATCTGCAAGTTAAATTTAGAAATCTGTAATGACAAAGCTCATACACATGAATTGCAAATATGACGTCAATTTGTCCCAGGTGAAATGACATTGCAGATATCTGAAATGACAATTGTGGATAGGAAGAATGTTCTTGCGGATATCTGAAATTTTCTTTTTGACTAGGCAAAACGGTTCGGCTGTTAGGTCAAGCAGAATGGAAAATCTGTAGCCCTTTTATGCCGAAACAGTTTTACTGTGTCACAGTGGAGTTTTTAAGCTTCCGCTGTGGTATTATAATTGAGGTTTATTGAGAATCAGACTTTGATAAGTCGAACAGAACAAAGTTTCTCGAGCGGAGAGAGAAACAAAGACAAAAGACAAAGCACTAATTGTAAACAGGATGAGAGAAGTAAATCTTTACATTATCTACAACAATGAAACATTAAATATGAGTGTTGCATGGGGCTGTAGTGCTACACTTTGTGAGGGAAGGACATGACAAGATAGAACAGGACAAGGACAGGAGAAGAAGCATGCAGGACAAGGGTCGTGAACCCGGCTGTACAACTGAAGTGTGGTGGGATTAATTATGTAAATTATAAAAGTCTACAGAACAAGAGTATAAGTGAGGGGATACACAGGCGATTTGCATATTCATGAGTTATTTGTCGCAGTAAGTGTGTGACCCCACACCCAGTGAAAGTCCTAGGGGTGGGTGCCTGCGGATACATGCAAGTGAATTGACACCATTTTACATGCGCAAAGACTGACAGAAATGTCCTGTAATTGCCGTGGCCGCACCGCGGCAGCTGAGGACCCCACCCAATCAATCTAGGGTCCACCCGAGAGCAGTCCCACACCGAGGGACCCAGGGCGGTCCGCCGGCCCAATGAGATTTTCCCAATGTAAAATACGATGTTTCTTGGGAATCACAGGTTTAAACTTATAGGCAGAATTAAGCCGGAAAGAATCCTTCGCAAGCCGCTCATGCATTGAATCATGGTGTGTTGATAAGGAAAGGAGCCAAATGCCAGGAATCCACATGCATCTTTCAAGAGAGAACATGGGTCAGACAGGAAGACAGCTGAAAACAATGAAAAGTGACATGCACTGAAAGGTGGACAAACAGCTGCAGGCAGGGATGGGCGTTTGTTTTTGATGCTATGCATGCTCTGCTTTTGGAAAATCTGCCAGGTGGTTTCACAAGGCTTGGCAGACTACAATGGACACCACAACTTCATGTATGAAGCGATGTGCAAAATCCTTCAAGTCCCTATTAAGTGAAAATAAAGGTCGTATGAATTTGACACACCAGAGTGTTAACAACCCTGACAAATTTGAATCGCAAAGATCTTGTCGACAAGCTGGCTGACATGTCGGACTTTTGTTTTTTCATCCCCTTACTCTTCTGCCTTCTCTCCATTCCATTCACGCGCTCATGGCTGCCAACAAGGCGCTCTAAAGCAACCACGCTGAAGGGAAGATGCACTCTTGGGGTGTAGGTATAACTAGAAAGCTAACTGCAATTGCATTAGACAATCTCTGATGCGAACAAAAGCGCTCAAGATCTTATACAGTGGGGGAGGGGTGACTAATGCTGGTCTCCAAAGTGCATCACGTGCAGTGTTTTCGCCATGCCCCCAAAAAAAAAAAAAATCAGGAAAACTGAAATGGTTTCAACGCTAATTCTCCCCAATTGAGTAGCCTACTGCATAATTTTCACTCTTTGCTACAGTAGCCGAGACAGGTTACGACAACTGCAAACGCCACATCAAATGCAAATGTCACAAAACAATAACATTAGCCCACAACACAGCAACATTAAGGTACAATGGAAGTGACCGCAGGACTCCCTTCGACTGTATAATTCCTCTGGGTTACCGGGCACTCCTATTGCCGACAGACCAAGTGACTAATTCGGAAAGTTTTAATGAACCAAGTTGGGATATTTATGATTTGTGACAATCTGAAAGTGACGTCGATCAGGGCTACAAAACAATAGCTTACTTTCGCTTACTTTTACAACTTAATTCATTCAAACTTGTGCAACTTCCAGACTCAGTCACTTATTTTCTCAACTTTATGAATCAAAGTCAAGCGTTACAATTTAATAAACATTCCACAATTAAATATTAACATTCAAATACTGAGCATACACAAAACAGTACAGTACATAGAACAAGATAATGAAAAATAAAAATGAACAAATAATGATAATAAGAGTCAGTTGTCTTTTCAGAAAACAAACATTCAAATCATTGGGCACAGTCAAAGCTTGTTAGGTTTTGACCCATTTCAATGTTTTGTTGTTGTTGTTGTTCCTTGCTTCATTCACATAAACTAAAAACATTGGGTGACATTTCATGACTCTGGATCCACGGATGAATCGTTTAGCAATAATAATCAGGGTATACATAATTTGACATTTTTTAAAATTATTATTCCATATTTAATGTCCTTGTTCCAGCTTGGGTAATTTGTTGTCCTTTTCAAATAGCCATTGCTGAAATGCTTCCCGAAACATTTGATTATAAGTACAATCAAAAGATGTTGAATATTTGTCTTTGAAAAAGATTACAAGGATCAATATGGTTTAAGGTTTTGAAATGTGTTTCTTTAGCTTTTGGTGGTATGGGTAGAGTGAGAAGTTTCGCTCAAATCCCACCTTTCATTTCATTTGGATAATCTGTCAATAGATTTTTCCTTATTAAAGTGAAAGTGAAGCCCGTTGGTGCCACGTGTGGGGTTTCGAGGTGTTGGAGGCAAAAAGATGGAGGACCCAAGTGCAGGGAAAGAAGGCAGACAGGGGCAAAAATATATTTTAATTTCCAAAACACAAAATGTAAACAAGGATGATGAAGGCAAACACAAAATAAACGAAGTTCAAAAATCCAAATCCAAAGTAACATAGGAACACTCGGAAACAAAGAACCCACAAACATGACAGGAGCAGGAAACATGACGTGAGATGACAGACAAGAACCAACAAACGACAATGCAGCACCATGGAGTGACTGAAAGCAGAGAACTAAATACAAACAAATTGATGAGACAATGAGGAACACCTGGACAAGACACATGGCTGGAGGGAGCTGATTGGTTGACATAAGGTAAAGGGCTGACGAGAACAGGTGGAGACAATAACCAAAGAAGCACACAAGACATGAACAACAATGGACACAGGAAAACAAGAAACAAAACTAAATATAATCGAAACTAAAACACAGATCATGACAGTTGGTCCGTCAGCAATATGAGTCCCCAGTAACCCAGATGAATTACACAGTCACTTCTGTTGTACCTTAATGTTGCTGTGTTGTGTAATAATGTTGTTATATTGTGGCGTTTGCACAGCCGTGATGGCTTAATGTCATTGTTTTGTAACATTTCCATTTGTTAAGGCGTTTGCAATGGTGACATGTCACTGTACTTTGAACATGTTTTCAGCAATTATCTTAAACATACATTTTTGTTTAGAAACACATTTCTGAAATCACTTCTTCTTAAAGGATCCAAAGTGGACTCTGCCATAGTTCAATCCATGGACAAAGCAAAGTTGATGTAGAAACAGACGCATGTGGTAATGCTGTGTGAAAGTTGTTTTTGTGTCAGCTGCCTTCGAGAGTAAGCCCATACAAGCTAACTCCGGAATTTGTCTGCCAAAACAAGTACACAAGAAAACAAAAATGTCAAGTATAATTCTTCAGACCAAATGTTTTGGTTTGGAATGGTGTTGTGTTGCCGCTACCTTCTATTATACCTGCTGATTCCCATGCCAGCGCAGTTTTTGATCCAGCTGCCCAGCTGCAGGCCATATCTGCAGGCGTGATTGATTGTGTCAGTAGACACTTCCTCCCTTGACTCACCTTCTTCTTTGCCGTAGTCATCGCAATCTGCTTCGGCAGCTCAGCAGTGCACCAAAGGGGACTGACTCCCTCATGGTGCTTTCACAAAATCAAACAATGCCACCATCCAGAAAGAGAGAGGATAGAGTACAAACGCATGTATGTTACAGATAGCCATCACCTTCCATCTCGTTTTCTGAATGTTGTCTTGCTCCCTGAGGCCAAAAGCTCAGCTCGCACTGAGTCAGACAAACACGGCCAACTGAGACCAAACTTGTCATCTCATAGTGGCAGAAATCAATAGAACCCAACATACTTGCTGTAATCTGGGCACACATGCGGAGTTGGAGCTGCAAAGGAGGCAACAAGGTAGAAAATAGCAGTAAGAAAGAGGTCAAATTTGGTGAAAATTGATGTATGGATGACATTGCTCATACGGTCAAAATCAGTGGATCCAGCCCTAAAATTTTGTTTTGAAAGTCAAACTTATTGGAATTCATCCAGCATCGCTGAACAGAATGTATTCATACTTTGAGGTACCACTATGGGGGAGGAGAAGCGGCAGTAAAACAGGCCAAAATCCAGATGTGCAAGATCAAGTTTATCTACAGTATATAGGAGAAGGTGGGAGGAAGTCACATACTGTACAGTATGTGCAAGTCTCAAGCAAGTACCAAGTCACTGTAGGGGAAAAAATAAAATAAAATCAAGCAAGTCGAGTCAAAATCATGACTTGGTTTAAGCAAGTCGCAAGCCAAGTCATACAATCTTGCCCCAGGCCAACATATATTGGAGTGGTAATAAAATGACATAAAAATGTTGCCGTCCTTAAAAAAATAAGAAAAAGTAATGTAATGTAATCTGCATTTCTCCCGTATCCTCTACTTTAATTAAATCACTCAGTTGGGTTTATTTTTTCAGAAGCACTGACTCTGGACAATTGACAATTGTCATCAGATTAAAGGTTATGTTTCATATGCTGTGGTCTAAATTTGGAAAATATAATGCAGACAGCTTTACCACAGAGCCGACACAACAGTTGACATTTTAATGGTGACACGTCAATAAATAAGTTCAGTAGTATGATAATTATATTCAAGCGTAGCTACTCACAATTTGCACTGTACTTAATAATGGTGGAACGCACTTCTGTCAACTTTTTTATGACTGTGATCGTAATGCAGTGATCCAATACAGACCTATAATCCACCTGGCATCTTCTCGTCATGCCCGCAAACGTCTCCCCACCATTTAATGCGCGAGTTGCAAACCATGCAGGTTGGCATCCTCTTTTAGAACTTCATCAACAGCATAATCCTTGAATCCAGATCTTAGTACTGGTATCTTTGGAGCTCCTTCCATCATTGTTCATGCAGGTGGCTACTTTACACTGGCAAGTGCGCAAAAATGCATAATGTGTTGCCAGGTTGGCGCGAATGATAAAAAAATGTATGTATATATATAAATATATATATATATATATATATATATATATATATATATATATATATATATATATATATATATACACACACATTTCTTACCCCCACATCCCCCCCAAAAAAGACAAACTGTCTCAATTAAAATGCTGATTTCTCAATTAAAATGATGATTTCCAATACGTGCTTCAGTGAGTGACAATGTGATTCGGTAACATGGATTGACTCAGAAAATTGGCTTTTGTGTTTTACCACGTGACAATAACTGTCCTCTGCGCAGAATTTCAGATTTCCACAAGAAAGAGAGGGATGTTGACATTTGAAATGGAAGCCATCAGTATTGTATGTTTCCAAAGATATTTCCTGACGACCACTTTCAATGTCAACAATGAAAACAACTGACAACAAAATGTGTCGCACCTCCCCTGTGAGATTTTCATTTATTTCATGTTGTGATGCAGTGAACACCACAAAATAACAAAATATTGTTCTATCATAAGCATTATGCCTTTTTTGAGGAGCTGAGAAACTCATCCATCCATTTTCTACAGCGCTTGTCATTAAGGTCGCAGAGGACCTGGAGCTGGAGCCCAACTGAGAGGCACGGTACACCCTTGACTGATCGCCAGTCAATCGCAGTACACATAATATACAGTACAATGAACCTAACATGTTTTTGGATGTTGATGATCCAAATGTAGGAGAAATCCACAGTCCACTAAGAAGCCTCTCGATTGTGAGATGGTGATATAAGATCTGTATCAAAAAGGATCTGATAACAAATAAAATGCTTTTTTTTTTTATTTTTTTAATTGACACACTCTGAGATACATTATTTTAATAGTATTCACAATCAGAATCATCTTTATTTGCCAAGTATGTCCAAAAAATGTGTCTCCGGTAGTTGGAGCCGCTCCAGTACGACAACAGTTTTGAACACTTTTGAGACATAAAGACATTGACAAAAAACAGTTACTGAGCAATAAAGGGTTAATAGTTAAAAAAAAAATATTTTAGTTATTTTTTTGACAATTGTGCAAAAGATGCAGAGTCCTCTAGCACTTAGAGCAGTTCGAATGACTAATATTGCAATAGTCCGGTGCAATGACCATTGTTCAAAGGGCGCCGGGACTTCAAGCGAGTAGTGTGATAATATGGGACAATGTTGATTGTGCAAATGTTGCAGATACTCCTCAATCAGTGTGCAAATGGAGCAGATGCTACTCTGGCATGAGTGGCCAGTATGGGTCAACAACAGATATGCAAATAGTGCAGTGTGGGGAGACTACGCCAGTGAGTGCACTAGTATGTATAATTGGCCCCACAGAAATGTGACAACAAACTCAAGTCAAAAAATTGCCAGCATGTTGTAATGGAATTGTAGGTTAGCTGTTGAAGAAGTTGATCGCAAGAGGGAAGAAGCTGTTGGAATGTCTGCTAGTTCTAGTTTGCATTGATCGGTAGCGCCTACCTGAGGGAAGGATTATTGTCACATTTATACCAATTGTGGGATATTTTTTTCCGTCTGTAAAGATGTAAAAGAATCAAGACTTTTGCATAAATATTTTTGCACATGCTCGTAAAATCGCTGCACGCTCTTTTGTCATCATTATGCATGGTACATTGTTACTGTTGAGCTGCTCGTTAGAAGAGATGGTCAGAATGGTGTGACCATTTCAGTTCCTGGTTGTTTGACACAGCCTTCTACATGATGCAAGGAAGTACAAACACAACTAGAAACATATTGTAAATCAATTTTACAGTCAATTAAAATTGCATATTATTGTCTAATGGAAATCAATAACTGAAGTAATGCTCTTGTGTTTTATTGTACTAGTAATAGTGATAAGGTGCATTTTAGCGTTGTAGCTCATCATGTTCAACACCTTATATATCCCCTGGGAATTGCTATTCAACATTGACTTTATCTGTTGGCTCTCATATTAGGAGGCTGCTTAACAGAGCTAAGCAAGAGTGAGGAAGTAGAGAGTGAAATGGAGACGAAAGGGAAAGTAGCAGGAAGAGGTGGAGTTGGAGAGTGATGGTCCACTGCCTGGCTGACAAACAGAGGGTCCCTCCAGAGTCAGGGAGATGAGAGGGAGGAGAAGGGGATGGGGTGGGGGGGGGGGGAGAAAAAAGGAGGGGAGTTTGACGTGGGCAGTCAACCCCAGCACCCTCAAACAGCCTCCCCTCTCTTCCTCCACCTTGTAGCAGAAAATCTATGCCTGCTCTCTTAGTATTCCTCCCGTCTCTTGATGCTGCTGCTGGTGGTGGTGGTGGGGTTAGACAAGTGGTCTGCTAGTGAGGCCCTGACCAGCCGTGTGTGATGCTAGCAGGGATTCTTTTCCTCCTCGTCCTTCTTAGCCCACACTGAGATGGCAGCATGCTCAGAGCACTCAGCCCCTTGAAAAAAAAATCACCAGGAACTGAAACGGTCACACCATTCTGACCATCTCTTCTAACGAGCAGCTCAGCAGTAACAATGTACCATGCATTATGATGACAAAAGAGCGTGCAGCGATTTACGAGCATGTGCAAAAATATTTCTGCAAAAGTCTTGATTCTTTTGCATCTTTACAGACGGAAATAAATATCCCACAATTGGTATAAATGTGACAATATGATGAGCACATTCACATTGCATTATTTTAATATCTGTAATTTTTTTCAAGTTAGTTTCAATGTGCAGTAGAGATGCGTATCATGCATACATATCCATCCATCCATTTTCTGAGTCGCTTCTTCTTACAAGGATCGCGGGCGTGCTGGAGCCTATCTCAGCTATCATCGGGCAGGAGGCGGGGTACACCCTGAACTGGTTGCCAGCCAATCGCAGGGCACATACAAACAAACAACCATTCGCACTCACATTCAAACCTACGGGAAACTTAGAGTTGTCAATTAACCTACCCTGCATGTTTTGGGATGTGGGAGGAAACCGGAGTGCCCGGAGAAAACCCACGCAGGCACGGGGAGAACATGCAAACTCCACAGGCGGGACCGGGGATTGAACCCCGGTCCTCAGAACTGTGAGGCAGACACTCTAACCAGTCGGTCACCGTGCCGCCAGTTTAATGCTATATCTACACAATTCAGGACTCCATAGTTCACAGTCTTAAAACATTTTCAGCAATTGTCTTCTAAGATGTCTCATCAGCAACGGGGACGAGACAGACTATAGGAGTGAGGTGAGCCGCCTGACATTCTTAGCTAACTCTTCCTTTAAAATAACCCGTACTCCATTTCGCTTCCCATCTACACCATGGTAAAATAATTTAAACCCTGCCCCTAAACTTCTAGCCTTACTGCCTTTCCACCTGGTCTCCTGGACACACAATATATCAACCTTTCTCCTAATCATCATGTCAACCAACTCCCGAGATTTTCCTGTCATAGTCCCAACATCAAAGTCCCCACATTCAATTCTAGGCTCTGTGCTTTCTTCTTCTCTTTCTGCCTAAGAACCCGCTTTCCACCTCTCCTTCGTCTTCAACCCACAGTAGCTGAATTTCCACTGGCGCCCTGCAGGTTAACGGTGCCGGGGGCGGATGTTATGGAATTCTTTTGGTGAAAGCTCATATTTGTTGGGCAAAGTTTTAAGCTGGATGACCTTCCTGACGCAACCCTCTGCATTTATCCGGGTTTGGGACTGGCCTACAGTTTGCACTGGCTTGTTCTCCCCATAGGGCTGCATTACTTTTATACTATATATCCCACAGTTTTATTTAGCTTTTTATATTGCTGTTATTATTTGCATCTCTTTGTATCTTGTAGCACCGCGGGCCCTTGAGTACCATAATTTCAATCCTCTGTCTGTATCACATATTGAAGAATTGACAATAAAAGCACCTTGAACCTTGAACTTTAAAAAATGACAGCATTATTGATCATTCGTGTCTCTTTCTAATCTCTAACACTAGTTCTCCACCATGACTGCTAAACCACAAACAAACAAAGCCTTGTTGTCTTCCTCCAAAGTAACCCGTGCTGCTGTCACCTTGAGCCCGCCTCGTCATGCCTGTGTGGTCGCTCTAAAGGTCACAGCTTGTAGTCATGTCATGAGCTGTCACTCTTGCACTCTTCCCTCCCATTACGTGCATCTCTTCTTGTCTCTGTCAGACGTTTCCTCGGCTCTGTAGCACAGATCAAAGATGCAATCCTTGCAGAACTTTGAAGGTTAAGAGCAGAGAAAAGCGATCCCAGTCCTGAACGGGGGGCCTCTCAGTGTCTGAGCATTATCTGATGTGCAGATGTGCAGACATAGAGAAGAGATAAGCGGATCAAGGTGGCTCTGCTGGGAGCTCACAGAGTGTCTGCGAGTGTTACAGCCTGTTGCAGTTACACTGGTTTGAAAACCATTCTATGGCTAGTTGAGGATCTGTTCCCCTACCTGAAGGCAAAGGATGGAAAACAAAAAAAAGACTTGAAGCGTCATACCAACACTTTGAAATCACAGTCTCATTACCTAAATTAAAGTCTGGGATTATAATTATTGTATCTGAAAAAATATAATTCTGATCTCTACCACATCTTTGCATTGCAGGTCTATGAGCAAAATTTCAATTTAATGCCCCCATCACTTTTTCATCACAGCTAGCATCCCAAAATACACAAGAACAACTACACGAATATGTTAACCCTGGCCAGGACCTTGGTAGGCACCCAATTCAGGATTCCATTGCAACAGCCCGGACAAAAAGTGCTGAGGACATGGATGAGGGTCTCGGTGACAGTGTCAGTGAGTAATGGACAGTGCCTGTCAGTGTTCATGGTGATTAAAAAGGTTTAGCTGGCCTAAGAGTTACCCCCATTCATTTGAATTAATTTACTTCCAAAAATTATATATATATTTTTTTACTACAAATGTAATTGTTCATATATTTATACCAGCGATGTATAATGGCTGACAGAATAAGTAAATGCTCTTCCAGTAGATGGCAGAAGGTACAATGACTCTAATGTATATATACACCTGTTGCCAGATACTGTATCCCGTTCACGTTGTCTCAGAATTGTGTCACTTGAACCACGTGGTATAAAGCCAACGTTAAATTCAGCAACACAACACAATCGTACGTTGTTGGTTGAAAATGTGATTGCGTGTTTGTGGAGGAAAGAGGCAGTATCTGTTTATCTGTTGAGAAGGTGAGGGGTAATCATGGGAAACTTTAATCAGTTCAGATCAATTATTCATGATCAGGGGCCTGGCGAACTGATTTCTAAAATGCCCCTTCATTCTCTCTCTTTCCCCCCTCTCACTGACAGTCCTGTATGAATTATTCAGACTGCATTTACACAAAGAACTCCATCTCTGATACCTGATCAGTCAGTCAGAAACATTATGCAATGGGGAATGTCAGGAGGGATTGAGGGAATGGGTCTCCTGGTGTGTGCACCAACAAGAGCCCTCAAGGAAAGACATAACCTAAAGTATAATATAGAGTGCAGTTGGGGGAGAAAAAGTTTTGAGAAAATGTCATTGTTTCTTCTTGACAATTGAAGGTTGACACGAAGGGCTCTATTTTCGTTGATGGCGCATCTGTGGTGGGGTGCAAATGTTGGTGTACTGTAATTTCTTGTGTATAATGCGCATTTCCCCCAATCAATTTTGCGCATTATACAAAGTTATAGGGGAAAATGAATTTTTTTTTTTTATAAATGTATGAGGTTATGAAAAAGCTGTACACTTTAATTCCAATATCCCACCACCACCTAGAGGTTATGAGAAAGGTGTACATTTTCATTCTAATATGCCACTGCCACCTAGAGGTTATGAAAAAGGTGTGGCCTACACTTTTCTTCCAATATGGCAGGGATACGTATGACTGCATATGTGTTCACAGTTGTGCTCATAAGTTTACATATCCAGAATTTGTGAAATATCATATTTTTAATTTTTTTTAAATACGACTGATGACTGAACAACAACCATCATTAATTTCTTTATGGTTATGTTTTGTTTCATGATAATGCTTTTCTGAAATTCTTGACAATTTAATTTGAATCTCATTAAAATAATGTTTTCATGTTTTCTTTAAAGAATTGCACCCATCTTACAAATCAAACGTATGAGCACAAGTGTGTGTTTTCTCATTTACTAAATAAAAGTAGGGCTTTGAATTTCAAAATCAGAGCAAATAAATAAAAAGAAAGTATTACGTGTTCAAATAAAGTGCTTAACTTCAGAAAAATTCTTTGAAAAACTAACAAAATACAGATAATAGTTCATATTTTGATCATATGGGTAGAACCAAAATCATGCATTGTAAACATGCATTATACATAGGTAGAAGGGTTTTCCAGAGGTCAACTTTGGGGGTGCGTATTATACACGGGTGCGCATTATGCACGAGAAATTACAGTATTTGCAGCGCAATTTTGTTGTCTGCGATCTGCCGTGTCAAAAACTGTCAGTGCGCCGCATTTAAAGTGAATGAGAGGTTTAGACATGATTGAAGTTGGCTGTGATCACTCACACAGCAGCGCAGATCTCCGTCTTTTAGATCCGCTGGGTTGCGCTGGGCCACGAAATTACCAACACCGATCAAACCTGGCCCTGCCCCACAGTTGCGCCTTCCACCGCACAGGATTTATGCTGATTACGAGAGAGAGAGAGCCTGAAGTCTTTATGTCTAAGCATCTCTTTCCAAAAACGCTGCGCTGGTCTAAAAAAACAACACCTTGGAGGAGGAGAAGCAGCACCACCCCGGTAAAAATCCACAGCTACAGAAACACCAACAAGGAAAAGAACCAACAATTTGGACCTGGGAGAGGAAGGTTCTCCAGCTGGAGAGCATATAGTGCCTCATTGGGAAAGCCAGTCTCCGGAGCCCTTTCGGTCAATAACCGGACTCAGCTGGAAGGAACAGGGCAGAAGGAATCAGGGCTGTCGAAGAAATATCTGGAACTAAAGGATGATGTCCAGAGTTCGGGCTGTACCTGGAAGGAAGTGGAGGGATTGGCCCATGACCGGCCCAGTAGCAAGAATCTTGTTGGTGGTCTATTTCCCAAGTGGGGTGATAGGCATAAGTAAGTCTAATTTCAAAAGATGGTAGCCACTACTGTTTCGTTCTTTACAAAGGCTGTGTTCACCTTCATTCTGGACAAAAATTAGAAAATGACATGATTTGCATTGTGAAACTCATCAATTGATTTTATTAATACAATAAAATGCGGCACGGTGGCCGACTGGTTAGAGCGTCAGCCTCACAGTTCTGAGGACCGGGGTTCAATCCCCGGCCCCGCCTGTGTGGAGTTTGCATGTTCTCCCCGTGCCTGCGTGCGTTTTGTCCAGGCACTCCGGTTTCCTCCCACATCCCAAAAACATACATGAATTGAAGAATCTGAATTGCGCGTAGGTGTGACTGTGAGTGCGAATGGTTGTTTGTTTGTATGTGCCCTGCGATTGGCTGGCAACCAGTTCAGGGTGTACCCCGCCTCGTGCCCGATGACAGCTGGGATAGGCTCCAGCACGCCCGCGACCCTAGTGAGGAGAAGCGGCTCAGAAAATGGATGGATAATACAATAAAATAAAATGATGAATTTTCTTATCCTGTTCACGTTCACAGAGGAGCTCGGCAAACGGTGAAACCTGTTTAAACTGTCTCAGTTCATGAACATACTCTAAATCTTTTCTATTTCATACAACTGGACCAATCAGCAATAAGAATTATTTGAGGAGACTGCTGGTTTATGTCTGGTGATCAAAAGCTTTTCTGCCCCATTAAATGTATTTGGACTTCATTAACTTTATTTCCAGCCGTCTGTCCGTCCATTTTCAAAACTGTTTATCCTGTGGCAGCTGGAGCCTATCCCAGCTGACTACAGGCTAAAGCGAGATAGGCTCCCTGGATCGGTCATCAGTCAATCTCAGGGCACATATTGACATACAACCATTCTGAGTAATAATCACACAGTCACCGATTGAGAACTGAACTCAAGTGAGTGAACCACTGACTACAGCGTCACTGACATTTGGGACTACCATTATTTTCCATTAATATCACGTAATGTGATAAAAATGCTGATATTGAAAAAACACGTCAAGGCTAGATGACATCACTTATATGTAGATATGAAGAAAAAGAACATTCATCCAATGACCTTTGAATATTGTTTTCATTATTAGAAGGGTCTACTCCTTTCCCCACCAGTTTCAATCGTATCCTTCCCTGATGGATTTATGAGACAAACTCTTGTGAAACAATCCTTCTGGCGTTTCAGCTAACTAAATCTTACCATCCACCTCTCATCATCCAACTGTCTCCAAGGCAGTTTGTTCTCACTTCAGACTCACAATATGCGGAAGCTTTCGTCTTAACACTGTTTGCTCTGACGGAGAAAAGCAGAAAGTTATATCGGTCTGTCTCCTGCCATCCCAGAGGCTTTGTCCAGCTCAGGAAGCCGCTACACTTCTCCTTACTCATGAACTACAAGATTAACTACAATGAATTTAACCCTTACAGCTTCCTGTGCAAATCAACCGAGAAAAAAAACGTAACCATGATTTACACACCATTGTTGTCTTCTCTATACTGTAGGTCTTTCTAGGACACCCCCAAAGGTCAGTCTCAGCACTTAGTACAAGGACAAAGGAAGCATAGGGATGAGAAGGGGTGGTCCGGGAAGAGAAAGGTAGATAAATAGACATCAAGGAAATGAGAAAGTGTAATTCTCACTCAGCACGATTTATCATGCTGGTCCCGACAGCCAGCAACCATAACTCACCAAACAATCACGCTCTATAATTCAGAGGGATCTCTCATGTCCTCCCTTCGCTCTGCCTGCCCTTGTCATGCATTCCCATGGTATGAGGTCAAAACACATGCCAAGTGACACGCTAAACTGCTACGAATGTAGTTTAACGACTGACAGTGTCACTGTATTCCTTTCTTCTACATTGTAGAACACAAATTAGTCAACATGACAAATTGTTACTCAATTTTACTGACAATCTCAATGTGACACATCATTCATGACAACTCACTCACTCGTCACATTTGTTATAACGCAAACATCCTTCGTTCCTTTAAAGCCACCATACCTTCTCTTGTGTCTGCCAACTACTACGACTTAAAATTTGTCTTGCAATTTTGTGGATTAGCGTTTCTGGCCGATCCTGGCCTTCCCTAATAGAAATGTGCTGTATGTAACGAAATGACATTTGATTGAATTGTTTCATTTTGGCAAGTGAATGACATCTTGTGACATGAATGAAAGCATTTATCACTGGTAGTCATGGAGATCAGTCATTTGGCGCACTGATAAGTATAATCTTGTATTTAGATTTGTTTTGTTGTTTGTTTTTTTTTAAAAATAAAACCAAGCAATGCCATTAGTTACGTAGCCATTGTGTGTCCCTCTACTATTCACATAGAAGAGTGCATCCAAGGAGAACAGCAGACTTGATGATGACTGACAGAATATGGCTGCTATAACTACACGTGTCTCGGTGTGGTGACCTGGACAGTCCATTCATTCTCGTCTTGTTGCTGTCAGAGCAGCAGTGGTCACGACTGATGGCGACTTTGAGCTGTGGGGTTTCCATTTGAAGGATCAAAGTGTGTTGGTCTAAATGTAAGAGCAAATTGTCCTTCATGACTTTCTGCTTTCTGTGATAGTTGTTGGATGTTAGATAATTCTTTCAATATCTAGACTTAATACTTACGTTTCCTACATGAGTAGGGTGAGTAGTCTGACATTCATGTTCCCGCTGCATGTCACTTCTCAACCTTTCCTCCTGTGAACATGCCTTTTGTCCGTGTCTGATTGCCTGTGCAGTGTGTGCACAGCAGGGTACAAAATGGGATTACTGCCAATAGGGAGAGAGGGGGGCACACTCAAAAAGTCATTGTTTGCTTGTGTTCTGCTTTATGACACCATTTATTCAGCACCAATGATTTTTCGTCCCCCGCGTGGCCCTCTGCTTTGTCTGCTCCGAATCAGGGACGGCAAATAAGTGGTAATGGAAGTGAACGGAGGGATTGGGGGTTTGGGAGGGGTGGATCAGCCAACATCTTTCTGTCATCACTTTGGAAGGTTGCGACCCCAAAGCACGGTGGCACAGAGCTGCTAAATTATTCAAGCTGTGTCTCAAGCCCCCATCTCTGGAGGAGAAGGGCCTGTGATTGTTGTAAGCAGAGTGACTGACATTTGCACATGAAAATCGCCGTTTTCCCCCCCTTAAACACCAGTTCTGCTCAGAGGAAACACTTGAAGTGTCATGCTTAGTTCTGACTGTGAAACGGTGGAAGGAGGGGGAGGTAATATTACACATTTTAAGGCTGAATTTAGATCTGCGTCATAGCAGTGCAAAGAAAAAAAATGCATGAAAATGAAAATCCTTAGATTGGCATCATGCCCAATTAAAAATACAAATTTGCCTAACATCATCGGAATACGCCGATCAATGAAACATACACACGTGCGTCTACTCAAACAATACAAGTAATGTAGTGCACACTGCAAATTAAAAGGACAGCAAAAGCATATAAGAGGGTGTCCAAACCTTTTCGTCCCAGGGCCGCATACAGAAAAGTCGAAGAAGGCAAGGGCCACTTTGACATTCTTCACCTTGAATATACTGAACAAGCTAAACCAATCAATCCGTCTGTGCTTCTGTGCAAAGTAATTGTATATTGTTTTTTTATTATATATCGCTGGTGTCGGGTGGAAACCTCCATTGTCCAAGTTTGTATTTTTTCCCAAATCTTTACTATCAAATCCGTCCGTGCATCCCTAGTATATTTAACTGTATTGCCCATATTCTACTAAGCAGCCAGACCCCTGCCTGAGTTACATTTCTGGTTCAAGGTTATTGTTCACACACACACACACACACACACACACACACACACAACCACACACACACACACACACGAAAACCAAAGAAAACACAAAAAGGTTTTGTGTTTTTTACACATTCCTAGCTAGCAAGTCAAATTTGCCAACATCACCTACAAGGATGCGTTGAACTCCAAGATTTGTTTGATTTTTGAGCCACATTTTTCTATAACATTTTGGTCGAACTCTAAATTGTAGCACTTGAAGGGCATTCCATTCTATTTCTTCACATCTCTATATCTTCACTCAACTTGTTGCTACATTACTATATTTTAATTAAATCTGTGGAGCTATTGATTAAACACACCCCTCGCAGAGCACCGTGAGTGTGTGAGCTGGAGAGCGCATAGGGAGGAGAATGAGCGCATTCTTCTGTATGCTGAACCATCTCTGTGAGATGTGAGACTGGAGGGAGTGTGCCTCTGTTGTAAGGGAGGAGGAGGAGGAGGAGAAGGAGTAGAACGCGTACAGCTCAAGCGAGAGAGGGAACGTGTAAGGAGAAGGAGAGAGAGGGTGGAGATGACAAATTGTGATTAATAAATGTGGTTCAGGACAGCAGTATGGAGGCTTGTTATGAGAGATTGAGAATGGCTGTGCAACTCAATCTACACAATGCCACTCTGCATCATATCCCATAATCAGAGTTTAATGGAACAGCACGGCACCAGGATGTACAAGTGCACACCTCGGCATGTGCTGCTTACAAATGTACACTTAGTATATTGTGAGAGCTCACATGCTGGGTAAGTCAGGGAGAAAATGATGCACACAACACATGCCTCATACTGTATATGCACACATTCATCATTTACTGTACACGCCTGAGTTACATTTCGGTGACAAGCCACATACATGATTTTAGGGACAAACTGAGTGATTACTTCTACGAGGGAGGTTACAGTTCGGTCCAGAACTACTTGGACAATGACTGTGTAAGTGTTATCCCTGTAAAACCCAAATATAGGGGAAATAAATTGCACATTTTTTTTCCTCCTCTTTCAAATATTGTTGTTGTTGCCTCTGAAGCAGAAATTGAAGTTTTTTTTCTAAATGTTTTAAATTTCTGTTTTGGTAAGTTTTTAAGAACATGTAATATAGCAACGTTGCTGGGAGCTGAATTTCTGTGTTTATACTCATACTGTTTGCATAAATCTACAAAATGATGCCTCTATGAATGCAAATACAGAGGATTTAAAACAAAAGTCAAGGGAAAAGTATGGTGTTAAACACGGTTGATGGCCAGTACGGCTGCTCACGGAACGGACTCACTGCTGTTTATTGATGATATGAGTGAATGCCAATAAATATTTGATTAATGACATCCATCCATCCATCCATTTTCTGAGCCGCTTCTCCTCACTAGGGTCGCGGGGGTGCTGGAGCCTATCCCAGCTGTCATCGGGCAGGAGGCGGGGTACACCCTGAACTGGTTGCCAGCCAATCGCAGGGCACATAGGAACAAACAACCATTCGCACTCACAGTCATGCCTACGGGCAATTTAGAGTCTCCAATTCATGCATGTTTTTGGGATGTGGGAGGAAACCGGAGTGCCCGGAGAAAACCCACGCAGGCACGGGGAGAACATGCAAACTCCACACAGGCGGGGACGGGGATTGAACCCCGCACCTCAGAACTGTGAGGCTGACGCTCTAACCAGTCGGCCACCGTGCCGCTGATTAATGACAGTAAACTGCAAAAATCATTTCTGGACCTTTTGAAGACAAATCAATGGAATTTGGTGATGTCCATGGGCTCCAGATTTCAGGCAGTAATTAAAAACAAAATATGTCATCCAAGTACTAAAAACAATGGTAATTCATACAATTTATCAAAATGTTTCCAAATATTTCAGTATCAAGTGCCTGAAAATACAGATGTGGTGTACAAAATGAATGTGATTCCTAAATGTAAATGTCATGCTGGTGTTAAACCTTTCAATCTTCTTGATGGTTTAACTTCGACTCCATTGTGATTCTGTATCAAGGCAAAATCCCACAGACTCTGTTATTGTCCAACAATTATTGAACCTAAATGCATAGGCTCGCTGGGAGAAGAAATCAGAAACGTTGACACGAACATTGATTATAGTGCTTTTTTTTTTTTTTTTTTTTTTATCTGATTGAATACTTGTGAGAAAGGGCTCATGTGTTATAGCTGCGCGCAAGGAGCCCATTTTACTTTCCACTTAACCAGACTCTTGTGTGTTCATTCTTGTGCACACTTCCTGCAGATTACCCAGATTTCGACTGACCCCCTAACGCCACTTTATCCCCCACAATGAGCTCTAAATTGATTTCCAAGTGCGTCATCTGCATACTGTAGCAAAGAACAGCAGCTTGATAGCAGAATTCCTTAACTGTGGAACATGCGAGCCCCCTCTCCCCCAGGAGTGATGGGCCTGCGGTGGTTATGTGCCTCCTTGGCATAATGTGTCTTCATCTCCCAGACCCGATGATCAATATGTATCGGTCCTCCTCTTTCTGTGTTATTGTGTGATGGCCAAATGCACCTGCATCGGACAAATAAACCCTTCGCCAGAGAATGTTGCCCTGCATGCTTGCAAGAAACAATTGATTTATTTTGTGCCGTGCAATTCCTAAATGTTACGCATTAAAAGCGTGGAGTTATTTAATGTTGCTGTGGTCGGTTGATTTGAAGAATTAGGATCGGAAACCATGCGGACTAAGCAGCCGTAGCGGAGGAGAAATATCACATGAGTAATGTGGCCATAAATAAGTTCCTACTTCTTTCTTTATTTGTTTACACAAAAGATAGAGTAGCTAGAACAAAAATGATGCATATGCAGACTGTGATTTACTTGGTATATCTTAATATGTAAAATAAATCACTAAACCGGCTAAAGAGTCTAACGGGCCCCTACTGATCCTCCTGTGACTCTGTTTTGTTTATGGTGACAATGGAGTCTTGTGCAGGAGCTAGCCTTATAATAAAGCAATAGCAATGACGCATTATGTCAACACAATGAATATTATTGAAATGAAGTCCCAGTGAAGAGGGGGCAGAAAGGGAGACAGACGGTTGAGAGACATGCACATATTTCAATATTAATCACCTCAGTAATATTTTAACAGGCTCTGAAAATCCAATTGTGAGCATATTGCCTGTGTTGGCAATGATGATCTGCCCCCCTTGCTGCATAGCAGATACAGTTAAGCACATATTGCTCTAGACCAGGGGTCATCAACCTTTAATGAACCATGGCACCCATTTTACATGATAACAATCTCACCGCACAGCTGCAAAAATGTCATGAAAAGCATGAAAACTGAAATAAAATGATGATCTCATCTCAATTTACTCCCAAATGACTTATTCTGAGCGCGCAAGCAATATTTTGGTCTCCCACGACTGATCACTATCGGTAGTCTCAGCGACGTCTCTACCAGTGAGATAGGCCATTAACCTCTCTTGACGTCATTAGGATAGTGATTACCCCCCCCCCCCCCCCCCCCCCCCATCTCTCATGGCAAACTAGTGTCACATATGGCAACCTGGTTGTGAATCATTGCTCCACACTGAGTCCCAAACTGGGATCGAAGCTGTATCCAGCTTGTGTGCACCAACGATTCCCAAAGGAAAAAATATTCAACAACAATTTCCATCTAAATCCGGGCCATTTTAGGGGAGAGCGAGGTATTATCCGTCCCTCCATGTCCCCAGGGATAAGACCAGCCGATCCCCATATTGCCGGGAGTGGTCACCATATATTAGGGGGACGGAGACAAAGTGGTTCTTGATGAAAAGGGAGTTATCAATACTGTATGTAGACATGTTTCCATTGTTCCCAATGGGTCGTCATTAAAGTTTAAAGCCACGAATGAACCTGTCAGACGAGACACTAAGGAAATGGTGCTATGAGTTCAAATCAGGCCGAGATGTTCCTGAGATGAAAGATTATCACTTGTGAATGTGACACAGTGCTGAGTACAACTGACCTTTTGCTAAGCCCCAGACTGGCCAGTCACAGCACAGCACAAAACAGCGGCCCACCAAGTCAGCGATACAGTTCACAATTGGTATTTGTACTTTTTAAGAAGATGACTAGAATTACAGTAAGTGATGTGCAACTGACATAATTTGGCAGGGTGAAGGGAAATGATTTTTCACCACAGCTTGTCCTCCTCTTTCATCTAAGTCTTCTGTATCAGGTATCGGGAACCTTTTTGGTTAAGAGACCCATGAAAGCCGCATATTTTAAAATGTAATTCTGTGAGAAATCTTTTTTTTTTTTTTTTTTAAACACCGTATACAACTAAAAGCATGCAGTTTTTTAAGCAAGACCAAATATTTTAGAATAGAGTAAGTCTCTCAATGTATTATTTATAATAACGTTATTCTGAAGCTAACCGAAAATAAATAAAACATTTCTTATCATAAATGCAACTTCAGGTGCTGCATGTTTTTGCTGATGGCGTTGTTGTCTGGTTGTTACATACTGTATGTTGAGAGGTTAAACTTCACGCAGGTGTTGAGGCTTCAATCCACTAAACATGATCGTAGGTTGGTCTTGATGTTTTTTAGATAGCAAACGTAGAGCCAGAACCTGCTCTCACCACAAAGGTGAATTCCTCTGTCCATTTGTGCTGAAATGTAAGGTATTCCAGATCTTTCTTTCTTTTTGCCATCTTCTGTCACCAAAAGCTACGTATTTGATGAAAAGGAAGGAAGTTTGCTTCTTAACCTCACAATGACCCGTGTAGGCTACCTCATTGTCCAATAAAAATAGTCTGACCCTACTGTACCTGGAAGGAAAAATGGCATTGGCTCAAGCCATCCGCATTGCGGTAGAAAAAGATGGATGGATCAAAATGCATGAGAATGTTTTATATTTGGAACGTTATTTTTATCACTTTGATTTCTGTAATGTTTTACTTTAAAATGTCAGCAGAATAATTAATTGTTTACCGTGTTAAGAATTGTCGGCTCAGATTCCTCTGCGAGCCCGATGAAGTCCTCAAAAGAGCCACGTGGCTTGCGAGCCACAGGTTCCCGACTCCTGTTTTATATCCTCTCTAACGCCAACTGTCCTGTTGTCTTCCCTCACTTACAGTGGCGTGAAGACGTATTGGCCCCCTTCTCAAATTCTTAGATATTTCTATAGTTTCCGCACTTTAATGTTTAAGATCATCGGAAAAAAAACCCATTTAAATATAACCCAAGTGAACTGTGCTGTTTTATATAGTGATTTCATTTATTCACGGGAAAAAAAAATATTCAAAGTTACCTGGCCTCGTGTGACAAAGTAATTGTTAAATCATGATCTAATTGTGGCTAATCACAATTTTTGGTTAATTTCCACACCCAAGCCTGATTACCTTGAGACCTGTTCAATGAAGAAATCACTTAAACAGAATCTGTCCTGACAAAAGCAAACTGTTTTTTTGCTGAATTCAAAGAATTCTGCAAGGAAGAGTGGGGCGAAATATTTCCCAAGAGATGTGAAAGATTCATTGCCAGTAATAGAAAACACTTGATTTTAGTTGTTGCTGTTGCGAAAGGCCCAGCCAGTTATTAGGTTGAGAGGACCATTACTTTTGCACACAGGGCCAGGTAACTGAATAGTTTTTTTCCCTTAATAAATGAAATCATTTGAAAAGAGCATTTTAAGTTCTTTTGGGTTATGTTTGTCTGATATTTACATTAGTTTGATGATCTTAAATACAGTGGGTAAACTTTGCAAAAATATAAGAATTTGAGAAGGGGGCCAACACTTTTTCACGGCACTGTATATCAACCTTATCTTTGGTCTTCCTCCAGCTCTCTTTCCTGGCAGCTCCATCCTCATCATCCTTCTACCAATATATTCACTATCTTTCCTCTGAACTTGTCCAAACTATCGAAGTCTGCTCTCTCTAACTCTGTCTCCAAAACGTCTAACCTCGGCCGTCTCTCCGATGAGCCCATTTCTAATCCCGTACAGCCTGGTCACTCCTAAAGAGAACATCAACGTCTTGATGTCCACCACCTCCAGCTGTGCCTCCTGTCTCCTCCACTGTTTCTAAGCCGTATATCGTGGCTGCCATTACGCTTTCCCTTCATTTAAGCAGGCTTTTTTTTACTAAACACTTTCCTCCACCCATTCCAACCTCCATTTCTTTACCTTTTTCCACATTCACCACACCAAGTATTTGAAGTCATAACCCTTGCTAACTCTTCTCCATGTAGCGCTTCCACTTCTTTCATACATGCACATATATTCTGTCTTACATCTGCTGATGTTTATTCTTCTCCTTTCCAGTGCATGCCTCCACCTTTCTAAATGTTCCTTCACCTCGTCCATGTTTTTCACTGTAGATCGCAATGTCATCTGTGAACATCATGATCCATGGGGATTCCAGTCTAACCTCGTCTATCAGCCTATCCATCACCACTGCAAACAGGAAGGGGCTCAGGGCTGACCCCTGATGCAGTCCCACCTCCACCTTAAACTCTTCTGTCACACCTATAGCACACCTCACCGCTGTTCTACTGCCCTCATACATGTCTTGTTCTAACACACTTCTCTGTCACTCAAGTCCTCTAGACTTCCTCATGCAGTACCAGAGTTTCTCTCAAGGTAATCAACCAGGCTTTCTCTAGATCTATAAAGACACAATGTAGCTCCTACTGGATTTTTCTGTCGTTATCCATCAGCACCCTCAAGGCAACTAATGCATCTGTGGCACGCTTCCTATGCATGGAATTCATACTCCTGCTCACAAATAATCACTTCTGTCCTGAGTCTAGACCCAACTACTTCCTCCTATAACTTGTGTGGCTCATCAAGTTTATTTCTCTGTAGTTCCCACAACTCTGCATGTTTCTCTTTTCTTACAAATGGTCACAGCACACTTCCCTTCCATTCCTCAGGCATCTTCTAACTCTCTAGAATTCTATTGAACGACCTGGTCAAATACTCAACAGATCATATTCATCATGTACTACTGTCACATCATAATGACTGTTGTAACAAACATTACATAAAGTGTTTCTTTTTTTAATTGTAAATGTCAGATACTTTAGTTTTACTCAATAAATATTCTACAAGGTCACTTTAACTTCTACCCAAATTACTTCTGTTAAAATATTTGGATGTTTACATAAGTATCACTTTTAGGTACTTTATACAGGGCTACCAAAGGTGAACAAATAGCAACAAATATTACACTTTTATTTAATGCAAACCTCCCCTTTAAGTAGAGCAAATGTCAGACACTTTACTTTTACTAAAGAAATATTATACAAGGTGACTGTAACTTCTACCAAAGTTATTTTCTCTTAAAATACTTTTACTCAAATCTCACTTTCAGGTACTTTGTACAAGACTGCTAATGGTGAACAAACTCTTTGCACATATGGGTCCATGTGCACACCAAGAGTATGTGTATTATATGTGTTTGTGTGCGAGTCAACGGTTCAGCACAATGTGTTGGACGGGGAGTCTCACTAATGAGGCCGTTTGGCACACAGACAAACACACGCACGAACGCACGCACATGCACGCACGCACGCACACACACACACCTGGTCGGAGGAGAGTCTACCCTCCGTTACTCACAAATCATGCGAGGCAGCCGCTGCCAGCAGCCTCCGTCCTCGCCGCCACACACAAGAAGATGAAAACATCCGCTTTTGTTTTACCACACTTCATCACGCATTTTTCCAAAAATGAAGAGCAAAGAAAAAAATAAACAAACACAAATAAATGGCTGATAGTCAGGATAAGAAGGCCGGCCGGGGTGGGAAGCAGCAGTGCAGTGAGAGGAGTGTTCAATAAGTGATGGAAATTCAAAGTCTGAATTAAGTGTTCCACAATAAATCACTCAGAGAGTCGTGACCTCCAGCAAAGGCAGAAAATTTGTCATGGCTATAATAAGATCTTGTAAATATTTGGAATTTCAAAATTTTAACCCCAGAAAATGACTGCACATTCTGAGACATTTTTGCTCAGATGCTCTTTTTTTCCTTTAATTATAATTATTCCATATGTTATCATTGCCATTCCTTGCTGATTGCCTGGGATGTTTAATATGGTTCTAAACGTTACCAACTACTGTATGCCTCCTGGCCTATGGAGGGCTATGAACTAGAACTACTAAGCACATTACAATCTGTTCAATGAGATTTGGCAAATATAAGCATCAAATAAAAGAGATAAAGTCAAACCTCGGTTCACAAATGACCCTGTTCGCAGCCAAGTGGGTTTACAGACATGATTTTCTAAAAAATGTTGCTTTGGTTGACAAACTAAAACAAACAACTTCCACGTACAATGCTCAACTGTGCTTTCTCTCTCACAGCGTATATATTGTTCGCTGCTTCTCTACATTCGTCATGTCGCGCACATACAGATGAGATTTTGTTTTTTGCCTCCAATTAGCCCGCAGTATGACTTCCAAGAAAATGAAAAGTGCAAGTGATAGTTATTTAGAAGCCTAATTGTATTATTTTTGAAAACAAGAATGACATAATAGCTGCACGTGAAAATGGTATTTGTTTTGATGTTTCTGATCTCACTGTATGCAGTTTGCTTTGGCGGAATCTACTGTCTTCACTATCCTTAAGAATAAAGAGGAAGTAAAGGCAGCTGATGTGGCAAAGGAGTTAATGTTTTTACGACACAAAGGCCTCATATTGTAGAAAAGCTAGATTTATTGATTTATTTTTAGCATTATTGTTAGCGTGGATAAATTAACAAATAGCTTGCTGGTGAGACTGTTAGTGAGACTATACAGTAGTATGCTAAAGGGCTTATTATCGTGAGCTTATTGTTGAGTTATTTCTTCATAATAAAGTGTGTTTTTATTCATTTCTATATTTATTTTCCACTATAAACCCATAATAACAAAGATGGTTGGAACGGATGAATTTTATTTCTAATCCATTCATTTGAATTCAGAACAAATTTATTACAGAAACTGCTGTTTGACTGTACTAATATTTTGTTGTGTTTTGATACAGTTTAATTTTATTTTTAGAATATACTGTGGGCCATTATAAAACCAGGGGGTGCAAACGGCCCCGTGGCCAGACTTTGGATACCCCTGCTAGGAAAGGGTGAGGGAGGAAGGGTTCTGAGAGAGAGAGATAGAGAGAGAGAGAGAGAGTGAGAGAAACAGAGAAAGAGAGAGAGAGAGAGCGCAAGAGAGAGAGAGCGCTCGAACAGGTGTGTCTCCAGACATGCAGTCCAGTCCAGTGTCACAGTGGACAACTGCTGTGTCAAATTTGCTGTTTTGGACCTATTAAAAAAAAAAAAAAAAAAGTGTTTTTCATTTTTTCTCTGGGCTCCGCTGACGTCATCCTGGTGCCAACGTCCCTCTTCTACCTAGAGTCTAGGTCCTAGACACACACACACACACACACACACACAAAAGATTTGGTGCTAACTGAGATCCTCACGCGTGCCACGTTTGGCACTGAAGAGAGGACTGATGTGCACAGGATTTGTTGGCTTAAATATACTCTGGGATTCATAAGGAGCGACGGTGAGCAGCCTTCTACTTTTCTCCTGACTCAGTTGTGCAAGTAAACGGATGAAGTTACTCTTCTGATGGATTTCAATTCATTTAATGTGTTGAAATATTCATGCTGTCACTATTTTATCACTCATGAAAAATATCTACATTGTCACCTGTATGTGTGATTCTAGATAGCATTAGAAAATATTTGTTATGATTGAAATATGTTAATTATTTCTTTGCACATTTCAGTTTAAATTCTGAGTGATTTTCTCCCTTCAGTGCAGATATAGATGCAGGAGGAGGAGGTGTTCCAAACCTCTGTTGGAAAGGACAAACAAGATGATGGTGTCAAAAAGAAGATTGTTGCTCCACTTTTGTCGCATGCCCAAGCGCAATTCTTTATAAAGGCTTCTTGAGTGACAGTCGTCTTACTGAACAACATCTAAGAACAATTTGAAAGTACACGGCCCCTCCCCATTAAAGTGAATTTGGCAGCACTCATTTCAATAGGTGCCAACTATGATTTGTCTTTGATGTAAATAAATGAAGAGGTTCGAAGCTTGAAATTGAAACCGAATCACAAATGTATCTTTTAAACTGTGCTTTTGGTAGTGTTTTTTCTTTGGCCAAATATTTATGATCCCAAATTCCAGAGCGGTAAAGCTTCATCTTTCTCTCTTTCTTTTAGAATTTTTTTTTTTTTTTTTTTTTTTTATTGCCCCTTGACACATCATTATTTTTCTTGGAGCTTTTCATCTACTTTTGTCCCTCTGGCTTTCTGCCATTTGGCCTCTCTCATCTCTCAGTACAATTGTCCCACCTATATACTTCCCCCTCTCTTGCTCACATCCTTGTCAACCTTTTCACAACATACTGGTTCCCTGAGAGGCTTCACCCTGGCAGGCACCATTCCAGTCAAGGGGGAGGAGGACTTCCTGACACTGGCTGCTTCACACCTCAGCCACCGGAAGCGTGTGATTGGAGCGGCCGTAGGTGTAGCTATGGTTCTAATTCTACTGGTGGCCATTCCACTGCTGGTCCACACGACCAAAGGAGGAAACACGGGAAGCGAAGGGAGCCATTACGAAATGCTCGAAAGCTGCAGGATGGTCTGTGATACCTACACCACCTCTCAGCAAGGCCAGGAATTAACAGCCGTGTCTCCGCCACCCCAGGACTACTCTGGGAAGAAGATCAGGTCTGGCATCCGTGGACCTCCGGGGATCCCCGGCCCCCCGGGTGCACGTGGGCCGCCTGGGGAGCCAGGCAAGCCAGGGTCGCAGGGTCCCCCAGGTCCCGGTCCTGGAGGCTATTCTCCCTCCCTTTACACTCCCAGAATTGCCTTTTATGCGGGGCTCCGCAAGCAGCACGAGGGGAGCGAAGTACTGAAGTTTGATGATGTGGTAACCAACGTAGGTAACTACTACGAGCCCAGCACTGGCAAGTTCACCTGTCCGCTACCTGGCATATACTTCTTCACCTACCATGTGCTCATGAGAGGGGGCGACGGCACCAGCATGTGGGCGGAGCTGAAGAAGAACGGACTGGTGAGTAAATGCGTGTGTGGGTATGTGGAAGCAGTGCACAATCCAGCCATCCATTCCCGCCACTTAATCCTGTTCAGGGTCACAGGGAATGTAGAGCCTATCCCAGTTGATTGAGTACGAGAGGCAGCCAACACCCTGGATTGCTTGCCACTGTTCTGGAAAAAAATACTTGTTCTGATAGAAAAGACCTGAAACAAATACTTGAAGACAAAGTAACTAACAGGGAGGTCTCAAAAGTGGGTTGTTTTCTTCCTCTGAAGGGATGCGGTTTTACACCTCCACCTTTCACTATTGTTCTTGAGCAGACCGACTGGCGTCACTTTTTGTGTATGCGACTTAAACCAACAGTTAAGTTTCACTATTGAAGGTATAAAAACACAATGGAACCAGATTTACAATATCAAATGGGAATTTTTCCATTACATCAGTCAATTACAGGGCACAAATAAAGACAGAAAACCATCACACCTCGAATATCCCATCACTGTGCTAAAATGATTCCAATGCTGTCTGTACAAAAGTCAGCCATATGCACCACGACACTATCAGTGACCCAGTAGAAGATGTGTTTAACTGTACGTACTACTGACTCACGTTCACCAACAACATTGAACTCCTCACATTCAGAGCACACTCCACTTGGCAGGTGGCGTGAGTGAGAAATGAAAGAGCAATCTTTCTCCTCATTAAAGGGGAATTCATACAGTCGGAAGTCACCTGCCTGCCATCTTTATTTGCATTTCCACGTGCACTGTGACTAAATGACAAGTGGCAGAACGCAGCCGCCACCAAAAGGAACTGTCTAATTAGAGTGGATCACACACCCAGTTTGATTATCGCCTAAACAGAAGTGCAAAAGAGCACCAGAGGAATGTCCATCACTACGCGGTCCAGTCAGTTGACACCTCAGCTAAATTAATAATGAATGCAAACTTGACAGTCCACTCATCCACTCCTGCATTCCCCAGACACTAATTAAGAATAGAGGGGATGTGGGGGCGGTGGGTGTTTGGGGGTGTTAGAGAGGAGAAGAGGCAGGATATATCACTATTCACTACAATGTTGTCAGAGGACTCAGAATTCAGGAAAGTTTCTTTTTCCCACCCATTTGTCATGCAAGCACATCTACTAAATTCTCTACTCGAAATCAAAGTAATGATTCAAACACACGGAAACATCTGTGCGCTCATCCATACTGTTCTTGTGATTCTGGTTATTGCAGATATAATAACAAATGTAGAAAAGAATTTCTCCTTAACCATTATTTTGAAAGGAAATGCACTTGAGCACAAAAGCAAAAATACATCAAGTGGCCTGTCTAATGTCCTGTATTGTCATTCAAGTCATCTTTGCCTGCTAAATAATTAAACAATTTTAAAATAGATCCTCTGAATGCCCACTATACTTTCCTTCTGTAAATCCCCCCACCCAACGTGTTCATTGATTCTCCATTAATTATATTTTCATTCAATTCAATTATTTAACCTCACTGAGGTCCATCTGACATCCGTCAGGTGACCTCTTTCAACAGTTCCGTTAATAGAACGCTTGCCTAACAGGGCTCGACAGAAAGCGAGCAGCTGGTGGGGAAGAAAGAGGGGTGTGAGGTGCAGTCAAAATTGCAGAACACTTGATCATATTTGGAGCTAGTAAAGTCCACAGGCTACTGTGCAGTCAGCCTGGGTTGGTGGCGCGGGTTTACAAACTTGGCACTGTGTTATGCAGGTTGCGTTTCAGAATAGTAGAATAAAACGACCTGTGTTACGTTATTTACTTAATTTATTTTTTACGGCCAAAGGTGCTCGGATTTTATATTTTACCCGTCTACCCTTAAACAAAGAAAAATCCCCCCATCCTTCTGTTTGCATCCTAACCTTCACACCATAACAGACACATAAAACAGGGTGAGTGAGAATGAATGAAACACAAGTACCTCGACATGAAAGGGACAAGCTGAGATGTCCACTTGGAGTATATGAAAGGGAGGGAAAGTGAGTTGACGGGTATATGGGGAGGTGATGCAAAAGAAGATGGATGACTTCATGGAGGTGTGGAGACAGTGGGCTGCCAGACGAGGCATCGGGGAGGCTGGCAAACGAAGGCCAGGACGAGATCAAGCACAATGACCAATGGACACACGCTCGGCACGTCTCGGCTTGACAAGTCATCAAGGTCAGCCGCAAGAACACAGAAAAGTGATCTTGAAAAGAAAAATACAATCTGTGTCCCATTGAGCTCCATTGTATATTTTTCCATTGTCCAAACCGCTGCCATTACAAAACTGTTATTAACTGCACAGGTATTATTTTTATTTTCATCTTTACTAGGGCCATATTCTTCCATTCATGCAATTTTTTTTCCTAGTCCGCGCATCTCCAAGGTATGCGTAATTTTCCCGTAATGACTTCTGGCACGTCACTGATGGTGTAGTGGTGCACTCGCCTGACTTTGGTGCGGGCAGCGTGGGAACAGTTCCCATTCAGTGACGGTGTGAATGTGAGTGCGAATGGTTGTCCGTGTCTATATGTGCCCTGCGACTGACTGGCGACCAGTTCAGGGTGTAGTCCCCCTTTCGCCCGAAGTCAGCTGGGATAGGGTCCAGTGCCCCCCGACCCTAACCAGGATAAGCGGTGTTGAAAATGGATGGATGGACTTCTGGCACACCCACCGTGCGTAAGGGGCTCATGTGCGCGCAACGACCAAAGAGACGTGATTCATTTAAGTCTGAGGCTTGCTGTAATTCCTGGAGTGGGGAGTTTTCCTGAGAGACGTGAATGCCGTAAAAGTCTATTTGGAAAATATGTCACACATTAAATGTGAAATGAAATTCCATAGCGGATACGGAAGTTAATCGTCGCCAGTGAGACTGCTGACGTGCCCATTGCTCCAATCAATTTTGTAGGACAGCATGTGTTTTTCTTTCTGAAATAAAACCAATAAAAGTAATTTGATCAGAATACTGTGCTTATGACCGAACGCATGTTTGGATGCCCATCATGGTTGTTCATCAATGGTGCCCTGCAACCAACCATGAAGACCGTGAACGAGTCACTTTAATGTATTGCACAACCGTCCAACCTTCCATCCATCCATCCAGGCACAAACAACAGTCAGGACCCATCCCCCCACCCAAAGGCAGAGGGAGGCTACCCTCTCTTCCACCGGGGTGATCTCCATCTTCCCCCACCATTGGAGCCAACACACCATCAAGTGGTGATCAGTGGTGATCTCTTCACCAGAGTGTCCAAGACATGCGGCAGGAAGTCCGATGACACGACGACAAAGTCAATCATCGAAATGCGGACTAGGGTGTCGTGGTGCCAAGTGCACATATGGACACCCTTATGCTTGAACATAATTTTGTTAGGGACAGTACGTGATGAGCACAGAAGTCCAACAGCCAGCAGAACTCTGCTCGGGTCCTGATCGGGGGGCGCCATTTCTCCCAATCACGCCCTTCCAGGTCTCACTGCCATTTCCCACGTGAGCATTGAAGTCTCACAGCAGAACGATGGAGTCCCGAGCGGGAGCGATCTCCAGCACCCCCTCCAAGGACTCTTAAAATGGTGGGTCTTCTGAACTGCTGTTTGGTGCATAGGCACAAACAACAGCCAGGACCCGTCCCCCCACCCAAAGGCGGAGGGAGGCTACCCTCTCGTCCACCGGGGTGAACCCCAATGTACAGGCGCCAAGCCGAGGGGTAATAAGCATACCCACACCTGCTTGGTGCCTCTCACCGTGGGCAACTCCAGAGTGGAAGCGAGTCCAACCCCTCTCGAGGCGACTGGTACCAGAGCCCAAGCTGTGTGTGGAGGTGAGCCAGACTGTCTAGTCGGAACTTCTCGACCTCACACACCAACTCGGCCTCTTTCCCTGACAGAGACGTCCCTAGAGCCTCCTTCTGTAGCTGGGGATCGGACCACCAAGCTCGATGCCTTCGGCCACCGCCCAGATCACACTCCACCCGACCCCTTTGACCCTTCCCACAGGTGGTGAGCCCATGAGAAGGGGGACACATGTTACTCTTTCGGGCTGTGCCCACCCGCGCCCCATGGGTGCGGATCCGGCCACCAGCAGGCACTTGCGTTCAAGCCCCACCTCCAGGCCTGGCTCCAGAGGGGGACCCCAGTGACCCGCATCTGGGCAAGGGAAAACGTGAGTCCATTAATATACTCATTATAGGGGGTCTTTTAGCTGTGCTTTGTCTGGTCCCTCACATGGGACCTGTTTGCCATGGGTGACCCTACCAGGGGCACAAAGCTCCAGACAACTTAGCTCCTAGGATCACTGGGAAACACAAACCCCTCCACCCCGATAAGGTGACAGCTCAAGAAGGGGTATTTTTACAACCGACATAGGCTACTCTTCCCACCTCTCTATCGGACATCCTCTATTGCTACTCATACGTTTAAGCAACATTTTTTGCTCATCAGATCAGCCAGTGTCGTATTTGTTGCACTGGTCTTTTGTATTTTCATGTTGAGGTTGTGGTCCCAGAGGAACCGCGAAGCACACGTAACATCGGCGACAAGAGCTGATCCACTAGTACATCTTGTATTAATTAGGAAACGCGCCTACAATTATCTAATTAGTTTACGGACATTAATGTTAAATGTATTAAGCGACAGAGCGATGTTAGGGGTTATGTCACAACACAGAATTAACTAACTTCAAATTCAGAAATGGCCAATTAAAAACAGAAAAATATTGTACTTAATATTTTCCTGAAGGATGCATTTGGGTTTAGCCTTTGAAGTTGGTAATAGTGAAAAATTATTTGAAACAGACAATGATTTTAGTCAATTATTTTCCAGAATGAGAGTGCTTAAAGAGGAGGATGCTATTCATGTGGCACAGCTTGAAGCAGGTATCAGGAGCAGGGGGAGATGGGCCTGGCTCAAGTTTGAGGCCAAAACTAAAAAGCAAAGAAATGAGGCTAATTAAATTTTAATCTTAAATTTGTACATCAACATGTACTTGAGCGGTGTAAATAAATGTTGTTCTGCTTGAAGTCTTCCAGATTGCTTAATTTATGTTAAACTCCCCAAAACTCTCTGCGGGGGCCCAGGGATTTTTTGGTCTGTCACCTTTTTCATGCCTTTGGTGTTTGCATTTCTCTAAGAAACAACAACAACAAAAAGAGGGAAAATGAACAGAGATAAAGTCTAGTAACACTATTAGCGGATAACTAACACGATTAGGGAATAATTAACACTAATTAACAAGAAAGCAGCAAGCATTTACAATGCCGCTCAGCATGCTGGGGATTCCTCTGACGCTACAATATGATAAAAAAAAATTTTTTTTGTCATCCATCCATTTTCCACACCACTTATCCTCACGAGGGTCACGGGCCAGCTTGCGCCTATCTCAGCTAATTCTGGGCAAGAAGCGGTGTACACCCTGAACTGGTCGCCAGCCAATCGCAGGGCACATAAACAAACAACCATTCGCAATCACCTTCACACCTACGGGCAATTTAGAGTCTTCACTTAACCTACCATGCATGTTTTTGGGATGTGGGAGGAAACAGGAGTACCCGGCGAAAACCCATGCAGGCACAGGGAGAACATGCAAACCCCACATAGGCAGGGCTGGGATTTGCCGCCCTACTATTATTATTATTATTACTGTAATTATTTGTTTCTTTTAAGTTAATGTAATACAGCATACGTTTGGAGCGAAGACACATTTCTTAATCAAGCCTCCTCCAACTGCGTGTCACAGGATTACTTTTTCCGTTGAGGGGTGCGCAGTGATCAAACCTGTGGCTACTGGCGAGCTAGACTACTAATGCTAGTTCAACTAACTACGCTGCTATGTTGTGAAAGTGGCTGGCCATGAGATGCTTTGCGCACACTTAACCAGAAACCGCTGGGGGTGCACTGAGGTGACTCCTGGCCAGATTGGGCCCTTAAGGGAATTATTAATTTTTTAAATTAAATTTCTGGTTTTACAGCACAGACTGGGAGTCTCGGGTGCTTAATTTATTTATTTTTACAATCATTTATGATTAAGTGTTGTAAATAAATAGTCCAGTTTTTGCCATCATAAGCTCTCTTTTTTGTTTTTTTTACCCAAACCCCAAAAATGTTATCGTGTATCAAACCGTGGGTCAGAGATCGTGATACGTATCTAATTGTGACCTTGGTGTCTTTTAAAGCCCTAATACTTTCTCTATCATTGAACATTGATCTGAGTTGATCACTGTCTTTGTTCTTGTTCATATGAGAACACGAGTAAAAAATGGTGAGGAGGCGACACGAATGTTCGATAAAAAACTAAATTCTGAATTCCAGTGCAGTGAAACATTATTGGCCACTTTCTGTTATACTTTTTGGATAGTTTCCACTCTTTATTGTTTAATATCATCAAACAAATGTAAATATCAGACAACGATAATCAAAGTAAACCTAAAATGCTGTTTTTAAATGGGGATTTAATTATATTTAATTTTTTAATATATTAAAATGTTCTTTGTGAATGGTCTGTGAAGCTAGTTAAGGTTTTATGAATGGATGAATGGATTACTTCCTACAGGAAGCCATCCAGTCTGCCAGTGCCCAGACACAGACAAATAAGAGTAACGTTTTTCCCCCCATTATTATTGATTTCAGTGCACTACGCTGAACAAAATGCTACTAAATTCTCATGAGGACAGCGTGTGTGTTAACAAGAGGTTGGTAATGTGATGCTTACATTTTGTGAGGATGTGCTGACTGCCGCAGGGCTTCCGCGGGATTCCCATAGATCCAATACCTATTACATTCCCTAAATCCCCACTCTGTGAGCCCGACATGCTCACACCTCAATCTAACTTTCACAAATCATTGCAGCCAGACAGGGATTCGGGGCCTGGGGATTTGTGATTGAAGAGCATGTATGGGTCTTGCTTCACTAGCGTCCATGTTGGTGACATGACACAATCAACCTGCAAAGGCAATGTAATGATAAGGTTGATATCAAACCATCATTTTGCTTTAGTAGCTTTAAAGACAGGTCCAAATGTTGTATTTATGATATTTAAGGATTTTGACAGGAAAACACTAGATATTCTCAAAAGGGCAGCAGTCAGCTCAAAGAAAGATTGCTTTTTATTGCTACAGGTGACTTTGTTTTTTTGTCCAGGTAGTGTTGTCGTGGAGCTGACAGCAGCTTAAAGTTTGTTTTTTTCCTGAATTTGGGAACGGTTAGTTGCTCGAGCAAGGACAATCATCTGCCAAATTGAATTAAAAATAATAATTTCTATCAAAGTCCCTTCCTTTACTATGTAGCCCCAGACATGGGGCATCTGTGCACACAAAAATATAAATTTCTGCCCATGAAGTAGCTGTGGCTCTGTACTAGACAGTTGCGTAAGCAATGTTTTCTAGAAATGGTAGCGGCAGAGGCCGAAGGGTAAAGACATCTGACATGGATACAATAGTATAATTTGATTTAAGTTTTAAATCATTTTGTTCACAGGATGTAGTACGTATTTAATGTGCATGTTAAATCTATATTGTGGCCATAATACAATTTTGTTCCCCATGCTAATGATCTTATGTTTAAACAAAATAATGGCAAATGGGCAGCCTACTTTACTAACATAATTATTAATAAGTTTGTGTATGTTTTAGTTGGTTATGTTGTTATCATGATGATGTTTTGCCCCTCTTTTTTCCCCTGTCAGTGATATACCTTACCAGTACCCAGTCCTATTCAGTCTGATACAGTGATAAAGAATTGAAATAACACTCAATTAGGTGATAAACTGATTGTTAAGGATTTGGACATTGTGTGGAACTAGTTATAGAAAAATCAGCAACCAGCAGAGGTGCTGTCGATTCATTCACAAATTGTTTTTGAGCTAAAAAAGAGCAATATGATTTCAATCGCAAGACACATACTGTATAGTCTAAACAAGCGTTCACACTCAAATGCACACCTAAAGAGAATTTAGTCTTTAAAGAACCTAACGTGCATGTGTTTGGAGTGTGGGAGGAAGTCGGCGTACCTGGGGAAAACCGGCATCTGCTACTAAACCACCGATGAACAATAGGAAACATTATTTAAAAATAGCAATTAGTCAATTAGATGGCCTGATCTTGTCTGATCTCAGAAGCAAAGCAGGGTCAGGCTTGGTTAGTTGTACTTGGATAGGAGACCAACTGGGAATACCAAGTGAGTTTACATAAAAGCCTCGTGAGTAGCAAGCCAGCCCAACTCACTGTCAGTCCCAAACCTTGATAAATAGGAAGGGTTGGAGTCAGGAACGGCAACTGGCCATTAAAACCTATGGCAAAACTTTCATCTGTAAGCAGTGACCACGAATAGGGAAAAAGCTGCGAAAAAGCAGAGGAACTCAATTTAGAAGCTAATTTTCCCAGAGTTCTAGTTCAAGCGAATTTACTTTGATGATTCACAGTAACTACATGACAGGGCAAATTAGTTTTGTATTGAATCTCATTGGACTGCCAGCAGTCCCTAACAGTGTGACAGACAGACGAAGTGTATACAGTAATCACTCGTTTATCACAGAAGTTAGGTTACCGACCACCACTGCAATAGGTGAAAGACGCGAAGATTTTTTGAGGGATTATTTATACATATTTTAAAGGCAAAGCAAGGCAAGGAAAATGTATTTATATAGCCCATTTCATCCACAAGTTAACTCAATGTGCTTTACATCATTACAAGCATTTAAAAACAAAGCGCAAAAGATACCTATAAACAAGTACAGAAAGTAAAAGATAGCTTACTCAAATTACTAAAAGGAACATACAGTGCAAGAAAGACCTTTTAAAAAATGAAAATGCTCCAAAGCTGTATGGACCTCCCCAGACTTAATAATTTACTGATTTCTTAAATAACTTACTCTTAAACACATTTTAATCTCTTAAACATACACCAATACACAGTAGTACTGTACAATACAGTATCTAAATCCTATTCCGTGTAATATGTTATAATGAATTATTCTGTTTTTCTGTTATAGGCGAGGAAGGGTTTATTTGCCACAACAAACTTACGGCATACAATCAAAATCCCGTGATATTTAGAAATTTTGTGCAATGCAAATATGAAAAAACAACAACAACAAAAAACTGCAATGCACTGAATCCGCAAGAGGTGAACTACGATATAGCTAGGGAACACTGTAGTCATAATATGATCTCTATCGAATTTATAATACTGATATCAACAAGCATTGCAGACGAATAGACCCGATTCCCCTTTCCGTCTTTGACAGTTTTCTCACCTGTCATGGCCACTTTTAATGGCCTCCTTAAAGGTCAGGTAGTGTTAAAACGTCATCAATCGCTGCTACATGTAGGTACTTTCCTAATGATATGATACAGGTGAATTCTAATTAGGCCTAAAGTAAGGTTCAAGTTCTCATATGAGACGAAACACCCGCCTTGCTGCACATAATATTCGTTATAGCTCCTCTCACGCTGTGCAGCTACACTATATGACCAAGACAATCCTGCTGTTCATTATGAAGCATAACACTGAATGGCAGGTAATAGCAATCTGCGATACGGCTCCATGCTATAGACACTTGTCGTAATCTGCAGGCTCCCACAGGAGAAGGACAATCTTTTCAATAAATATTCAATTTGCGCGCACACGCATGCACACACACAGTAAACTGGAGCCCACACTCCAGCCCTTCCCGAACCATCTTACTATGTGCTATGGTCCCTTAGGTAAGTTTAACAGCTACTTTTCTATTGTCTCCACTCTAAGAGGTCAGTATATCACCGTGAATGAATCCTGTCAGTTTTATTACCCGTGGAGCACCGCGCCACAGATGAAAACAAGACTTCATATAGGCCCACATCTCTCTGGTCTCACAAAATAGCCTTGCTTGATCAGTCTGTGACTCTGGACACCCCCGCCCCTTCCCCGGTCCCATGTTCTTTTTTTTTTTAATTATTCTTATTATTATTTAAATAACGAAAGGGCTAGGCGGAGACTGCTGATGGCAAGCCCTAGGGGTCCCTGCCGCACGGTTTGTACCCCACCTCCTATTTTGAGGAGCAACACAACGTGCTGGATAAATCTGTGTCTTCCATCCATATCAAACTGCTCTGTTGGCTTCCTGTCTTAATCCCCGCCATACATCTCTGTCTGTGTGGTGTATTAATCGATGACTTGTGTTATTGCTACACAAGCAACAACTCGAGCTCGAAGCATCAATTAATTTTTTGCATATTGATGAAAAGCAAAAAACTTGTCTTTTTTTTGTTTTGTTTTGCTGTGAAGAATTCACACACATTAAGTGATGAGAATCCGCCATGGCCTGATGGGGTGAAAGCGTGTTCCTGTATCTCTGCTGCTTGGCCAAAATAACGAGCAGGATGATATATGAATGACGTTGATAACAAGTCACCACCGCAGCATCACTGTCAGCCGCAGCCAAAGATGCAAATGTGATATTGGCTGTCACGAAACATGTCAAGCACAACAACAATCTAACCTTTAGACATGACTGAGTAAATGGATTGCTTGAGGAATTCCTAATGATCATAGTGACTATTCAAACATACATTGGGCTGAATTGCATCAGCTCTTTTTGGTATTTTTAAGTACAATGCCTTACATTACTGAATGTGAGCAAGAACAAACAAGCTTTGCCTTCAATGACCACAGAATAAATAAAGCACTTAGATTATACTGTATTTTACACATTTTATCTCTCCATCAAGCTCCAAAGACAAAAAAAACAACAACAGTAATTTATTATTCATAAGGACAACTTAAAAGTCCTTGCAATGTTAAAACTGCTAGCAAGATTTGAATGTAGCCTCACTTTATTAATTCATTTTCCGGATGTGGATATTCTGCCATAGTTTTAGCAATCCTCCTGATACCCAAGGTAACAGTGCATGAGTGCACGACAAATGATTGACACCCTGTCAGTCACGTTTTTCACTTTCTGATTGGTTGTTTGTTCTCTGGCATGGTGGTTTCTTACAAATCAAATTAGAGGTACAAGTTGGGGGCCATCATTTTATACTCATCATTTTACCCATATAGTACTGTCAGGGTATAAAGAGAGTTTTAACCAAAATGACAAATGCGATTTTTTTTTTTTTTGCAAACCACCCCTTTAAAGTTTTCCAAGTCATGCAATGTATTTCCTTGTGTTCAACACACTGCAGTTGGGAACCAATACTGAACTAGAAATGCACAAATACAATTTCTAAGACTCAGCATTACGTAGACCAAAAGCACAAATTATATTTTATTTCTTCCTTTATTTATTCATAAAAAGTGTATGCATGTAGTAAGGATAGTAGATGTTACAGAACGGATAATCGAAGGAAAAAGTTTGCAGGACCGTTCAGCCCCATTGGGAGGCTGACTTCCTCCAATCAATGTGGCTTTAGAAGGAACAAAAATGAAGTGCACTTATATAGATAGCACTTTATCTACACCATGTGGTGGCCAAAACGCTTTACATATCCTCACATTCACCAATTCACGCAAATATTCATACACCAATGAGTGGACAACAGGAGCATGTTTAATTATTGGTCTCCCATATGCTCCATGTGGGATGCAGCTTTTTGTTTAAAGCGGTCTGCAAGTCCTGTCCAGATATTGAAACATCACGCTGCGGATGACAGATGGTAAACAACACTGTACATATGAATGAGAATAAAATGGGGAGCGTATATATTTACTTACAATAATTCAGGCTCTGTTGCTGCTCGATTGACTGTTTCCAAATTGAAGCACGCTCATTGGGGAGAAAGGCTCCAAATGATGGGGGTGGCGTACTGGTGGTTTAGTTGCAGATCGTATTCCGGAGCTGTCATGGAGATGTGTACGGCTTGTCTGGGTGGTGACAGAGATTGACTGCTCCCTACGTAGATGGACAGTGAGCCAGACACAAGGCCACTGATGGCTGATATGTCCTGTGACTGCGGCTGCTACACCAGAATTATTGAACTGTCTTACATAGGAGGCTTTAATACAAACACATTTGAAGTGGTTGTGAAGAGCGCAAAATAAAACAGTAAGTTATTAATTTTCAACATTCAAATTTCCAGATAGGGGCAGCAGTAGGTCAGTGTGCCCTTGAGCAAGGCTTTGCACCCTCAACAATTTGAAACATTGTGGTATGGTTTGGCCATACTGTGGCAGTAATGCACATGATAAAGTGCCAAATTCCACACTGTAACTCCCTGTAATGGGTCTAGTGAAAAGGGAAAGTAAATCGATTGAACTAAAATGCTATGGTTATAAATTTAAAAAAAATCTGTGAAATCCTGAAGAAAAAAAAAAAAAACAGCCAAAAACATAACATCTTGCCTTGCACCAATCTTGCGATGGTTGGTAGTTACTGCCACAATCACCAAGCTTTTTCAGTCAAAGTAAATTCCTTGAACTGTACATTTTTCCAGATCTGCAACTAAATAATAATTGTTCTGCATAGCTTGACACGCACACAGTAAAAATTGTTGCTGCGCGTAGAATGCCGGCGATCATCTCTCGTGATTGGTCCGTTTTTGTCACATGCTGTGATGATGTAATCAGCGTTCCTCTCGGTTCCACATAGCACCTACGCCGCCGCCTTCACGATCGATTTTGCAGCATAATTAAACGTATCATCTGGTCATCTAGGTCCATTTGTTCTAGGAGACTCTGTTCCACAGTCGCCATTGTTGTTGCTTTGTTCCTTGTTACGGAAAGTAAAGTAAAAACGGCTACCGGAAATGGGCACAAAATGCAGTGGAAACTCCACCCTGTGGCGTCCTAGCCAATACTAGCCATAGCGACACTCCCGACTTGGAAGAGAACTGCAGCACACTTTCAAAACAGTGTGCGTGGTTTGGGCTCGAGTATAAAGGCAAACTGCGTGCGGGATAGCCGCAGTGACGTTAGCACGGTCGCCGTCCGCGCGAGTATAAAGAAGCCTGAACTTCTGATTTATGTATTTTTTTTTTTTTAAATCAGAACATGACCATCAAATAAAATCAAATGAAAAAATATATGGGAGTCAACACCATTTCAATTTTTAACTGCCCAAAAACCAACAACACATACATTGGGCGCTACAGAAACATTATTTGCTTTATTCGCTTAAATGACTTCATGAAGCAGCTGTTTGCTGAACAGACTTATTGATTGTGTGTGCGTGTGCGACACCTCAGGAATAGTGCTAATGTTGCCATATCCACTGCCAAAAGAACAATAGACACATCTGCAACTTACCACAAGGTGTTTTCTTAAGTTAGAATTGTGCTGAAATATCCAAGTTTGGGCAGTCACAATTTAAGAGTTACATGATAAAGCTGTTGTTTTTTAGAGTCTGTAAAATAAGCAGTCGCGCGACTTTTTTTCATTTTGATTGGCTCGCGAAGGGTACGTGCGTGATCATGTGACTGTCTTGTGTCGTCTGATTGGTGAATTGGAGTCAAATGACATTGGTGATACCGTTTGATTGGCGCAACACGCACCCTATGCGGAAGTCGAAGATGGCGTCTAAAAATAGACGCGCACGCGCAAGAATGAATAAATAAAAGTAGTGAACGCCATGTCGATCATTGTAACGGAGTAAAAGTATCGATCATTCTTCACATGAATACTCAAGTAAAAGTAAAAAGTACGGTCCATTTAAAGTACTCTGACAAGCACAGTTTATGGAAAATGTTACTTGAGTAAATGTAACGGCGTAAATGTAACGCGTTACTACCCATCTCTGATTTTAATGGATATTTATTGAGAATCAGAGTCGATCAGTCGAACAGAACTCTAGAGGAGAGTGAGAAAAGAAGACAACAAAAGACAAAGCACTAACCGTAAACCAGATGAGGAAAGTAAATCATTATATACCTAGAACAATGACACATTAGATATGAGCGTTGTATGGGCAGTAGTACTACACGCTGTGAGGGAAGGACAGGACAAGATCACTTTCCTTATCTAAACCCTTCACATTCTTGGTTTAGTTTAGTGACCTGCACCTTTTGCTGTCACACCTTGGTCCTATAGTACGTACTACTTACCACGTCTTATGCTTTTAAATGCTGCACATGGCTACCCAGAAGCACTTTATTCAAATTATCAACTTAATTAGTATCTCCCTTCATTTTCTTGGCTTCAGATCAATAAGATATTTTCCATCCACCTCTACAGTGCTAGGTGGTCCTTATTTTCAAACTTTTGAGTTTTCATCAGCGAAGGCCTGGATATGATGTGAAACCATGAGAAAGCACCTCCTGTGAAGTTTCACATCGATCGGACATATTTAAGAGGTGCCCCAAAGCCAATTTGGCGAAGTAGTCTAAAAAAAAGATGAAAAGTTTACTTTTAAAAAAAAAAATGCACATTAAAGTTGGGTTAAAAAGACTCGTTAGGGGTGTAAAATGAGGAGAGAAAAAAATTCCCCCCAAAATCGGTAAAAGTTGTGTACAAAAGGCACACCTGGGTCACCAACGCTGCCCTGTGTGAATTAGCCCCTCGCTGGGGTGTCAAAAAGGCACACCTGGGTCACCCACGCTGACCTGCGTGTATTAGCCCCTCACTGGGGGGTCTCGCGGGAGCCTAAACCCCACTCATTGTTGCCCAGTTAACGTCGACTTGCGGATGTCGGGGAAGCGACGTCTATGATCCTCGACGACCTGAAGAAGGAACTGTCTTTCTTCTTCGTCCTTTGTGAGGATGGCGCTGTAGCTCTGAATCAGAGCCGCGCCCCGTTCGGCTAAGTCGTTGACAACCTTGAGGGACTCGGCTCGGCGGCGGGCGAGCTGGTAGTCCTGCCGACCGGCCACTCGGCGGGTCCACCTCAAGGAAGTCCAACGGGCCAAGGGCGGCAAGGAGAAACTTGGAGCTTGACGAAGCGAAGTCCGGCAGTCTTTCTCGTCAGGACAGTCAGGTCAGGCTCCAGTGAAATCCGCTTAGGCGGATCTTCCGCGCCGTTTCTGTCAAAGGCAGCCACAATCAGCCTCTTCTCCTCCAACGTGGTCCTCAGGTTGAACAGAGCGAGCAACACCAGCTCCTCTGAGATGTACCAGAGATGCCGCCCAAACGCCTTCGATGTCTCCCTTGCGATTTCCTTGTCCTTCTAGGACACGAGTGAGCGGTAGAAGGCCAGGTCCTGGGCCGGAGCACGAGTTGCCAGCGGGGCTTCGTACCATGCCGGCACGTACAGCGTCACAGTGAAGAGGACGAAGCGGGCCAAGTTCTTCTCCACCGCCTTGGTGTGCTTGAACTGTCCGCGGAATAAGATGATCTTCAATGCGTATATCAGTTGGCCCATCCAGCGAGGGCGGTGGTAGGCTCCAGGCTTGGACATACTGATTCCTCGAGGGGGAACGCCGCCCAGAGCGACGATCGTTTCCGATAGTCATCGCGGGGCTGCGTAGCTTGGAGCTTCTCGTTGCAGAACAGGATGACTTTGTCACTGGTGGGCGGGATCGGCTCAATCGGCTCGAACACCGTCTGGTCGATGGACTCCCATCTGGCCTTGAAGCGTTTGAAGAGTTGGATGTCGGGCCCAGACGACGGTGCGAAACAGGCGCCGAACGATTTCAAGAATGTGGTGCCGGCAGGCCAGGTGCAGGAGATTCGGCTCGAGTCGCTGCTGGACGTAGGTTACAGGCTCCGCCGCGCACGCCAGTGTTGGAGGCGGTAGTGTCGAAAGACATCCCCACAACACGTTCGGTGATGCCCCAATCCTCCAGGCAGTTGATAACCACGGTGGCAACATCGTCACCCTTCCCGCTGGGCAAGCGTGGGACGCGGAGGAGCTTGTTAACGCCATCCTCGGAAACGAGGATGGGAAGGCACTCAGCTGCCGTTGTGTCGGTGATATCGTCGATGATCTTTCCGTCCCAGTGGACAACGAGGGAGACTCCCGTAGCGAACACCTCCCGGATCTCCTTCGCCACATCCTCCCTGACCACCCGACTCTACACTGCTTATCCGCATCAGAGTCAAAGGTGGAGCCCGTCCATCCCAGTTACACACACCCTGGACTGGTCGCCAGCCAATCGAGTCTTCAGTGAAGCAGATTTTCATTCATTCTGTATCTGTTTTTCATTCTTTAAATGAAATATATTTTTCTGTGCGGTGGTGCCTTGACATACGAGTTTAATTCCTTCTGTGACCATGTTCGTAACTCAAAACATTTTCATGTCAAATCCTCTTTTCCCATTGAAATGAATGGAAATGCCACAATCTGTTCCAGCCTTCCCCCTAAAAACTATATTTTTGGTAACCTGTTTTTAATGTAGAAAAATAGTATTACATATTTTACTTTATAAAACCCTACAGTAATGACATAATAGAATATTAAGAATGAAAGAGTTTTTGACACATTTTTCCTTCAATTTAATGGACATTGTACTGCTGCTCCCGGTGAGTGCCTTACCGGTCTGGGGGCAATAAAATACAGACATATGGATGTACTGTACAGTCGTGCTCACCATTATTGGCATCCATGAAGTTTAAGTTCTAAATGTGGAATATCTCCTGAAGAAAATGTATCAAAACAAAGAATTTCGAGAGAGAACTTGGGATAATATTTTATGGACAGATGAAAAAAAAATATTTTTTTAGAAAAGCACACATGTTTACAGACAGCGCAATGAAGCCTTTAAAGAAAAGACCACCATGCCAACAGTGAAGCATGGTGTAGGATCCATAATTCTGTGGGGCTGCTTTTCAATATCTGGTACTGGAGGCCTTGACTGTATCACATGGATCATGAAATAAGAAAATTATCAAGAGAGTTAGAGCGAAATGTCTTACTCATTGTAAGAAAACTTGGTTTGAGGCAAAGATCATGGGTCCTCCACCAAGACAAAGAAACAAAGCACACATCCAAAAGCACACAGGAATGGTTGAAAAGGAAAATGGACTACTTTAGAATGGCCAGCAATGAGTCCTGATCTCAATCCAATTGAAAATATTTTGGGGGAGCTGAAATCTGTCATTGGTGAAAAGAACCATGCAAATGTTCAACAGTTACAACAAATTGCAAAGGAAGAGTGTGAGAAAACGCACTTGAGAAGTGCAAAAAGTTTATAGATGGATACACAAAATGTTTGGAGGCTGTCATCACTATCAAAGGGTGTGCAACCAAATATAAAGGGGTGCCAATATTACGGGACATACTGTTTTCAGTTTTATTTTTCTTTGAAAAAACGGTGGTCGACTGGTTAGCCCATCTGTCTCACAGTTCTGAGGACTGGGGTTCAAATCCCGGCCCCGCCTGTGTGGAGTTTGCATGTTCTCCTCGTGCCTGTGTGGGTTTTTTTCCGAGTACTCCAGTTTCCTCCCACATCCCAAAAACATGCAGGTTGATTGAAGTTTCTAAATTGCCCTTAGGTGTGAATGTGAGTGCGAATGGCTGTTTGTTTATATGTGCCCTGCAATTGGCTCGCGACCAGTTTAGGGTGAAACCCCGCCTCTCGCCCGAAGATAGCTGGCATAGGTTCCAGCATGCCCGCGACCCTAGTGAGGATAAGCGGTACAGAAAATGGATGGATGGATGGATGAAATTACACTAAGGTGAAAAAAACAATTTTCTTTTTTAAAGTACTTCATTACCTCCAATTAAAAGATCCTGGTGATTTTAGTTTGGTACTTACATTTATTTCTGAAGATATGAAACAGGTTATGCAAAAAATGAAGGGGTGTTTATAATGGTGGGCATGACTGTACATGGATATTCTATTTGTCTAGATGTGCTGCACCACCATTTGTGGTTAAATATCCATTTGTTAAAGGGTTACAACACTGTGACACCGAACCTATTCGTTGGTCCATCTATGGACTTTAGCATTGTTTGTTAGCGTTAAGATAAACAATCACAATCATCTTTATTTGCCAAGTATGTCCGAAAAACACAAGGAATTTGTCTCCGGTAATTGGAGCCGCTCTCGTACGACAACAGACAGTCAATTGACAGAGAAACCTTTTGAGACATAAAGACATTGAGAAAAACAGTCACTGAGCAATAAAGGGTTGCTAGTTATCTGGTAATGCCGGTACTTTTTTTTTTTTGACAATTGTGCAAAAAGATGCAGAGTCCTCTCGCACTTAGAGCAGTTCGTAAGACTAATATTGCAATAGTCAGGTGCAATGACCGTTGTGCAAAGGGCGCCGAGACTTCAAGCGAGTAGTACGATAGTCTGGGACAATGTTGATTGTGCAAATGTTGGAGATACTCCTTAGTCAGTGTGCAAATGGAGCAGATGCTACTCTGGCATGAGTGGCCAGTATTGGTCAACAACAGATATGCAAATAGTGCCGCGTGGTGAGACTACTACAGTGAGTGCACGAGTAATATATAATTGGCCCGACAGAAATGTGACAACAAACTCAAGACAAAAAGACAAAAAATTGCCAGCATCTTGCAATGGAATTGTAGGTTAGGTGTTTAAGAAGTTGATTGCAAGAGGGAAGAAGCTGTTGGAATGTCTGCTAGTTCTAGTTTGCATTGATCGGTAGCGCTTTCCTGAGGGAAGGAGCTGGAAGAGCTGGTGACCCGGATGTGGAGACTTATCTAAAGCAAAGCTATTTGGTTGTTTTAAATACGCAATGTGTAATTGTCTTTGTTTAATGTTTAGTTTGACAGTAAGCTTCAAGTGGGAGTGGTGATAAAGAGCTTGAAGCCTATTTTTTTTTGAAGAAAAATCTGCCTGTTGTGAAGTGAGATGAGTTCACTGCGACTATACAGCGCTTATATGTGGGATTTTGTGGTTGCAAGTCAAGGCAAAAATATCAGTTGAACGTTGGCTCGCATCTAAAAAAACTTGCAAGTCGCATCATTCGTATCTAAAGGCACCGTTGTTTTTGTATTCGGGGATTCTTTCTGGGTTAGCCCATGCACCACACTTTGACAATCGCTGGCCTATGCCTCTGACTTTCACGTGATGGTATGTTCGCCAAGAGTATTTCTGTTGTTAACCAGCTTCTGCACTAATATAGAAATCCTGTTTCCCCTCTTTCTCGCGATGTGTACTTAAAGATCAAGAAAGAGTAAACCCAATTAAATGTGCTAGCAAACAAGTAAAGATCCACTGCCTCTGGGTCAATAAGTCCCAGCTCGCACACGGCATGCAAATGGGAAGCTGTCTGGCTTCGGCACCGACCACTCAGTATCACGCATATCGAGCTGGAATATAGGATCATAAGCAACAGGTCAATAGGTACAGCGGAAAGTGATGCTGGTTCTCTTCTCGACTCGTCGTCCCCGGCGATGTCGCTTATCTCCAAATCCCATTTAGATTTCCACCCCCCCCGAGCCCCTACCACAGTGAATCAATATAAGGAAGAGTGGCTGAGTGTCAGTCCAGCTCTGGGGGTCACAGGTTACTGTGCTATCCATCTGTTAAACCGCCATGACTGTTGATCCCATACTTTCGTATGAGCATGTCGCTTGAGAGTGCTTAATAATTGAACGTGACCTAAAAGGTGACGGAAAACTGACATGCGGTTCATTTTAAGAAGCCGCTGAACGCTCAGAGCTGTTGAGAAAGTCATGAATTCATTTGCACGTGTGCTCTGTTCCAGCCGTACTCTTAACTGTTAATGCGTTTGTCCTTTGCGGGTGACAGGTAAGAGCCAGTGCCATCGCTCAGGATGCCGATCAGAATTACGACTACGCGTCCAACAGTGTGATCTTGCATTTGGACGTGGGCGATGAGGTGTGCGTGCAGCTGGATGGCGGCAAGGTCCACGGGGGCAACATAAACAAGTATAGCACCTTCTCTGGATTCCTCATCTACCCAGACTGACAATAATCACTGGATCAGAAGAGTCGACTTGTTTCCAAATAATCTATACACAATACACTCATACAGACTTCATACAGGATAGGCACACAACACATGCATGGAGCTCTATGCACACACCTGCATGCATGCAAGCACACACACAGGTCAACATTAACATAAGTGGATGAAGAGGATAGAGAAGGGAAAATTACAATTAAGTTGATTTATATGTGCGACATTTAACAACCTCCTTTGTGTGCAGTTTGTGGCCCAAAAATATACAAAATATTCTAATGTGATCCGTTTGACCTTAAATTGAATATCAAAACAACACCATTGGTCAGATTGTTTGTTATGCAATAATTGTGTTTACATTAATCACAAGGAAAATGCAAATTATTTACATCAATATTTTTGTTCAATATTAATGTATAGTAATTAATTATATTAATATAATAATAATATACACACCTGAACAAGATATAACACAATAGCTGTATCAAAAAAAATCTGTCCATACAAGGATTATAATACAGTACTCAGTTATGATTGACACTGTCAGAAATGTATTAATTTCACAATATGCCTATTATGTGGTTGTATTATTCTATGTTGTGGCCTCTCATAAGGCAAATGCATGTTAATTGAATTCATGCGTTTTGGACAGAGTCAATCAAAATTGAATGCAGTAATATTATATTTGTAAAGGCAAACTATTGTATTGACCTCATTGTACAGGTGTACCTTATGCTGTATACTGTGAGTTTGTCTCTCAAAGCCAAAAAGATTTGACTTTTTACTGTTTCCAAAGTAAAAAATATATCACCTTTTGCAATTGCAATTTTGTTTGTGGTGACATTTGAGTACATTATTTACAATATTGTTCATATATGTGTGTATGAATGGATGCAGTATATAGATAAGGACCAGTAGAAGTGACAAATGCCGTTTTATCTCAATTAAATGTACAATACATTATACCATCATATACAGCATATTTTCTTTTTTTTATTGTTATTATTTAGGAATATGTCCAAATCTCATCATCTGTCTGCTAAAGTATGTTGAAGAGGTTGGTTAAACAATTGCTATTAAATAATCTATGCCTACATTAGGTGTAGTCTGTGTTATTGTTGAACAGACGTGCACATGCAGGGGTCTAAAAAATATTCTCTTTACCACCACTCGGTCTGACTGCAGAATTCAATATACGGCGTGACACTGTGAACTTAACAAGCCGAGTCCGGAGTCACTGCTTGCATGCTTCAACATGGATTTCCAATACTGTATGTCTTAAGACACTGTCCAAGACACAAATATTAATACCACGAAATTGATCTCAATTTATAATACACCCAGGATCTCAAAAATCAAGCCAGTATATGCCTTTTTAGATGGAACCATATCACAATCAACTGTGCAAATGCTAAATAAGGTCTGACAATTTAGTGGATGTTGTTTATATGTTCAAACCCTGATCGGTTGCTGCAAATCCCGCCAGTAACACGAACTCCAGCAGAACGAATTAGTGAGATTTTCACCATTCATATCAATTTGATTATGATTCTAAATTCAGTATTTCCTGCACACCAATCAATCATATCCTAAATACTAATTGATAATGGGTCTACTTTGTTTGAGCTAGCCAATTCAAATTACAAAGTAGGAACCAATGGAATTTGTACCTTAGGACAGGTACACTTGCACAATGTGATGAGACCCTGTATTTACAAAAAGAAAAAAAATAAATACAAAATAAATTTGCCTTCACAAAGCTAATAATGCTCACTTTTGATTGACAATGTTTATTATTTTGTTGCGTTTAGGGTGTAGAGCTGAACTTTATCAAACTGAGCCACCCATAAAAATAAGGTAAGCAAAAACCACCAATATACAGTAAATGAAGAATATCTGTAAAGAATATCCAAAATAATAAACTTGCTTTATTATTTTGGATAATAAACCCTTCAAAACTGATTGATAAGTTTTCAGTTGTTCTATGAAAATGCTATGCTTTAACTTATTTGTTCTCACTTCATTTCTGAAGTGACATTAAACAGACCTGTCACAAATAAGAATTTGCATCCAGTAGTGCTGCAATTAGTAATCGAGTATTCTGACAATTTGATTGGAATAATCAAGTATAGGGATAAAATATATTTTAAATATATTATTTTATTAAAAGATAACATATATTTTTGCTTGGTTAAAGAGCAAGTATGAATACACGAGAAAATGAGACATTTTACTTAATTGGTTTCCTATTCTTCAATTAATTGTGCATATCGCAGGAAACTGAATTTTCTAGTGAGGCAATTTCAAACACAAATATAAATAGATTTCAGGTTAAGTTTTTTTTTCTTGTATCAAAAACATAAGGCATTCATTAAAAAAAAAAAAGATGAACCCAAGTTTGTCATCTTGTTATAAAGGTACAATTTTAGCCAACTGTGGTATCTCAGTCGGAACACTAGGGAGAACTATGTAAAAATATTACGTTTAAAAGAGGCAAAGAAAAGGACACGAAAAATTATTTAGTTTGTTGAATAGATGTGTGCTGATCGCTTGGTAAATAAAGTGAATAAAAAAAAAAAGAAAGACTGACTCTTAAGAACACTACACCAGACTGTAATGTACAGGAAACCCACAGAGCAGACGGTAACTATTTGCGTGCTCGCTCACAAAGCTAGCGTCTAATGCTAACGAAAACATGCATACGTGACTTCAACAACGTCCTTGTTATTCCGTAAAATTTCCTTGTTGTTTCTGTGTATGTTAACAGGGGTTTTTTGGAATGTATACCTTATTTAGCTGCCACATTTATTATTATTTATGTTTACTGTTTTATTTATTTATTTAATGAAAGCATTACTTTAGGTAGTTGTGTGAAAGAATGACTGCGTGGTCAATTCCTCTACCATGTCAGTTAAGAAGAAACAATTATACATTAGCCATAATGGCATGAGACACTTTGATCTAATGAATAATCACAAAGCCCTTCAGCATTACTTAAGCATCACTTAACATCTTTTTGTACTTTTAACAGTACATTGCAAACATAGTTTTGCAAAGAGATAGCTTCAGTGTTGGTTTGGCAGTGCTTTGATCAAAGTAGCAAGTCTTTTCAAGTCAATGGCCCAAGTCCAAGTGAAGTCACCAGTCATTGCTGTTCACGTCCAACTTGACTTGCAAGTCTTTTAACATATTGTCAAGTTGATTGTCAAGTCATCAAATTCATGTCTCAAATCCAAGTCAATGTGACTTGAGTCCATACCTTTGAATAATACCTTTATGAAATTATCAGTCCAAAAGGCAGATGGTACAAGTTTAAACCCCTGAAAATTTTGTTGTATTAAGTAGATGTTACGGTGTGAGAAATGCATATAGATCAAGCTCCTACACAAAAAATAAATAAACTGCTGGCAGATAGTGTACATATAAAGAGCAAATATGCAAGCTTGCTGACAGGATGGACATTTTTGGCTAATGTTGACATTTAATGAGCACATACGGTCGACCTTAGCACCATGATTCAGTTAGCAAGCTGTGTTCTGTTTAACAAATATGTTGAATTTCTGAATTGTTTTTGTATCAAATGATGTGACTATGACAGAGTGGACATGTTAAGCTTAGCATCTATAACTTAGCAACTATAACCAGAATATGATGAAACATTAAGTGTTAAGTATTTACTCTACAACTACCCACGGTTCCAGCCTTTATTAAAGAAAGACAATGCTGGTCGAATTGGGCCTCATTCACTAATAAATGCTTATAAATGTTCTTACTCTGCTCACAAGTTATATGCAAAAAAAAAAAACCCACCCCCCTCCTCCGCTCCAGTGCAGGTACCCCATAATGACAGGGTGGACTGCAATATCAAGGACACATGCAAACTGTTCAATATGACAACGAAAATAGAATATACATGAACAAAACGACTCCATCCATCCATCCATTTTCTGAGCCGCTTCTCCTCACTAGGGTCGCGGGCGTGCTGGAGCCTATCCCAGCTATCATCAGGCAGGAGGCGGGGTACACCCTGAACTGGTTGCCAGCCAATCGCAGGGCACAAACAAACAAACAACCATTCGCACTCAGTCACACCTACGGGCAATTTAGAGTGTACAATTAATGCATGTTTTTGGGATGTGGGAGGAAACCGGAGTGCCCGGAGAAAACCCACGCAGGCACGGGGAGAACATGCAAACTCCACACAGGCGGGTCCGGGGATTGAACCCCGGTCCTCAGAACTGTGAGGCTGACGCTCTAACCAGTCGTCCACCGTGCCGCAACAAAACGACTCATTTTATCAAATATCTTGTGGACAATAAAACAATGTTAATGATTTAGTATAATTTAACCACTTATCAAACACACACTAATTAGCAGGAGTGTGTGGGTCCTGTGGGACACACCAATCTCACATACATCCAAAGGAAGAAGAAAAAAAATAAAAAGAAAAAAAGAGAAAAATTGTATGAAATGAAGGAAACACATTTGAAGAGATTTATTGTACTGTGAGCAAATGTTTGCCCACATATAACAAGATGTCAGTTTCGTTATTCTGCTACATTTCATGATGACTGGATTAAGTAATTCTGATGTGGACACCAAAGTCATGAGTAAACATCGTGGAATTTGTTTATATACATCATGTATCATTTTATGAATAGTTGACAGCGTTAATCCATTGAATGACTAATTTTAATAACTTGCTATTGACATTTTATTAAATTTATCTTAATTTTTGGAGCTAAGGTTTAGGCCTACACAATTGCCCGGCGGGAATAAATACAGTTTAATGAAGGGACCACATTTAGACAAGTAGAGAGTGCCGTGCATATCATCGATAATGGCTGATTTGTGCTGACAGCCACTTCGATTATTAATGAAGGGAATAATACAAGAGGACTAATGGCATTCTGGACCTGTAAGCATACGATCAGGATGTTTTGCCTCTGAGCACAGAGATCATCTGGACGTCTCCGGCGGGACCGCTCCGTCGCTGCTAGAGCCGCGTTCAAAGTTCATCCGAGCGGCAGCGGCGCTCCGGCAGCGGCCCATTAGTGATTCCCCTGTCTGATGCACCGCCGTGTGGATCACACACGCTCACAAATACGAGGATTAAAATAATCAATAGCCCTGACTTCCATCGACCGGGCGCGGGCGCGCACGAACACACGCGCCAAGTAATTAGCGGCCAACCTACAACACGTCACACGCACACACGCGCGCGCGCAGTGCGAGAGCTGCTCGCTGTATGCGAGGAAATAATTGCAGCTGCTTGTGCACGAAAAGGTCACTAAGGCAGCAAACTGTTCCCCCCCCCCCCCTCTTTTTTTTTACTGCTATATCATTTTCATAATGCCACCACACTTGAAGACAACCCTCATTTTGTCAATCGTTATTGATTAGTGACGTACGTTCCGACTCAAGTTATGCAGCATGGTCAAGCAACTAATACTATTTGAAAAAAATGTTTCTCATTAACAAAAAAAAAAAAAAACAAAAAAAGAAAAGAAAAACACTATCGTAGTGAGTCACACATTTCGCTTTAAAAAAATAAAAAATAAAAAAATAGAGTTCTTGCCATTATTCGCTGCCAACGTAATATATGCCTAAAACTTGAAAGGTGACCACCATAACGTACTTTATGCACAATAGCAACACTGCCCTCTTGTGTCAAGAGGACCACAATTACAGACGTGCTTTGTATTTGAATTTGTTGAAACAAATGCAGTCATAAACAAAATAGTATTTGAGGAGACTTTTATTCAAATGCAAAAAAGGGGCAATTTTAAAAGCATTGGAAACATTTGGAAAGTTTTCCCGCTTTGGATATTGCTTTTATATGATTTATTATACTGGTTTACTGCAATGTCAAACCAAGCCAGTGTTCTTGAGCCAAAGTCTTTGCCAATATTACAGTAGATCAAACCATTACCGTGTATGAGTGCATGTATAAATATTAAATCCCCATCCAAAAATGACAGACTGTTAGCAACATGTATTACAATATACAGTCACTGGTGAAAATTCTCAGGTGATGCATCTTGGAATGTGTCAAAGCAAGCTTTCAGACTTAAATGAATGCATTCACAATGGTCATGTACAGTATGCTATTAGACTGTGCATCATCTTTAGACAAATCAAATCCATGGAAAAGAGCTTGCGGGGATGTAGTAAGCCAACTGCAAAAAGAGATGTGACACAGTAAAAGACTAAACCAAAAAAAAAAAAAGAAAAAAAAAAAGTGATTCGTTTTCTCTTCAGCCGTTCATGACCATCCTGACCAGCTCTGCGAGGAGAGATGAGAGAAAATATGTCAGAAGTGCATGTGGAGGTGCTTCCCCATACTGAGTCCACAACAAAAAGGAAGGAGGGTTCAAGAGGATACTGAAGGACAGAAGAAGGTGAAGTAATCGTCTATCTCCTATTCAGCCAAAGCATTTGGCCGTGTCTACGATCCAACAAGAACTGGTTAGAGAAGCCATCTGCGCTGAGTGCTTTCCTCCAGCCGAGATGCAGAGAGAAGGGAGAAAAGATCAAGGGAGCGGCCAGCTACAAATTCAGCTTTTATCAGCACAGAAGAGAAAACAATTAGCGCAAGTGCAACTCTTCGCAGTTGTCTGGTTAGTAGAAAAGGGGGTACTGGTCCATTCTCCCAAATACATACTCCAAAAGCTGACACATATAGGGGACAGCTAACTGTCTACTTGAGTGTTTCTGTGAAAAGAGCAACACCTACAGTATAAAACACCAACAGAGAAGAAAAGCTGTTTAAGCGCGCCGCTGACATGCAAATAAGGAGTTGCCGTGTGATCTCCACAGCCACCAGGTGCGATGAGCTGAAAGTGGGCAACAGGCTTTCCCTAAATGACACAGGCCACGTCCCTGTGTGTCCACCACACCCCCTCAGGAACCTGAAGGGGGGCCCGGACACATGCAGGCGGGCATGCTGCAGCCAACGGCCAAGGCAGACGGCTGCAGGAGGTAACAGAACAATAGGCGGGTCAAAACCTCAGAACTAACTTAGAGAGGGACCACAAGGCTTTGCCCAGACACCAACAGGTTCAATCTGCTTGGAACCTACATGTTCTTTCACCATCAACACACTTAATTGTTAGGGGGCCTATTGTGAGTGGATTATTATTATTAAAAAAGCTAGGAAGAATGAAAGCCTGGTCGTGCCACCTCATAGTATACCCAATGCCCGTACCGGCCCTCAGCCTGACATGATGTGGCGCACAAACGCTGTGGAGGAAGAACAGTTACACACTTTGAGTGGTCCACATTATACAAGGCCCTACAAAAGTCTCCACGTATTTCAGGACATGTTACACATCACACCCGCCTGAACGAAAACATTTACAATGTTGTCAACAACCTAGGCAATTTCAAAAGATCCAATGTGTCAACCCAAGACTTAATGCAGAGGATTTCATTAGAGTATATACTGCAATATGGGCTAGGATTGCTACCATGTGACACATTTATTGTACTCTCTTCTTCAAATGGCTTTCACTTCCCAATCTCACCTTCATAATTGATGCAGCCGTTTGCGTCTTCGTGTCCTGCCAGGAGAGTCTCCACTTCTTCCTCTGTCATTTTCTCACCTGAAAGGCAATCGAAAAGTATTTCACTAACAACTTAAAGCTACAGGGGAATTTCCTTTCATGTACTTGTGATAAATCATAAGACATAAATTGATGTCAATTTATGCAGACATTTTTAAAATTATTTTTCTTTTTAAATACTGTGATGCCTTGAGATACGAGTGACCAGACTTAAGAGTTGTGCGAGATATGAGCTGTGGTTCGGCCGATTTTTGCTTTGATTTGAAATGAAAAAAAAAATTGAGATACAAGTGCTGTATGGTGGCAATGAACTCAACTCACTTTACAACAAGCAACAGTTTGTAAAATGGTGAACAATTCTTCAAAAAGGAGGCTTTGAGCTGCTAATTGTCACTCCCAAACTAAAAGAATTACACAATGTGGTTTAGCTTAATACTGACAAAGCGAAATGCCACAGAGGAGCTAATGAATAGCATCCATGTCGCTGTGCTACGACCAGAGGTGGGTAGTAACACACTACATTTGCTCAGTTACATTTACTCGAGTAACATTTTGGATAAATTGTGCTTGTCAGAGTACTTTGAATGCACCGTACATTTTACTTCAGTATTTATGTTAAGAATCAATACTTTTCATCCATTATAATGAGCAACATGCCGCTCGCTACATTTATTTACCTATTATTGCGTGCACGATCTATTTTTTGACTTCATCTCCCGCAGAGGGTGCCGTTGCGCCAATCCAATGTGAAAAACTAGTGTAATTTGACTTCAATTTACCAGTCAGACGGCACAAGGCAGTCACGTGATTGCACACAAAGCCTTTGCGAGCCAATCATAATGACTCATTTTGGGGGAAAACAAACAAACAGCCAGGTGTTTACAGTGGGTATGGAAAGTATAAATTTTTCATTCTTTCTTATATTACAGCCATTTGCTAAAATCATTTAAGTTCATTTTTCCCCCCTAAATGTAAACAAAGCACCCCATATTGACAGAAAAAACAGAACTGGTGAATTTTTTGCAGATTTATTAAAAAAGAAAAACTGAACTATCACACAGTCATAAGTATGCAGACCCTTTGCTCAGTATTTAGTCGAAGCACCCTTTTGAGCTAATAGAGCCATGAGTCTTTTTGGGAATGATTCACACCTGGATTTGGGGATCGTCTGCCATTCCTCCTTGCAGATCCTCTCCAGTTCTTTCAGGTTGGATGGTGAACGTTGGTGTACAGCCATTTTCAGGTCTCTCCAGAGATGCTCAATTGGGTTTAAGTCAGGGCTCCGGCTGGGCCATTCAAGAACACTCACAGAGTTGTTCTGAAGCCACGCCGTCGTTATTTTAACTATGTGGTTAGGGTCATTGTCTTGTTGGAAGATGAACCTTCAGCCCAGTCTGAGTATTCTGGAGAAGGTTTTCATCCACCCCTCCTTGAGCCGTCACCTTGTCGTGGTGGAGGGGTTTGTGTGTCCCAGTGATCCTAGGAGCTAAGTTGTCTGGGGCTTTATGCCCCTGGCAGGGTCACCCATGACAAACAGGTCCTAGGTGAGGGACCAGACAAAGCACAGCTCAAAGACCCCTAATGATGACGACAAACAATGGACTTCGTTTTCCCTTGCCCGGACGCGGGCCACCGGGGCCCCCCACTGGAGCCAGGCCTGGTGGTGGGGCTCGAAGGCGAGCGCCTGGTGGCCGGGCCTGCACCCATGGGGCCCGGCCGGGCACAGCCCGAAAGGGTAACGTGGGTCCCCCTTCCCATGGGCTCACCACCTGTGGGAGGGGCCATAGGGGTCAGGTGCAGTGTGAGCTGGGCGGTGGCCGAAGGCGGGGACCTTGGCGATCCGATCCCCGGCTACAGAAGCTGGCTCTAGGGACGTGGAATGTCACCGCTCTGGCAGGGAAGGAGCCCGAGCTGGTGTGTGAGGTCGAGAAGTTCCGACTCGATATAGTCGGACTCGCCTCCACACACACCTTGGGCTCTGGTACCAGTCCTCTCGAGAGGGGTTGGACTCTCTTCCACTCTGGAGTTGCCCATGGGGAGAGGCGCCGAGCAGGTGTGGGTATACTTATTGCCCCCCGGCTCGGCGCCTGTACGTTGGGGTTCACCCCGGTGGACGAGAGGGTAGCCTCCCTCCGCCTTCGGGTGGGGGGACGGGTCCTGACTGTTGTTTGTGCCTATGCACCAAACAGCAGTTCAGAGTACCCACCCTTTTTGGAGTCCTTGGAGGGGGTGCTGGAGAGCGCTCCCGCTGGGGACTCCATTGTTCTGTTGGGGGACTTCAATGCTCACGTGGGCAATGACAGTGAGACCTGGAAGGGCGCGATTGGGAGGAACGGCCCCCCCGATCAGAACCCGAGCGGTGTTCTGTTATTGGACTTCTGTGCTCGTCACAGATTGTCCATAACGAACACCATGTTCAAGCATAAGGGTGTCCACACGTCCACTTGGCACCAGGACACCCTAGGTCGCAGTTCGATGATCGACTTTGTGGTCGTGTCATCGGACTTGCGGCCGCATGTCTTGGACACTCGGGTGAAGAGAGGGGCGGAGCTGTCAACTGATCACCACCTGGTGGTGAGTTGGCTCCGATGGTGGGGAAGATGCCGGTCCGACGTGGCAGGCCCAAACGTATTGTGAGGGTCTGCTGGGAATGTCTGGCAGAATCCCCTGTCAGAAGGAGTTTCAACTCCCACCTCCGACAGAACTTTGCTCATGTTCCGGGGGAGGCGGGGGACATCGAGTCCGAGTGGACCATGTTCCGCGCCTCCATTGCTGAGGCGGCCGACCGGAGCTGTGGCCGTAAGGTGGTCGGTGCCTGTCGTGGCGGCAATCCCCGAACCCGTTGGTGGACACCAACGGTGAGGGATGCCGTCAAACTGAAGAAGGAGTCCTATCGGGCCTTTTTGGCCTGTGGGACTCCTGAGGCAGCTGATGGGTACCGGCTGGCCAAGCGGAATGCAGCTCTGGTGGTCGCTGAAGCAAAAACCCGGGCATGGGAGGAGTTCGGTGAGGCCATGGAGAAAGACTTCCGGACGGCTTCGAGGAAATTCTGGTCCACCATCCGACGTCTCAGGAGAGGAAAGCAGTGCACCACCAACACTGTGTATAGTGGGGATGGGGCGCTGCTGACCTCGACTCGGGACGTTGTGAGTCGGTGGGGAGAATACTTCGAAGACCTCCTCAATTCCACCGACACGCCTTCCCATGGGGAAGCAGAGTGTGGGTTCTCTGAGGCGGGCTCTCCTATCTCTGGGTTTGAGGTCACCGAGGTAGTTAAAAAGCTCCTCGGTGGCAGGGCCCCGGGGGTGGATGAGATTCGCCCGGAGTTCCTAAAGGCTCTGGATGTTGTGGGGCTGTCCTGGTTGACACGCCTCTGCAACATCGCGTGGACATCAGGGACAGTGCCTCTGGATTGGCAGACTGGGGTGGTGGTCCCCCTTTTTAAGAAGGGGGACCGGAGGGTGTGTTCCAACTACAGGGGGATCACACTGCTCAGCCTCCCTGGTAAGGTCTATTCAGGGGTGCTGGAGAGGAGGGTCCGTCGGGAAGTCGAATCTCAGATTCAGGAGGAGCAGTGTGGTTTTCATCCTGGCCGTGGAACAGTGGACCAGCTCTACACCCTCGGCAGGGTCCTCGAGGGTGCATGGGAGTTCGCCCAACCAGTCTACATGTGTTTTGTGGACTTGGAGAAGGCGTTCGACCGTGTCCCTCGGGGAGTCCTGTGGAGAGTGCTTCGGGAGTATGGGGTACCGAACCCCCTGATACAGGCTGTTCGGTCCCTGTACGACCGGAGTCAGAGTTTGGTCCGCATATCCGGCAGTAAGTCGGACTCGTTCCCGGTGAGGGTTGGACTCCGCCAAGGCTGCCCTTTGTCGCCGATTCTGTTCATAACTTTTATGGACAGAATTTCTAGGCGCAGCCGAGGCGTAGAGGGGGTCCGGTTTGGTGGCCTCAGTATTGCATCTCTGCTTTTTGCAGATGATGTGGTTCTGTTGGCTTCATCAAGCCGTGACCTCCAACTCTCATTGGAGCAGTTCGCAGCAGAGTGTGAAGCGGCTGGGATGAGAATCAGCACCTCCAAATCTGAGACCATGGTCCTCAGTCGGGAAAGGGTGGCATGCCATCTCCAGGTCGGGGATGAGATCCTGCCCCAAGTGGAGGAATTCAAGTATCTTGGGGTCTTGTTCACGAGTGAGGGAAGAATGGAACGGGAGATCGACAGGCGGATCGGTGCAGCGTCTGCAGTGATGCGGACTTTGTATCGGTCCGTTGTGGTAAAGAAAGAGCTAAGCCGAAAGGCGAAGCTCTCAATTTACCGGTCGATCTTCGTTCCTACCCTCACCTATGGTCATGAGCTGTGGGTCGTGACCGAAAGAACAAGATCCCGGATACAAGCGGCCGAAATGAGTTTCCTCCGCAGGGTGTCCGGGCTCTCCCTTAGAGATAGGGTGAGAAGCTCGGTCATCCGGGAGGATCTCAGAGTAGAGCCGCTGCTCCTCCGCATTGAGAGGAGCCAGATGAGGTGGCTGGGGCATCTGATTCGGATGCCTCCCGGACGCCTCCCTGGTGAGGTGTTCCGGGCATGTCCCACCGGGAGGAGACCCCGGGGACGACCCAGGACACGCTGGAGAGACTACATCCTTCGGCTGGCCTGGGAACGCCTCGAGATCCCCCCGGAAGAGCTGGATGAAGTGGCTGGGGAGAGGGAAGTCTGGGCGTCCCTGCTGAAGCTACTGCCCCCGCGACCCGACCCGGATAAGCGGTAGAGAATGGATGGATGGATGGATGGATGGTTTTCATCCAGGATATCCCTGTACTTGGCCGCATTCGTCTTTCTTTCGATGGGAACCAGTCGTCCTGTCCCTGCAGCTGAAAAACACCCCCACAGCATGATGCTGCCACCACCATGCTTCACTGTTGGGACTGTATTGGACAGGCGACAAGCAATGCCTGGTTTTTGCCACACATATTCTCCACACTTAGAATTAAGGCCAAAATGTTCTATCTTGGTCTCATCTGACCAGAGAATCTTATTTCTCACCATCTTGGGAGTTCTTCAGGTGTTTTTTTTTTTTGTTTTTTTTAGCAAACTCCATGCAGGTTTTCATGCGTCTTGCACTGAGGAGAGGCATCCGTCGGACCACTCTGCCATAAAGCCCTGACTGGTGGAGGGCTGCAGTGATGGTTGACTTTCTAGAACTTTCTCCCATCTCCATCGCTGGAGCTCAGCCACAGTGATCTTTGGGTTCTTCTTTACTTCTCTCACCAAGGCTCTTAGCCCCCGATTGCTCAGTTTGGCCAGAGGGACAGCTCTAGGAAGGGTTCTGGTCGTCCCAAACGTCTTCCATTTAAGGATTATCAGAATCAGAATCATCTTTATTTTGCCAAGTATTTCCAAAAAAAAAACCAAGGAATTTTTTCTCTAGTAGTCGGAGCTGCTCTAGTACGACAACAGACAGTCAATTGACAGACAAAAACAGTCCCTGACCAATAAAAGGTTGCTAGTAATCTGATAATTATTATTATTTTTTGACAATTGTGGAAAAAGATGCAGAGTCCTCTAGCAATTGGAGCAGTTTGAATGACTAATATAGCAATAGTCCAGTGCAATGACCATTGTGCAAAGGGCGCAGAGACTTCAAGTAATGCACGGAGTTTAAAGTGACTAGTAGTGCGATAATCTGGGACAATGTCAATTGTGCAAATGTTGCAGATACTCCTCAATCAGAGTGCAATTGGTGCAGATGCTACTCTGGCATGAGTACCCAGTATTGGTCAACAATACAGTGAGTGCACGGGTAATGTATATTTGGGCCGACAGAAATGTGACAACAAATTCAAGACAAAAAATTGGCAGAATTTTGCAATGGAATAATTTAGCTGTTTAAGAAAGAAGGAAGAAGCTGTTGGAATGTCTGCTTATGGAGGCCACTGTCCTCCTAGGAACCTTAAGTGCAGCAGAATTTTTTTTGTGACCTTGGCCAGATCTGTGCCTTGCCACAATTCTGTCTCTGAGCTCTTCAAGCAGTTTATTTGCCATCATGATTCTCATTTGCTCTGACATGCACTGTGAGCTGTAAGGTCTTATATAGACAGGTGTGTGGCTTTCCTTATCAAGTCCAAACAGTATAATCAAACAACTGGACTCCAATGAAGGTGTAGAACCATCTCAAGGATGATGGACAGCACCCGAGTATATGAGTGTCGCAGCAGAGGGTCTGAATACTTATGACTGTGTGATATTTCAGTTTTTCTTTTTTAATAAATTTGCAAAAATTTCAACAATTCTGTTTTTTTCTGTGAATATGGGGTGCTGTGTGTACATTGAGGGGGGGGAAATACTTGCATGATTTTAGCAAATGGCTGCAATATAACAAAGTGAAAAATTTAAGGGGGTCTGAATACTTTCCGTACCCACTGTATGTCTGACCCCAGTTGGCCAAGGCGAGCACATTGAAAGGAGCAGCACAATGCCCATCAAAGTGAAGCAAAACAAATGTGGCAAAAAAACAAATTCTTTACATTCTATTATGTCACTACTATATGTTTTTATAAAGTACAGCATTATAAAGTGCCATTTTTCTTAATAAAAAACATTAAAAAAATGTGTGCTGTTTTTGGGAGGCTGGAATGGATTCATGGCATTTACAATAATTTCAATGGTGAAAGATAATTTGAGATGTGCGTTTTGAGTTACGAGCGTGGTTACGGAATGAATCCAACTCATAACGCAAGGCACCGCTGTACATACAGGTAGTTAGGTATACAATACATGAATTATGTTACGCATAGTAATTCCATCCAATAAACTGCCTAATTCTGTTCCGACAGCTGCAGCATACGCATCTATGCAAGGCTAACAAACCCACGCCTTACCTAGTGTGGTGAGGACATGACGCAGCTCTGCGCCCATTACTGTGCCATTGCCTTCCTTGTCAAAGACGCGAAGTCCCTCCACAAAGTCTTCCATGGAGCCCTGATCTTTATTTTTAGTAATGGTCTGAAGCATGGGCAAGAACCTCTCAAAGTCCAGCATCTTGGTGTTCATCTCTGACAACACAACGAGAATGCATTATATTGAGAAAGTCTACTACAAGGTGGAAATCCCTCACTTTACATTAAAATCCACAGACTGCAAGCCTCACCCTCAGCTTTGGGGTTGCCCAGGACCTTGAGGACATCAGCAGTGACAGGGTTCTGTCCCAGGGAGCGCATGACATCCCCACACTGGTTGTAACAGATCATCCCCTCTCCTGTTCTGTCGAACAGCAGGAACGCCTCCTTGAACTCTAAAATAAAACACGGAACACATTAAAGAATGGAAGCAATTCAAATAAAAAGCTGGACATGCACGGGTTGGAAGAGATGGTAGGTCCAAAAAGGATGACAAAAGAATGATAGATGAAAACTAGACTGTAATGAGACTGCCGAAACACAGAGCAATAAAGCAGACGTATTTCGGCATTTAATATTTGCATCTAAAATGACCTGATAGTGCACAAGAAAAAAAAACAAAAACCACACAACGCAACATCAAGCTCAGGTTATGCTTAAAGGTTCTCTCAACTACAAAGACACTTTCCAATACTTCAATCAGCTCTTTTGTATGAGACAACCTGTTAAAACAGCTCCACAAGGCAAAGAAACACTTCCACTTGTGGCGGCAAAGAAATGCCACATTTCACATTTGTCTTGTCAGTGTGTGATGATGCAACTGTTATGTTGCAGCACTAACAAAAAGTCAATGTATTAACACACACATACCTGGTTCTGAACTTAATTTTCCCTTGAAGGATTAAAACTAGTTGAATAATTTAAAAAACAGTATCAAAGTGCAAAGACAAACAAGAAACGAGAAGGTATTCAGTTAAGCGATAGCTTGCGGATAGTAATGCATGGCCTTTATACAGACTGTGGAAGTCTACATGGACAAAATTGCTGGTATTCATCTGTTAATACAAGGTAAAACACACAATGGTACCACAGATGTTCAATAGGATTTAGATCAGGGCTCACAGAAAGCCACTTGAGAATATTTAAATGTTTTTCTCTTCCTGGGTGTTTGTAGTTGTGTGTTTTGAGTCGTTATCCTTTTGGAATACCCATGATCTTCGACTGAGAGCAAGCTTTCTGACACTTGATAGTCTTCTGATATGGGTTATTGCACAGATTCAAAATTCCCTGTGCCAGATGTTGCAAGCAGCCCCAGAAGATCACAGAGCCTCTTCCATGTTTCGCAGTAGGGTCAGTGTTCTTTTCTAGGTGTGCTTCATTTTTAAAGGTTCCCGTTTTGTCGCATCTGTCCAAAGGACATTCTCACAGAAGCTTTGTAACTTGTCAATATATATTGTGGCAAAGTCCAGTCTGTCTTTTCTTGCGATTTACTTTCATCAGTGGTGCCCTCCTTGGTTAGCTCCCATGAAGTCCATTTTGGCTCAAACAATGATGGATGCTGCGATCTGACACTCATGTACCTTGACCCTGGAGTTTACCTTTAATTTCTTTGCAGGTAGTTCTAGGCTCTTTGGTTACCACTCATAATCAGCCTCTTCAATTTGTCATCCAATACCAGAGGTGAGACCAAAACCTATAAATAATCTGTGCAACTGTAGTCACAGGAACAGGCAGCTGTTTGGAGATGCTCATCTAGACTTGACCTTTAACATGCCTGCCTATAATTTTCTTTCTAGTCTCCTGAGACAACTCAAGCCTTTGCTTTCTGTGGTTCATGTTCTGTGTGGTACACACCATGTCAGCATAAAGCTGTGACTACCTGTCACTCTCTAAATAGCCACACTGACAAATTAAAGATTGAACAAGTTTGATACGAATTAGAAGACACCTTAGTTTAACATGTCCCTATGGTGAAATAATTTTGAATATTTTCCAAGGATACCATCATTTTAGTCCAGGCCTGTGACTGATCTTAGATAATTCTAGAGGCAACATTGTATATTTGCTCTTCTTATCTGTTCACTTGACATGAATACAATGGTTGCAAAGAAGATTCATTTAATCAGTAGAATACACTGCTTCGGTGACATGCTTTACTTGACTGGGGTGGACTCAGCAAGACCTCTGGCAGAGTTGTTTGTCATCAATAATTTAGAGTGTTGTTTAAGTAATATGAAGCACAGGTGCAAATGTATTGAGTGTTGGTTTAGCCAGTAATCAGACAATCTGCATAACTAAATTTTGCTATTATATTCCAGTTTATCTGGAAAAATAAGCACATGAAAGATTTAGCAAAAGGATTAATAATACAGTGCAGGATGTCAAATACTAAGTGATCAGACATGCATGGAGGTCAGGCCCAGCAAGAACCAAGCCCAAGTCAGTCAGGCAGTGTTGTGAGTTTTTTTTCCCTGTTCAAAGGAATGCGCCTCTTCCCTTCTGGCATGAGACAACTTTTCCCCAGCACCATATTTGGTAATGTAGGAGTGGAGGAAAGGAGGAGGAGACTGCAAGAAGGAACAAGGCCTATTATGTCAATGGTGATTAAACATACAGTGCATCACTGTGTGCAGCACCAAAAAAGGGGAAGCTTTTGAGAATGACTGTCTTGGAATTGATGAGCTAAAGTTTATGGTAACCTGACACAAACCAGGAATGCTAAAAGACTCAGCACGATGACTATGTTTGGCATTACAGGCACTGCAGATGCACAACTAACCACATTACATAGCTTGCAAATTTACTAATGTTATACGGAACGATTTGGACGTAGCAAACACCGCAAAGCATCTCATTCACATCAACAACAAATCCTCCATACTTTAACATGCAAACCAAACCCTACACAAGCCCAAGTTAGCCAACACGTTTGTCCTAAAGCGGTCCCCCTTGCACCGACTTACCATGAATCTGTTCCTGGTTAAACTCAATCTGTGAAAAAAAAACAAGCAGTTGCAAGTGGAAAGGGATAAAACAGTGTGAAGGAAATAAGAGTAGGAAATTAAAAGGAGCTACTACTGTGACAGGAGGAGGACAAAAAGCAGGGTGGATGAGTGACGAAAGGGGCAAAGTGCCATCTGAACCAAGCCACAATGACCGCATGCACAAAGAAGCGTGGAGTGAAAAAATAAATATAAATGCTGAGTACTCACCTTGGATTTGATCTTCCGAGAAGTCAGACTGTTAAGAGACATTTAACGAGATAAAAATGCTTTCTTGAACGACGCTAGCAATGTTAGCTCTGATTAACTACTGTTTTGATACATATTCATCCATTGATTCAGTTAGGCCTCTTTACTTAATTGGACAGTTAAAATATACGCTTCCTATGTGGTATATTTGTGATTGCTACTTTAATACAAATGCACACGTTAACACTAGCTTCCAAAAAGTTGCACTTCCGCTAGCAGTGCACAACGACATTTTGAATCGAAAACACTATCCCAAAAGCATTGCATCTATTGCTAAAAGACACCTGAATCAATAATAACGAAAATGGGGCTTTGTTATCGATGTCGAGTAGAAAGAAAACTCACCATGTCTGAGACGGCTGAGGTGTGTCCGAGATGTTAGCAGAGAAAAGAATGTGACACTAACTACTAGTCAGACTCGGGAGTGACGGCTCGATGGGCGGGGTGAGGATTATTTAAAAAAACAAAAAACCTTCAGCTCGACGTCGTGACGTCAATTGGTGACGTCAGTTTTTTTAATACACGTAATAGAATATAACTTTATTGACAAGCATAGAAATGAATACGACGCCTTATGGGAGCGTTCGCCGTGTCGTCACCAAATGGTTACGTGCTGTCTCGGTTGGCAGAAAGCCTATGGGAGTCAATAGACGACAACGACTTATAGGGTTATTCATGCTCATTTCCGTTCATTAATAAATGGTAGTGTCGTGTTGCGTTATGGGCTGTACATATAGATTGTTAACGCATGATTCTTAGAGCTTTTACGGCATCCAAAAGACACGTGAAGCTCTTTGAAAGCTTAAGTTGAAGCCATTATGTGACACGATTGGAACCATACTGAACGACCATGTTGGCTTTCGGCACTTTATATAGTAATGGTACGACACTTAACTTTATAACAAGTTGTTTTGCAATATAACATTACGATATTAGATGTTATATTGTTCATTTTAATGATATTGGGCACAAACAAACAAAAGATAAGTTTCAAATGACCTAATAACTTGCATCTTATTCGTAAATACTTGATGCCTCTGTTACCTTTATTGATATTTTACCTCTTAAGCAGGCCTACTACTGCATACAAATTACAAATGGATATGATCCTTATAATATGCAAATACACGTCACTATCTAAACATCTTCCAGTCAACAATTGAATGATTAACACTTCTATGCGTCAAGAGACTGTAGACTTTCACTAAATATTTTGGGTAGGCCAAAATTAAAAGTTTTCGATCAATAACATCCCCTCTGGTCAGTCCAGCGGACGGATTTGGGACACATTTGTTCGTAACTTCGTATTTAAGGCAAATCCTGGGTGCTGTTGTTGTACACAAGCTTTGCTGCATAGCTTTGCTTGGCATCAGCTGGCCCAGTTGCATACTGCGATAAAAAGCCATGAAAACGAGGTTTCTTAGCCAATATCATATGGAAGTCAATGCGACTTCTACCAACCAATGTTAAGGTGCATGCGCCAGAATTAAGCTACGATGACATTTCACGAATGCTCCCATTAGGAATCCTACGTGCGTTCCTGGGTTTCATAATTACGCAGATACAACACATCTTTTTGAGCTGTGTGCCGATAAGGCACGATTAGCTAGGAGGGTAAAACTCGTTAGCGCATTCCTTGTGTGTGGACGGCAGGCAAACCAAAAGACCAAGAATCCCGGCAAATTGTTCTGCATGCCATTAGAGAATTAAAGAGAACTGTGAGTAACTTTCACAGTTAAAAATATTTATTTTGCTTTTTTTCAAATGTTATGTAATGACAACACACGCTTTGGCGTTGACAAAAAACAATAAAAAATTAGACCTCACAAAAATCGTTGGAGAATTGTAAACATAAGCACGTCGGTGAGCTGGACCGAAGTGCGCTGGTGCAATGAAAATCAGTGAGGCTACGCCTAAGTTAGTCCTTTCCTAAGCACCTTTTCATCTCGCCCTGACCCGGTAACGTTTTCCACAAAGGTTTACGGTCCCATGCCAACAATTTAAAAAAATATATTCTTTCATAACCTTTGATGTCCTCTTATCGAGTTTGCAAGATAAGTTGGGTTGAATAGCACTGCTCTGATTGGATCGCTGATATTCTAATTTAAATATGGAAAACAGCTTTGCTTTGATTGATCCTTGGCGATATCACGGTATCTTGTGGCTTGTGGTGGCTAAGCACATAGCAATGTCGTTTTGGATCATTTGATTGTTGGATCTTACTATCATTGTGAGGCAGAATTAAGCAAGCATTGGATTGTTGGCCGCTATTAGGGAACATGGACTGAAAGGGACATGGGTGTAAAGAAAAAGAAAAGGGGAAATTTTGAGGTTAGGCTCATCATCCGCTCCCATTCACTTGAACATAATAATAATTATAATTAATTACGATAATTAGCATTTTATGCTGATTGGCTGATCGGCTTTAATGTCATAATTCGCCGATCCGATCAATGACGTCATTGATCGGATCGATTTTCAAACCTCATGCCATTTATTACCTTTTGCATTCAATCGACAGACCATATCGTTTTCAAACTTAAACTATGTCACAGACTCATTTTGACTTATATTAGGCATTAAACAGTAAAAAAAAAAATGGCATGGGACTGGCGGCACAGTGGACGACTGGTTACCATATCGGCCTCAGAGTTATGAGGACCTGGGTTCAAATCCGGCCTCACCTGTGTGGTGTTTGCATGTTCTCCCTGTGCCTGTGTGGTCTTTCTCCAGGTACTCTGGTGTCCTCCCACATCCCAAAAACATGCATGGTAGGTTAACTGAAGACTGAAACTGCCCGTAGGTGTGATTGTGAGTGTAAATGGTTGTTTGTGTATACTGTATGTGCCCTGCGATTGGCTGGCGATCAGTTCAGGGTGTACACCGCTTCTCACCCAAAGTTACCCACGTAACCCACGTCCTCAGAACTGTGAGGCAGATGTGCTAACCAGTTATCACCGTGCTGCCATTTGCAACCCTATAACTGAAATTAAGATAATTCTAAATTTAAATTGGTACTTTATTTAATTTTTAAAGGCTATAATTTTGAAATATATGTTTTTCAGGTCTGAGTATCTGTAATAGGGTTATGCTAAACACAGCAGATGATAAATAAGGATTGTATCTCATCAAAAGTGATGTGTTCATAGTTGAACTGGACGAATCAAATTATATGATGGTTTATACCTATATTTCTTAAAAACAACATCCATCCATTTTCTGTACCGCTTATCCTCACACGTGCTGGTGCCTATCCCAGCTATCTTCGGGTGAGAGGCGGGGTAAACCCTGAACTGGTCGCCAGCCAATCGCTGGGCACATATAAACAAACAACCATTCGTACTCACATTCACACCTACGGGCAATTTAGAGTCTTCAATCAACCTACCACGCATGTTTTTGGGATGTGGGAGGAAACCCACGTTGGCACGGGGAGGCCACACAGGCGAGGCCACGATTTGAACCCTGGTCCTCAGAACTGTGAGGGAGATGTGTTAACCAGTCGTCCACCATGCCTAAAAACAACAGAAAAGTATCAAATAAATAGTCACTTTTTTTTGTGCCTAAAAATGTCCTCCATTTCCTGTTGACCCAACTACAAAAGTCGACTCTTATACAGTCTACTTAGTCATAACTAACTGTTCCCATAGCTTTGCTAACAGTGTGAACTGAGTTGCAAAAATGCAAAATTAGCAAGTGACAAATGAAATTTGTATGTGTTCTGTCATATAGAGAATTTTTGAATGCCAGAAAATTGTTCTTTTTTAAGGTGGCACAAGACACAACACATTTGCTACAAATTGTTCTTGCAGGTGCATCAAACAATTTTCTTAAATAAGGCCATGGATGGCAAATATCTTCTCTGAATCTATTTCTATCATTGGATATGCTCCCCGATTCACGTTTCTTCATGTCACGGTTGTTCCTGTTTTTTATCCGCTTTATAAAACTCCCAAGATAGCAATCAATGGATGGATGGAATTTGCAAAGTGGATGATGTTCATGCTAGAATGATGGGTATATAGTGACTGCTTAATATTTCCCAAGCAGAAGCACCATGAGCAGAAATTAATGTCTTCGCATGCGGCAGACAATATGCACATACTGTATCGTCTCACAACATGCAGTTATGAGGAAATATAAATCATGCACTGCAAACAAAATACATAACATTGAAAGTATATTAGGAAGTTGGCAGCATTTATTCCAGTGATTCTCAAGTGTGATACGTGTGTAGGACACTATTGGAATCACTAAGTACAATTCAGTTGCATTTATAATCTTTAGGAACTGTTACTTTTTAAACTTTTAAGTACATTTTTATTGAACTTTTATGTGCAATACATTTTAATTTAATCATTATTACAGCTTTCATATTTTACTATGTTTAAGCGCATTGTTAATGTTCACACTGCTCATAATGTTACAGTGGCTAACAGTAATATTAAATATACATTTAAAAAAATGTATGTCTTGTTTTTGAGAAAAAATTGGGCTTACTACAATATTCATTAGAGTATTTTATTAGGTGGTACTTGGTGTAAAAAGTTTGAGAACCACTTATTTGTTCCATTAAATAATAGCAAAGTCCAGTGTGAACATCAGAATTCTAAAATGATCTCTTCAATCATCCACCCGGGAGTTTTCCCATACTGTACATGTATACAGTACTATAATTTCATTTGTCCAATGGAAAAATCAAAAGATTTACATTTGTAAGGCAGTAATTATCTGTGTTCAATCTTACATTATTCTATGCCCTTATTTGTCGCAAAAGTTATAATAACAAATGAATAGCAGAATTGCCTGCCCGATAAAAGCGATAACACATACGCGCTGTGATAGAAACAGCCTCTAAAGACACTGATGGCATCACTCCTAGTGCCCCAGTTCTTATTTTAGCTTAGATATCACTCACGTTGGTGCTGCCATCTTTATCCGTCACATGTTACATTGCAAATGATCACCTTATGTAGTTTCCTCACCATCTAACAACAAACTCCTACTGATTGTTTCGGTGTAGAATCTACTACTGTATGCTGAAACATCACATGATTAAGGTCACTCACCTCCAAAGTACTGGGGTCAAATGGTGATTCTGATGGTCGCAGCATCCTAGGTTTCTGCTCTGGTGCTACCTTTGGTGCTGTAGGAGTTGCAGGCAGGCAGGGAAAAGGGGGACCCAGTTGGGGCTTGGCCACTGGCGAAGGTGTGTTCTTAATGGAGGGTTCTCTTTTAGGAGCCATCCTGTTCTGGACTGCCTCAATGTCAAATTGAAGCTGCTGACTTCAAGTATGTCAGTGCGATGGAGAAATGGGTTGAGGGAAAACAACGGGTGCTGATGCACATGATGCTCAGGGACTGCAGGGGTGGATACATGGAACGTGAAAGAGAGAGAGGGGGTGAGGCAAAGCGTAGGAAGAGTTGAGATGAAAGGTTTAGAATAAGGAGCAGGCTAGGAATAGAAGCTTAGCTGTGTAACGATACTGTGTTACACGTGTGAGTTTGCATTATGACTATTATGTTTGACTTTGCTTGCTAAGTCTGTAAAGATGTGGTTTGTGGTTTCAATTCAAATGACTTTGTTGCTGTGATTCAGTTTGTATTAATATATTGATTGATTTATTTCAACATATATATATATATATATATATATATATATATATATATATATATATACAGAAAAGAGAAACATAGAAGAAAGAAAGAAAGAAAAAAGTGTTTGTGCGTGTGTGTTTGCATTCTCATGTGTGTCAGTGACGGGAGGGTTAAGCTTCTGCTAAATGCAAAGGCCGCATAAGTTTAATTAGTCTGCTTCCCCCCCCCCCCCCCCCCCCCCCCCTTTCACTGTATATCTCACACAAGTCATGTGGATATGTTTTAAAAAGGTTGTTATCAGAATCAGAATCATCTTTATTTGCCAAGTATGTCCAAAAAACACACAAGGAATTTGTCTCCGGTAATTGGAGCCGCTCTAGTACGAGAACAGACAGTCAATTTGACACTTTTGAGACAAAAAGACGTTGAGAAAAACAGTCACTGAGCAATAAAGGGTTGCTAGTTATCTGGTAATGCCGGTACTTTTTTTTTGTGACAATTGTGCAAAAAGATGCAGAGTCCTCTCGCACTTAGAGCAGTTCGAATGACTAATATTGCAATAGTCCGGTGCAATGACCATTGTGCAAAGGGCGCTGAGACTTCAAGCGAGTAGTACGATAGTCTGGGACAATGTTGATTGTGCAAATGTTGGAGATACTCCTTAGTCAGTGTGCAAATGGAGCAGATGCTACTCTGGCATGAGTGGCCAGTATTGGTCAACAACAGATATGCAAATAGTGCCGCGTGGCCAGACTACTACAGTGAGCGCACGAGTAATATATAATTGGCCCGACAGAAATGTGACAACAAACTCAAGACAAAAAGACAAAAAAATGATTGCAAGAGGGAAGAAGCTGTTGGAATGTCTGCTAGTTTTAGTTTGCATTGATCGGTAGCACCTTCCTGAGGGAAGGAGCTGGAAGAGCTGGTGACCGGGGTGCGGAGGGTCCGAGAGGATTTTGCACGCTCTTGTCTTAGTTCTGGCAGCGTGCAAGTCGTCAAGGGTGGGTAGGGGGGTACCGACAATCCTTTCAGCAGTTTTGATTGTCTGTTGCAGTCGGAATTTGTCCTTTTTTGTAGCAGCACCAAACCAGACTGTGATGGAAGAACACAGGACTGATTCGATGACCGCTGTATAGAACTGCCTCAACAGCTCCTGTTGCTTCCTCAGAAGCCGCAGGAAGTACATCCTCTGCTGGACCTTTTTGAGGATGGGGCTGATGTTGATCGCCCACTTCAGGTCCTGAGAGACTGTAATTCCCAGGAACTTGAAGGTCTCGACGGTTGACACAAGGCAGCTGGACAGCGTGAGGGGCAGCTGTGGCGAAGGATGCCTCCTGAAGTCCACGATCATCTCTACAGTCTTGAGCTCCAGCCGCTCGACTTCCTGTCGATATGCAGACTCCTCTTATCCAATTTTACTTAATTTGTTTATTTGTTTATTTATAATTTAATTATTTATTTATGACATCTTTGTTCAACTATCTATTCCAGCGAACAGGCAGAACAATTACATGCTCTTTTATTTGATGCCAGAAGGTTCATAATTTACCTGTGTATCCACCTTTTGTGAGATCTGTGTTTTAGATTTTTTTTTTTCCTAATGTAAACAATGTGCCTGAGCTAAATAAAGGTTGGGAAAACCCTCCTGTACTGTATTCGTTGAGCTAAAACATTGTAGTTTGAAATCGAACCACTAGATGTCACTGTTGTGTTGCAGGAAGAACCTCCCACCCGGACAAACTGTCTCTCCGTCTGTCTGCCTGTCTGTCTGTCTGTCTCTCTCTCTCTCTCTCTCTCTCTCTCTCTCGCTCTAATTCTTTGGGGCACAATCCATCGAACACTCAATGGGCCTTGAAATCACCTTATTTATTTATTTTATTTCAACTGAACCCCAAACAAGGGGGACATAAGAGCCATGCTGTGAGAGTTAACGACACTCGTGACCTCACAATCATGGATCGAATACGTCAACAAAAATTTAATTCATAGCAATAATAAAACAATGAAAGAAAATGTTTACACACAGCCAACCGCTAAATATGAATCCCCTTAACTTTAGGGTATGGATTAGCTTGGTATTGTTGTATGGTTCCCTATTCATTGGCCATCTGATTGTGACGAGTCTGCCGAGCAGACAGCTCAATGTCAAACACTATAAGAAGATTAACAGAGCAACCTCACGTTTTTTCTATCATCTCCAACAATAATCCAACACAAGAAGGTAATAACGGCATCAATAATGCTAGAGTATGCCTGCTTTCAAATAGATTGCCACTCTTATTTAATTGGCAAATTGAATTTTAATCCTCCTGTCATATTTATTGTACATGAGTCATAACATTAGATGGTCACATTCTCTTTTTTACAATTATTTGCTAGTTCGTTTGGAAAGGTACCATTTCAAATTCCTCTTTATTCATTCTGTGTTGAGTGCAAAGAGGAATTAAATTACTGTAACTTGAAGGAAATGTTTCAACAGATCCTCTGAGATATTCCCAGTGGCTAATGAAATTATGGCATTTCTCCCACCTAATGCCATTCAAAGCCCCCCTCACTGTGACCCCCTGCTCAAGCAAATCTCCAAACCACCTGATTTATTTTTAATGATATTACACCCCTCAGTTGGCTGTGTCATGGTAATAATCGGGGCTGCTCCAGCTGCCTCTAGATCACATTAGCCGGGCTTAATATTGGCAGTGCGGGGCCCGCTAAACAATGAGGCAATGGGATCGGGAGCTTAAGGCAGGCTAGCCAATGGGCATACTGCAGGAGGTAGAGTAGTTGCAGGCCAGGGTGCTCCAGTTCCCTATGCCCCGGAGGACTGGCATCATTATTAAGCAGCTTCTCGGTTAGGCCAGTGGATCTATAAAGCCACTGCAAACAGTCTCTCGGACCCCATCCATGAGGCCCAGACATCAAAACCATCCTGCCAAGGGAGCATGAAACAAGTTGCAAAGTGATATCCCGCTTTGTGTCAGGACAAAAGCGAAGCATATGCACCTTAGTACCCTCCTGCTGTGACAAAGTCAGTGAAAAAGGTTTTGCCAGTCGTGCGGAATGAAATCCACTGTTGAAAAGCCCTGTTTCAATTGCGTCATCAGAATGTTTATGCATTTTAAGAGATCGGCGTACTAAATATACTACAAGACAATGTGAATTTATTAGTAAAGTGCTTTTGTCAGTTAGTCTAATTTATGTTGCAGGCTCATCGTGTTGCTGTATTTGCATAATGGTCACACTGGGAATCAGACGAGGCCACTTGTGGGATAGTCGCACCTGATCACAGACACACTATGGCTCTTTGCCAATCATACCTCAACAGTGAGTGAGTCTCCCCGTTAAAAAATTACCTGTATATGCAGTATGTATACCTATATATTTGTCTGATTGTACATCACACATTCACCCAGCTATTATGTTTTGTCCCAAATTGTTGTTTGGATCGGATTTTGTATGGGGCCCCGCAGATTACCGCCGTTGATTAGTGGTTGGGTGTAATCCTTTCAGCCCCTCTCTCTCCAAAACACCCCTGGGATATGCCCGTCTCCCTCAGGACCCGTAGCGTGGCAGATGGCTCCTCCTCCCCCTCTTCTGCCCCCTCCGACAGCACACCCAAAAACACTGTTGATGTCCTGGGACGGAGGTTGTAAAGTATCCTGAATATGAAACCACAGGCACCTTTGTTTAATGGCTCTCTCTCCACTTAGTGAGAATTGCCCTCAAGCCAGATTCCCATTCTGTTGCTATCTGCGCAACTGGAATGTTTTCCAAATCCATTAGCCCAAAGGAAGACGGAATAAGCTGCGAACAATCTGCTCATATTGCCCCGAATCATCCAGGATCTTACCAAAACACACTTAGAAGGCTCTTATTGAAGTGCTAGAGTTGCAGCCAGCATATGTTTTTATACAATTGACAACTTTTCAAGCGACACCTTGCGACTATATGTTGAGTTTAAAGTTACATTGGTGTAATCCATGCAAAGTGTTTCTCCCTCGGGAAATTCTACATGACCGTATTCAGCTTCGATGAACAGCAAATCGAGAAAACTGAGCCCGTGGACTTCTAAACATATATACAATATGCAAAAAAAGTATATATATTGTACACTAATTACAGTCATTGAGTGCAATCTTTTTTTAAACGCCTACAAATTTGGTGCAAAATATTTTTCTTTCTCAACTGCATAACAATGCACTCAGGCTTGCTCACTCTGTGCCATGCAGCCCACCCCTTAGCACGGCCCAGCCCGCTCACTCCATCTTTTATGATGTCTACAAGGGGTTCAGCTTTCAGCAGCAGTGCAGGGTGCATGTGTATGGAAAGCTTTAATTCCCATTGTATTCGTGCAGTCTTGGTGTGTGTGACTGTGACTGTGTTTTAGCAAAAGAGGGAGATGAAGAAAAAGACAGGAACAAGGACCCATCTGTCAGCACAGAGCACCGATCCCTCCCATTTCACTCCAAGCCCCTGGGGACAGGAGTGAGAGACAACTCACTTGTGGCAGTGATTTTTTTTTTTTTTCTTGTCAGGAAGGGGGTTATCCTCATTAGTAGCGACAACAGAACTTAAGTAGCTGGTACATGACTCCCCCTGTTTTTAGTATCTTTAAAAACAAGAACGCGTCAAGAGTAGAGTGATAAAATAAAAGTGTATTTTTTTGTGGCTTGTATAGAATTTCTGAAAACAAAACAGATTGTTGCCTTGAGATACAAGTGACCCGACTTTCCGAATTTCCAGCTGAATTTTCCTGTCAAAGTAAACATAAAAAAAGGCAATTCAAAGTCGTAAATTTAAAACAGCCACATAGCTTTTTGCCTTAGGAAGCTCCGCTTAGCTTAATGCTAACAAATAATGCAAAAGGCCATAGATGGGTTAACAAATAGCATTAGAGTTAGGGTGTCATAACCCCTCAAGCAACAGATGTTTACAGACATAAGGTGAAGCAAAACGTAAAGAAACAAAATGACAACACTCACAGGCATATTCCTTATCCTCTGCAAAAGACGACTAATACTATTGCAGCTTGCTGAGGAGTTGTGACCGTCTCCTCCATCACCATGTATTGCCATATGTCTGTATTATACTGCCCCCAGGTGGCCCAGGCACACAATCCATAAGGAGCCGTACAATTGCAATAAGTAAATAATGATGCACAAACTGTTCATTTCTTTATATTGTAATTCATTTTGTTATTACTCTTTTTCTAGAATTTACATTATTATAGAGGGTTATTTTCCTTATTTAAAACCACATTAAAATTTTTGGGGGGCAGGATTAATGGCATTTCCGTTAATTTTAATAGGAAAAGATGATTTGTGATGTGAGCGTTTTAAGTTACGAGCGTGGTTAACTGAAGGAAATAAACTCATATCTCCAAAATAATATATTAACTGACGTTGTTTCAAATCTGATGTTGCACCCAACATGACCTCTTCCAGAAGGTTGACTTTCTGTGTTACTGCAAATGGGAGCAGAATGCAATTCCCTTTCGGTTAGACTGACATTCATTTGGGTTCCAATTCCCTGTGTAGGCTGCAGGTGTGATGGAGGCCATGTTCACTCATGGGACATGTGGGAGGGTACTGTATGTAGGGGAAGAGGGGTGCGTGTACCTGGGGAGTGCTCGGACACATAACATACAGTAGGGCCTCTAGTCACATGCAATCTCTTTGTACCTGATGATGCCATTTTTCTTTGTTTCTTATATTTGGTTTATATTTCATACCGAGCAGTCTGTATGCGTGTGTCTGTCTGACTTTCGAATACTATCAGTATTTAGGGGCCTTTGCCTGCTGAATTGGCAGGGCTGGCCTATGCCAGTTCTTTAAATGGGCCTCTGGCGCAGTTATGCTTTAAACCAGCAGCCCCTAACGTACAGTATGAAGACATTTATTTGACAGACCATCTTAGAAACAAATAAAAATATCCATCCATCCATCCATTTTCTGAGCCGCTTCTCCTCACTAGGGTCGCGGGCGTGCCGGAGACTATCCCAGCTATCATCGGGCAGGAGGCGGGGTACACCCTGAACTGGTTGCCAGCCAATCGCAGGGCACATACAAACAAACAACCATTCGCACTCACAGTCACACCTACGGGCAATTCCGAATCTTCAATTCATGCATGTTTTTGGGATGTGGGAGGAAACCGGAGTGCCCGGAGAAAACCCTCGCAGGCACGGGGAGAACATGCAAACTCCACACAGGCGGGGCCGGGGATTGAACCCCGGTCCTCAGAACCGTGAGGCTGACGCTCTAACCAGTCGTCCACCGTGCCGCCCAAATAAAAACAAATGATTAAATTCAAATATACAAATCCCTCCTTTTATGCTCAATATAGTTGTAATTAATGGGAGCCCTGCGCCTATTTATCCTCATGAGCTGAACCCATCTTGGGATAATCATTTTTCTTTCAACAAACTAAGGTTCTGGATCTTTAATGCTATTGCTTAGATTCTGTTTACCAAAGCAATTTTGACGACTTCATTGCATCATTTACGAGCCTATCGTTATATTATCAAGCCTATTTGGTATGTGTGAGTCAACTAGCATTAAACCCGGACTTTAAGTAGGACTGCCTATATTGTCCCTTAAAAACAACTTTCCTTTTCTTGGAAGTTGTAGGCTCTTCCTTTGTCTCATTATTTGGCCTGTTCCCGTTTCCCTTTTTGAAGACGCTCTCCAAACACTTTTTTTTTTTTTTTTGCTTGCTTGTGGACTTTTTCCACCCGTATCACATGACCGAGATGAGTGTTTTGAAAGAGGCAAAGGCGGATACACATGATTTTCAAACTAAAACTTTTCAGACTCTGATGATCTCTGGTCGGGGTCCCCTGGGTCAAAACCAACTCTAACTGTTACTAAGTGCTGGCAAATGACCAGGACAAGAAAATGCAATTTAAGCTATGTGTAACGTTGTTGTTAGAAGGAAGCAATATTTGTATACGTTTGTCAGTCTATATTTTACGGGGCTTCTTTCTGTTTACGTTTTACAGAAGATGTTGTGAGAACCATGTGATTGTACCATTTAGGCTTGTGGGCCAGAGGGGTGGTCCATTGTGACCCCAATTGAGGAAAAAAATGATAAATCTGTATCTTATCTTATAAAATCACAGTGGTTCTGTTCATTCTGTTTCAGGGTGAGCAGTTCCATCGTGCCTCAAACTGCAGGAAAAATTTATTCTTCCATGTACTTTTAACCAGATTTGCACCAGAGTAATATTGCTCTGCATGCCACCATGAACAAAGTTTCATGTTTTACCTTTGCAGTTGTGATAGCACACGGTAGTTTTCCTGGTCGGGTTGAACGACTGGAGTTTTTTTTTTTTTTGTCGTCGATGCTAATGTGATGTATATACAGTGGTGGTCCTGGAATGAATGGCGCCCTGGAGATGAAGGGATTCCACTTGAGAGCTACGACACAAAAATATGACTTATTACTGCAACTTCATAGTATCGTATCGACATTCGTTTTTGAACACCCCGGCTATGCATTGTCTCCAGTTGTTCTTATGTTTGTTTGTTTTTCCTAAAAGGTTGTCATTTTGGAGCTGAGGGGATTCCACATGACAGCGACAATATATAAAATATGACTAAATACTGCCTGCCGCTTTATCGTACAGTACATTCCTTTTCCCACAACGGCTATGTAGTGAATTTGGTCTCCACTTCTGCCACTGACGTCACACCAAGACATGAGGGTGACGTGGTAATTTTGGCGATGAAAAAGGGGCGTTCCAAAGGCAATTAACTATTTACCAATTGCTCCAAAAATGGATTTTTATGATTGGAAATGACTGCTAGTTTCATTTTCTTGAGCAAAATAAATAAATATATAATAAAATCAACTTGTTTGTAAAATGTGGACCATTATGACCCATATAATAAACATTGATGCGGAAGAAAGTCCATTCGTCGACTAGTCTTCACACACGCGCGCGCGCGCGCGCACACAAAGGCGTCCTCCTCTTTGTCTACATGCCTTTCTGGCCAGCGCACTGGCCAGAGTGATTAGGGCCGTTAGTGGATGTAAATGCTGTTTCAGCACGAGACATAATCCACGGACAAGTGAGTGACGCGTGAGCATCCAAGCAACAGATGCCCCCACCCCCCCCCCCCAGCCTCAGCCCAGCACACACCGACGCCTCCAAAATGCTGCCATCTGTCATAGTCTGTTCAAGAAATCGTTGAGCGCTCCCGCACGACGTTGCGGACGAGTCACGTGATCCTCTGCAAGTTGCCCACCGCGCAAGAAGTGCATGCATGCAAACTTCTCGCATGCGGGGGCCCTGCAGCGTGTACTTGGCAGAGTTGGGACCCCCCCCCTCCCAGTCTCGTGGACAAAGGGATCAATGTGGGGGCACGTGCGAGGCGCGAGACCCCCGAGAGGACAATGTGGACCCCCACTGGGCTGAGGCTCGCCACGCACGAGGCCGCCGGGCCTTTATTATGCCACCACAAACTGTGAAAACTCTTCAATATGGAGATTGTTAAAAAAAACACCATGGGCTCCACTGTCATTGCATATAGCCTTCCAGTGGTTTTATTGTTCAAGTCTTAAACGCAAATTCCAAAAGTGCATTTTATGGTTCATATTTTGTTGTGCGCTATAAAAATCCAACCTCCGCAAAAAAATAACAAAAATAAATAAAATAAAAAATGTCTTCACTCACACAGACTTATTTATCTCTTTATACCTGCGGTGCTCATTACCTTGCCATCAAAATCCCGAATAAGCAGCGGAATATGACGCCAAGACGAAAACAATCAAACGACGGAGCACGTTACGCACACACCTGCTCTCCGCGCACCAAGCTGTCACAAGCACTTAAATACGCGCGCATGGAGGAGCGTCTCCTCGCTCGGCCACAAGCAACCATACACTGTGTGCCTAATTCAGTGGAAAATTCCTAATCCAACTGACTAATGACGAGATAAACAATCGATTAAAATGGTTCGCGCATGCAAGTACCACGGCGTTAAAACGATTTGTACCTCATCTCGAGTGCATACTGTAAATTGGGATTAACATGTCTTCAAATTAAGATTTGAATTTAAAAGCATGTTTTGTAAGAATGCATGTGAATGTATAATTGCATGACAATCTCTCTTGGGTAAAAACAAAATCTAATTTGTGAATGCTTTAATGTTTTATATATATATATATATATATATATATATATATATATATATTTTACTATTAGTTTCATCCACAAGTCAGCGGCTCTTAAACTTTCTACACCAAGTACCACCTAAAAATACTGCCCTGCTTGCGCCACCATTATGACCAACATTGAACTATAGTAGCTTAGTGGAGCAGACGTTATATCATTGAACACGCTGCAATTGAATATATAAAAGAAAGAAAAAAAAGTACTAAAATAATGATTCAATTAAAATGTATTGCACAAGTATTGCACTTAAATAATTGTTTAAAAACCATTAAAACACTATTTAAAGTATTGATTTCCCTAAATTGCCTGTACTTATTTTTTTCCCCCACTGACCATGCCCATGGTGCTTATAATATTAGTTTATATATTTCTCAAAACTAATTGTCACGTTTGGTATTTCTAATGTGAGCCGCTTCTGGTTGTTCCGTGCGTAATTCTCCGCCCCAAAGCAGCATTGTTTCTCTCCCTGTCTCTCTCTTTGTGGAGCCCCCAAATAAAACGGTGATTACGCACGCACCGGGGCGTGTTCCCTCTCGTCCCCCTCACAAATGTTGTAAAACTTCTGGCCACGAGACTGCCACGCGTGTTTCAATGGGCTGAGGGTGTGGCGTGCGAGGGAGGGGCTTACGGGGTCTTAACGCAAAAAAATCTCAGCCACTCGAGTCATTTTGGGATGAAGTCTCCATGCGCCCCCACGGCTATCTGAGTTTGGGACAGTGGCACATACGAGAGAATCGCACAAATTTTGGACTTTGGATTTACTTTTTCAATTTTTCATAGTCTTTCTTTTTGCTGAATACCGAGAATCCAAACAGGTGAGTTCCGTTTTATGCAGCCTTACATCCAAGTTTGATATTATAGACAGCTAGACTGAAAATGTTTTGTGTGTGTGTGTGTGTGTGTGCAAGTAATTTCTGCACAAAATTTCAAAAATAGGGCATCAATAAAACATAAAATGTAATTTTACAGTATAGACTGCATCTACAGTTTGGATGAATTTCACACATTCCATTTCTGTCCAACTTTTACCCATTGATGCACAATTATTATCTCGGAAATAAACTACAGCAATCTTTTTCTGTAGGATTTGCATTGAATAAAAACATATGATTGATAGGTGAAATTTAGACATAAAATAAAACAAACCAAAAAAAATACAATTTTATGTGACATGCAATATATGCAGAGAGTTGGCGGCATGTCTACATGTTTGTTGATTTTCATGTTGTCTGTTTAATCTTCGGGCTTTATTTGCTGGGTAAATCCTGCCGTGTCCCAGATTGACGGCGCTGACCACAACACAACAGGAGACCATCCATCGACTCATTATTTTAAAGCACATCTTTCTATGTTAATCTCAATATATTACAATACAAGAAATGTAGAATAAGACATATGACTGATTCTTCGACAGCAGTTCCATAGAGATGAGTGAACTGTTTAGTTTGTAGTGCTGAATTTGGAGCTCAAGTACATATTGAAAATGTGATTTCAAGTTGTGGAGGATTTATTGATTGGCTCTGTCCACTGTCCTGTTGTTCCTCAGATCAAAATGATGACCAAGCCACTTGGAAAAAGCGGCGATATGAGTGAGCTGGTGGGTTCCCTCGCCTGGCTGGATGAAGACGGCAGCTCTCAGGATGGCGAGGAAAGCCCTGTGATGATGGGGCACCGTGGCCTGATTGAAGGAGGGAGACACTCCTGCTCAGAGCTGGGCAGTGAGGACATGGAAGAGGAAGAGGAGGAGGAGGAGGATGAGGAGGTGACTGGTCCAAATGGAGAAATGGCTCCCAAAAGAAGGGGCCCCAAGAAGAAGAAGATGACCAAAGCTCGCCAGGAGAGGTTCCGTGCCCGTCGCATGAAGGCCAACGCCAGGGAACGATCGCGCATGCACGGACTGAACGACGCGCTGGACAATTTGCGCAGAGTGATGCCCTGCTACTCCAAAACACAGAAGCTCTCAAAAATTGAAACGTTACGGCTGGCCCGCAACTACATCTGGGCGCTCTCTGAGGTGCTGGAGAACGGTCAGTCTCCAGAGAGCCATGGCTTCATGGAGATGCTGTGTAAAGGTCTGTCCCAGCCCACCAGTAACCTCGTGGCCGGCTGCCTGCAGCTGGGACCCACGCCGTTGCTAATCAACAAGCTGGAGGACAAGTGTGGAGGCCCTGGATTGGGTAGTGTGGGGGGTCAGGCCGGCCATCCCCTAAGCTACCCATCCCCAGGGCTCCCCAGTCCCCCTTATGGCTCCCTGGAGGCATCCCACCTCCTCCACATGAAGGGATTCAAGGGGCAGGCGTTCGACAACCCCTCCCCTAACGCGTGCAGCAGCGGTACCCCGCCGTACGACGGGCCCCTCACACCCCCCCTCAGTATCAGCGGCAGCTTTGCCCTGAAGCAGGAGCGATCGCCCCAAGAATCCGAGAGGACCTACACGACCCAATCCGCCCATCATGCCCATTACCTCTCATCCCACCATTACCCCCTTTCCACAACTGCTGGCCTTCCTGGGGGGCACCAAGGCCACCCAGTCTTTCAGGCATCCCGTTATGAGTTGCCTCTGGATGTGGCCTTTGACTCCTTCACTTCCTCTCATCTGCTGGCCTCTCAGATGGGTACCATGTGAAAAGAGCCAAACAGACTGCTGTGAAAGCCGTGCACATCCATGGCGTTCATTGACTGTATAGAGACTGCAGTGGTTTGCATTTCGGTGTTCTGATAATCTGAGAGGGCAGCGACCTTTCAGAGAGAGACTCGTCAACTCAAATTTATCTACCTGATACCTGTAATCTTTGATATTTTATTTATTCTGTTTTGTTATGATTTGCTGTTGATTCTTGGATGATCACCACTGTTGCAGGCTCCAGTCAAGTGTCACAAGCAATTGAACACGTGCATGAAAGTGCAAGGTTGGAAGAAAATGAAACTTTCCATCTGTTCGAAACTGTGCACTGAGGCCTGCAGCCGTTGACCGTCTCAGCATAAAAAAGCAATGCATTTATTTATATTTGTAATGTATTTAATATTTATTTGAATTCTGTCTTGTTTAAAAAATACTGTATTCTCTCAGCACTGTTTTTTTTTTTTTTTGTTTGTTTTTGTTTACCGTTGTGTTCCTGGTTTGTTATCAGTCAGTCACTGGCAGCTGTACTGTATTTAAGTTATTTATTTCAGGTCTCAGATACATGTTCATTGACTGTCACTATTTTTTGGGTGTCATTGTAAATATTTTGCTGTTTCGCACTTAATTGAATAAATATTCTTATATTCTATGCTATTCCCATAGTTATATTTTGTTTCACCTTGTATATTTTTCTTTTATACAGTATTCTACTAAAAAAAAAGTATAAAAAGTACTATAATAAAAATACTATATAACAGGTTTTGTTTAGACATTATGTTCGCTACTGATAAAATCCCATTTACTTCCACAAGGACCCCGGATTACTGTACATGTCATTGTTTGGATGTAATATTCTATAATTTTGCAACAAATTAATGGCATTCACAATCATCTACAATTTTGCGACAAATTAAAAACAAGTACACTTCATTTCTTTCTATTAAAAAAAGATGAATCCTTGCTTTCCTGCATTAACTTCATGTTTCTCACATTTTCCTCACACATCCTGCAACAGATTTGTTGTTAGAGACTCCACTTAAAGAGTCTTCAACAAGTAATTTGTTGCAGGATGTGTGAGCGTCCACAATGTGCTTCGGTCTTCTTCTGTGGTCTCTACTAAGTCAAGTGGGACCCTGTTGTGGGCCATGGGAAACATCAGTGGGGGAACAGGTGAATGTGTCACAGGCTTTTCACCCACATGTCCCACTTTCCCATCTAACTCATGCCAAAACACTATAGGGCAAAAAGTCATTTTTCATCCACCGTACAAATGTTACACAATATTAAAAAAAAAAAAAGTTCTAAATAATGCCACCGAAACAGACAAAATAAGAGGCTTTAACATGCATCTGATTCTGCATTTTCAGATTGGCTGGATATAATCTGGCTGGGTTCCTGGCCCATTTGTATCACTCCTCTAATGTCAAAAGCCTCAGTTTTGACTTTAATGAGCAAGATGAGGGACTTGATGGCTCTTGAGATGAACAAAGAACAGGGTGGCAGAGTGCAATGACGTTGCGCTGAGAGCAAGAGCTCAGTGTGTACGATTGTGTTTATCATTGTAGTCCTTCAGGCAAGTGTTGGAGGGGAAGGTGCCTCGGAGGCTGTTGTGCAAAAGAATGTTTCCCCCTCTTCAGATACCTCTCTAAAGGTTTGTCTTTTCCAGTTCAGGCAACAGGGGTGAAAGGCTGGAGGAGAAAAAGGGAATGATTGTTTTACAGGGCGCCACTGGTCTATTGTGAGCGCAGCCTGTTCTTTCTCTTGACCTGTGACCCGTATTGTTGTGGGGTTCGCTCGTTCGGGGAGGGCAGGCAGCTGGGGGAACTGCGGGGGGGCTGATGGACAGCTGGGCCAATTTGGCAAGGGAGAAAGAGGAGAGTGAGAGCATGTGAGCGGGATGCGAAAGAGAAAAGGGGATCAGTGTGCTGAGGGAAAAAAGTAGAAGGGGAAAGGGAGGCCGAGGGCGAAAGAGGTGACTGGGGTCCTTGCTCTTCATTCACAAATTTGTCCTCTCTGCTCCTGTGTGTCAGACTTGGTGTATACGAGTGACACATAGCTTTACACACAGGCAGACATTTGACCTGTGAGAAAGTACTGGCAGAGTTAGCTGGCGCACACCCTCTTTGTGCTATTTTGTCAGTGGTGGGGGCAGGGTGCGTGGATTAGTCCCTTATCCTGAATATACAGTACAAGCGGGTCAATGGGAATAATCCACATCAATGAACTTTGCATGCAAGATCACAAGACAGATGCGAGGTCTTTCATCTTTCAGGATGTGAATACTTTGTTCGTAAGAAAATTGGATTTCAGAAACGATGCGTTCACATCTGCATTGTCATCCTATTTGCTTATATGGCCGATTACATACGAACATACATCAAAAGAAAACTGCATGGCAGTAGATGACAAATTGTGTATGATACTGTATATACAAAAGTTGCTCAATAGAACAGTCAGCTTTCAGTAATAAGTTAAACCAACGGAACTAATCCAAGGAGACAATTTTCCCCCAACTTTGAGTATGTACCGTGTCTGTTAGCTAAACCTCTTATTTGCTCATAATACAGCTCTGCTTACCTTTTGCACTTAACATGATAGACTTGCTGCCTAAAAATTGCTGATCTTTGCCCAGCCAAGCTGCCAAGTAATGGGCAAATAACCTCGGTGCTGCGCCGTTATGAACATTGGGAGGTTATAATTCGGCAACATTTAGAACAGCTCGCTCACAGACACATTTCTGCAAATGGGCAGCTAACAAAAGATTTAGTTTGTTGTTTAATTTCACACGTGATGGGTGGGCAGGCACCCCAAGAGCCCAACTGTTTGTATTCAAGCAATTAAAAAGTCAATTTTCCACAATATGGCCCCTTAAAGACCCTGTAAAGTGAATTCAGAGATTTCTTTCTAAATACATTATACATGTCCATCCATCCATTTTCTTTTACCGCTTATCCTCATTAGGGTCGCAGGCGTGCTGGAGCCTATCCCAGCTATCTTTGGGCGAGAGGCGGGGTACACCCTGAACTGGACGCCAGCCAATCGCAGACATTATACAGACTGAGAACACTGCAGTACTTAATTGTGGCGATATAGCGTAAAACTCTTTAGAACCATTTCAGTTTTCCAGACATTTTGGGGCGTGGCTGTAACAGGCCCCAGTGACGCATTTTGGAGTCCGGTTGAATAACCCATCCCCCGCTATATACTAACTCGAGCACCTTTGTTCGCATCAACAGCTATCCAGCGCAATAGCGGGAAGCTATCTAGCCATGTTAACACCCGAAAAATGCACCTTCCTTTCAGAAAGTCACCTGGCGTGACCACTTTAGAGCACCTCATTGTTTGCCGTGAGTGTGTGCATGCCATGGAGAGAAGGCGGAAGAGCGAGGTGAACATTTTTTTTAAAATAAGCTGGCATAGCCGCTTTAGAGCATTGTGGCGTGGCGCGGAACAGTCCCGTGACGACCCGATGGGATATATTCCAGTCACCGCTCTTTGAGCGAATCTATTTTCGCGGCTCAGCCACGTAGTTATGTGGAAGCATAAGAAAGATGCTAGATGAAATAGCATCCATTTTTCCAGGTTGTAGCTATGGTTTTCGATTGACCGTTGACAGTTCAGTGGTTTCAGCACATTCAGCGGACACAGCTACAGCTTTTGAGAGCAGACAGAACGGCTTAACTTTTCACAATTTCGAGGCCTCATTTTATATACAGTATTTTGCTATTTTTTTTAATAATCCAAATTTGGCAGCGTTGGTAAAAACACTGTGGTTTGTCAAATTTACAAGACATACTGTCTTTAATTTCACTTTAAAAATGACTTCAAGCATTGTTTGAATGACATTGAATCCATAAGGAAAAAGTCAGAACTCATTCAAATTTGATGATAGACAAACGAGATTTGAAATGTTCCCAATAAAACGCTGACCTCTTACAGAGGATGGATCACCATAAATCCAAAGTAATCCTCAAATTACTCTACAGGTAGTGTTCCAGATCATATTCATTAGATGAATTATCAACAATACAGGCTGAAGGGTGTCCTAATGGGAAGGGAAAACAAGCTCTTCAATGCACTCCTCAGCTGTGGTGAAACCAGAGTGCGACCTGTGGCTCGATCTCCAGGGAGGGAGGGGGTCATGTCAGATATCTGCTCACGAATCTTACAACTACAATTGTATTGCCTCTACATTCTATAACCAATAATATGAAACGCAAGTATATTAGATGTGCGGCACAAAGCTTGCTTATATTTATGTTTCTGAGTACAGGTACTTAATCCACGAGCAAAACAACAGTGGCCTGCCACTGAAATGAAAAGGCTCTGATCCATAGGAGCTAGATTGAGGGATAAAGCATTGTGATTAAGATTGTATTAATGGGGCCATAGGAGGCTGGAAGGCTTTAATCAGTATCTGTGCGCCAGTAATCCCTCACAGTGATCCCCTCCCTCTTCTTGGGCCGAATGCACGCACGCACACACACATGCACTCGCACACTCACAGGCATGTGAGGGCCCAGGTTTAGAGTTGGAGAACTTGAAATGGAGAAGCCTTGGGAGCAGGTGGTGGAGGAAAAACGGAGGGGATGATGGAGACAGAAGAATTATGAAGAGGAGCAAATGTCATTGCACATACTTTGATAGCTGGTCTGACTACCGTTTGTAAATGTGTCTTTTTAAATCTTAAAGAGAAAGACATTTACCATCTTGTGGATAATCCTAAGCACCTCGCAGACTCATTACCTATGGGTGGATGCAAGAGGTGACATTGTGTGCAAGAGGATATGGGGTGGGGCTTCTCCACCCAGGGTTCTCTCACAGTATTAGCGTGTGGAAGTTAAAGAGCTTCTAATGGGATCTGGATGCTGTCGTGTTTACCCTGGCCCCCCCCCTTTGCCCGCCCACTGCATTGTGGAAGTTGCCGGGCTTTGGCACCTCACAATGGGCCGAGTGTGGGGACAGATGGAGGTCTCTTTTGGAAGAGGGCACAAAAACAGCCAAGGTAGGAGGGCCAGGGTGTCTGAGAGGCTGAGCAACTCCAGGGGATGTGGGATAACTTTAAAAAGGAGGAGGGGAGGAGAACTGAAAAAAAAAGAAGGCAATCGTAATTCTCCATATAATCTGCTGAATATGGTAATTGTGGAAGTAGAAGTAATCATACTAAGTTGCCTTTTGCTCATAAATCAGCGTTATGAAGGGTTTTACAAATGTAACGAATCTGAAACTATGTTAAACTGCTGAAAGGAAAAGAGCAGTAAGTTTCTTTGCTATACTGAATATTCACAATATTTTCTAAGCTTTAACTTATCTAATTTAGTAGCTCATGGTGACCACAGGGCCACAAACGCAAAAGTGTGGCAGTAACTTGTCAAATAGTGAGCCTAAAATTGCTTTTCTAGTCATAGTTTTGGTTATTTAATAACCTCTTTGAAAACACTTCCAAAGCTTCCACTTGTTTTTTTTTTTTTTTTTTTAATTCTTGTGTAAAAGGTGTATTTTCTGTCTACATATCAAGAAAATAAAATATAAAAATAAAATTACAGGGCTGTTGTTAGGTAAATTGAGCTTGTGCCCAAGTGATAATAAGCGGCTAATTGTCTACTAAAGGTTAAAGAAGGTCAGACAGGAGGTTAAATGGGGCGCTCAGTAGAAGAAGGCTGCAGTGATAGATGCTGATGAGAGAAGCAGAGAGAATAGGAAGACCCAGGCGGTGGAGGAGGGTAGAGGGAGGTACCAGGTTCAGCAGCAACAGATGGGCCTGATGGAAGGCCCAGGTTGTAAACTTTCAGCTCGCAACATCTGTCCGTTTCTCCATCTGCTACACTTATTACTGTTTATAGTTTGTTTAGCACAAGCTGATTAATTTGAAAAACGGCACTCCAAGCCATTAGTGCAATCCCTTTGTCAGTGCATATCAATTATAACAGGAAGAACTAAAGGCCTGCCTGTTTATTGTGTGCACAGTGAGTATTAGTAAATCACATTTACGTCTAGTAATTAATTGTGCAGGACACACAAAAGTCAGTTCACAATGGTGCAATGTACAATGCATTCTGTTGCATATGAAGAGAGGGAGAGCAAGAACAGAGAAAAAGTGTGCATCCACAAGACGTCTTTCAACTTTGCGCAGAAAGCAAACTCTTTAGCCGTGCATCATTCACTGAACAGACGTATAAATTGCACAGTGCTCTGTACAAAAATAACTCAATAGACTTAAACCAAATGGGTGAACATCACCAAATTAAACATCCTCAGAGATAACTATTATGCATGATGGCTGAGTTTTGTCATTCAGGCATTATTCAAAACGTCCAAATGTTCCCAAAGTAAATGACAAAATCACAAAGCAAAAAAAAATGGATCTGTATCCTTAAATTGCTTGTCCATTCGCATTGACACAGATGCTATTGTTCCACATGCAAAAGTTTTGTGTAGCATTATAGCATTCCTCATACATTTCACTGCTGCCCCATGTGTCCTAAAGTACTTTAATTTGATTTTATTACAAAATCTTCAAACATTTCTGTACCCTTAAAAATATGGTAAACAGCAAAGCATGAACGTAGCTGTACGTACACTTCATCAGTTCTGATGAATTACTGTAACGGTGCAGACCGGTAAATAGGCAGTCCGGTATATAGGGACAATGAAGATTTGACTGCACAGCCAATCGCAGGAGTAATATCAGTGGTATTGACGCTCGTGGGGCACACTGCTGGTGGGAAATGCACTGCTTCGTAGGCCAAGATTATGTAGCTGTAGGAATAGTCTTTATTATTCAAATAGAATGCATTTCATAAAATAAAACTAAATTCCTGTTTAGCACTTGTAATTATAATAAAATAATAATAATATATAAAAAATTACTAGGCATACAAGTATAATGAAAGATTTATATATTGAAACATTTCTTGTGTGTATAGCATTTCAAAAAAGAAAAACTGAAATATCACACAGTCATAAATCGTCAGACCCTTTGCTCAGTAGTAGAAGTAGAAGCACCCTTCTCAGCTAATGCAGCCATGAGTCTTCTTGGGAAGGTTGCAACAAGTTCTTCACACCTGAATTTGGGGATCCTCTCCAGTTCTGTCAGGTTGGATGATGAACGTTGGTGGGCATCCATTTTCAGGTCTTTCCAGAGATGCACAATTGGGTTGAAGTCAGGGTTCTGGCTGGGCCATTCAAAAACAGTCACGTTGTTGTTCTGAAGCCACTCCTTCGGTAGTAGTGTCTGGTTTTCTCCACACATGCCACTTAGAATTAAGGCCAACAATTTCTATCTTGGTATAATCAGACCAGAGAATCTTATTTTTCCACCATCTTGGAGTCCTTCAGGTGTTTGTTTTTTTTTAGCAAACTACATGCGGGCTTTTGTGTGTCTTGCACTGAGAAGATGCTTCCGTCAAGCTACTCTGCCATAAAGCCCTGACTGGTGGAGTGCTGCAGTGACGGTTGACTTTCTAGAACTTTCACCCATCTCCCGACTGCATCTCTGGAGCTCAGCCACAGTGCTCTTTGGGTTCTTCTTTACCTCTCTCACCAGATTGTCGGCCAGCTCTAGGAAGGGTTCTGATTGTCCTAAACGTCTTCCATTTCAGGATTATGGAGGCTAATGTGTTCTTAGGAACCTTAAGTGCAGAAGAATTTTTTTTGTAACCTTGGCCAGATCAGTGCCTTGCCACAAGTCCGTCTCTGAGCTCTTCAGGCAGTTTCTTTGACCTCATGATTCTCATTTGCTCTGATATGCACCGTGAGCTGTAAGGTCTTATATAGACAAGTGTGTGGCTTTCCTCATCAAGTCCAATCAGTGTAATCAAACACAGCTGGACTCCCATGAAGGTGTTGAACCATCTTAAGGATGATCAGAAGAAATGGACAGCACCCGAGTTAAATATACGAGTGTCACAGCAAAGGGTCTGAATACTTATGGCTGTGTGATATTTCAGTTTTTCTTTAATAAATCAGAAAAAGTTTCAACAATTAAGTTTTTTTCTGTCAATATGGGGCGCTGTGTGTACATTGAGGAAAAAAATTATTTTAACAAATGGCTGCAATATAACAGTGAAATATATATATATATATATATATATATATGCATACACATATATATGCATACACACACACTGCCAGCAAGTCACGGCTTCCTGCAAGTGTATCAGTTTTATGTTTAATCTAAACAGTCCCACATATCACACTGAGGGAGTAAATGTGTGAGTAAATTGAGATGAAATCATTTCAGTAGTCACACTTTGTGACGTTTGGTACCGTGCCAGGATGTTTCCCTTATGTCAAATGGGTGCCTTGGCTCAGTAAACATTAGAAAACACTGATGTAGATGTTATTTTGCCACAGATTTAAAAACTTTCACCACCTTTCAGAAAATCAAAAACAGGAATGTTTTTCTGCAAAGAGGATAGAAAATTCCAGGGGGAATCATGAATGCTGAATTGTGAATATGCCGGGGTCCAGAGATCAGTGATTATCCAAACAAATGAACAGATTTGCAACATTCCCATGCCCAGATAAGATCTTCGCTCAACATCTGTGTTGCCCAAAACTCACACGTGAATAGTCACAGGGTGATTAGTGCCACTATCATTGCGATTGTAAACACTCATGATCCATGCATGTGAATTCCACAATTGTGAGCTGCCTACATGTCGAGACGACAGCCTTGTGCTTTTTTTACTTGACAATGTCAATGATATCATTTTTTTTCATCCACAAAAGAACAGAGGAAGCATTATTCCAGTTTCACCGGGGTGAAGCCTGAACAATGAAAATTCAAAACCTTCAAGAGTCATGGTTTACAGTACTAAATTTAAAAGTTTCCTTTTAAATTTCCTCAGCAACAAGCAGGGGATCTGGGCTGAGTGGCCAGTGTGTTACATTAGACAATCCAGAAGAGTGAAGGTCAAAGAAGAGGGGATGCAACCACTTTCATCCCCATGTCACCAACCTTCTCACAGTGAGCTTCACTCGCAAAATGAATCCCACTGGCTCAAGAAAACTACTTGGATTCTCTAAAACCATCTAACATGCCTTATTGAGTGCTGGCTAATGACAATGAGGAATATGCCAGTGTTTACATGAGCACCCACCAATCCTCTAAATGTCAGAGCTCCTCCCAAGGTTAGGAGAGTGTTGTGACGGTCCCTCTCTATATGTAACAGATGTTACGGAGGCAACAGTTGGTATTGAAAGGGAGGGGCTTCAGGCCATCTGTCCAGGGTCAAGGTTTGAAAAGGGATGCTAGAGACTACTACACGTTCACGAATACGGTAAATGTTTGAAAGGCGGGAATATTGAGTACATTGTAATCTTGGTCAATGTGTGCTTTCATTTCGGATCGCTTTTGTGACGTTCTTGAGTTAGGGAGTTCCAATAGTTTGTGACGTGTAAACTAAGCACAAAAGCATGACAGTACCTTGCGATTAATATCAATACTGCAACCATACACAAAATGTCTTTATTTACATTTCAAACAGACAAACTTTATAAATCCATGACATGAAGTTATCAAAAATCATAATTTGACTATGGGTCATACAGAATCCAGTTGTGATCGAAAGCGTTTAAGGGTCTCATCTATTGTGTCCCGCAGATGTGCCATCTTCTTATGACAAACTTTTCTCTACAAGGAAGAAAATAAAGTTAAACTATGCATAAATCAATGAGCAGGGTCATACTTCAATGCACACAATCACTCACAACAAAGATCTTCAACCTCTCCCTCTCTATGTGGAAAAACTCTGCCACCGTCAGTTCAGTGACATCTTTCTTCAGGTGGAGGAATTCACAAGTAGGTGAGCGGTTTATGTGTTCATGCCTTAGAGTAAAAAAATGTCATGTCATCTCATATCAGACGATACCTAGTAGCAAAGCATACCACAATAATTTCAAAGAACCACCTATCAAAAGGACAAACCTACACTGACCAGCAACAACATTATGACCACTTTCACAATGTTTACCCAAATTTGTCTTTATGAAAAACATAGCATTATTTTGACACTCACAGGTCTTCACTTTGCAATGTTTATTATTGTGGTTGTAGTTTGGAGAAGAACTGTGCATCATAATGAGAGCTACGTCTAATTTGGATTCCTTCAATTAGTCAAACGAGAGTCGACCATATAGTATTCAGATCAGCTTTCAGTAAGATGCACACCACAATTCACCCCCCCCAAAAAAAGTGGCTGGTCAGTGTACAGAACAAGCCAAGGAAATTAAAGTTTTACACACCAGGGATCATCATCGGGCTCCCAGCCTTCCAGCTCAATGAGACAGAAGAAACAGGAAACAACATCAGGCTCATTCTCAGAGGGACAGTGCACAAATCCAGCACTGGCCATCTGCACACACCAAACAGCCTCAGTCGTATTCAGGTTAACAGACATTTTCCTAAATAAAGACAGCAACTTTAGTCAACTGGGGCAATGCGCAACCTCACTGTTAGATACGTAATGCATAAAAACATCCACTAGATGTCACCCTTGGTTAAATTGGTGCGCTCGAGGGGTGGGATGGTTATTCCAAGCCTACTTTAATAGGCCTGCACGCACTGCATAATGTTGCAGCTCTGACTGACGAAGTGTGAACTGCGGACCCCAAAATGCATAGCTAAAGTAGCATTACAATACAATTTGCGCATAAAAGTAACATTACTAAAACAAGATAGGAGTGCTATGTCAGGGTGCTTTGTATATAATCCAGAGAGGCTTCAGCAGTCCATCAATCAAGAGAGGATATGGAATGGCACATGGTCGCTACACTGGACTCCTTTTACAGTGAAACCAAATCTGGCACCTGCTTGACTGTAAATCACTTGTTCTAGCCACATGAGTATAGCAATTAATATTCGAACAAGTACAACACTGCAGTGCCAATAAAATAAACCCTGCTCATAAATCCAGACAATACATTTTTATAGTAGATTAACACCTTAATTCCTGGTACAAATTCACCTCAAGTGCCAAGTCAATAAGGTCAGCCAACTTACCTTTTCAGGTGTGCATTTACAGTCTTCTCGAAAGGGCCAGTTAGCAAAGCTTTGCTCACGTAAATCACCACTGTACATCTTGTTAAACAAGTCAAACCTTGCCGTTATGACTTCTATGCTGGACATTTTCTTCACCAGTATAGTTGGTAAATGGGTGTAGATGGAGGATAGACTCGTACAGGTGAACTGCCAAGATGACTTCTCCAACCTTCACAAGACTTTTCAACTAACACTGATTGAGTGGGCAGGGTCCAGTCTTTCTTTTTTTCCCTTCTTTTCCTTCTCTTTCTTCTTTTTCTTCTTCTTCTCTCATTTATTGGAGGATCTTATACAACATACGGCCACCTACTGTACAGGAGTCTGTAATAGTCATGTACCCAACACACAAATCTGTTTTGATGACTGCGTTGGCTTAAATTCATACTTTCATTAAACAAACAAAAAAAAAAAATTAATTACACAAAGCGCTTTGCTTGTCCAAATTCTACCATCTATTCACGTTTTTCCTCTAAAATTCATGCAGACAAAAATGCCTTACCCTTATTTAATTTATTTAATTACCCTTTATGTTAAATCTCTTCTGTATTCATAAGATTCTCTCTCTCATATATATATATGTACCTATTATTTTGTAAGGTATTTCCCCCTAGTAATTTCCATCCTCCATAATTTGCCCCCACCCCATGTTTTATAAATCATGGTTACATGTTTTCTAAATTAATTTGTCATTGATGTTAAATTACCCATTTTCATGCTTTGAATGATCCATATTTTAGTTACATTTCTTTCATTCATAACTACAATATTTAAAATGTTGCTCATTTGCGATCATCCTCCTCCTCATCGTCCATTTGGTATTATTGAGTCTCTTACTCTCTCCCATTTTACTCCTTTTTTCCCTGTTCCCAAGTTATTCCTTTAATATCAAGATATTTGGTGGCCCTATTCACAGCGATAACTATTTTATCTGTTATATGTTTCGCTTGTTTAGCTTGAGAGACTTTAACATTCATGTTGACAATAACATGGGAAAAAAAATCTAAAGAACTTTGCAATACTAGACACATTATTGCTAGACTAGACATCATAGACCTGGTCATCTCTAAGGATGTTGAAATTCAAATTACATTAAGGATATGGCTATTTCTGACCATTTTTGTGTATTCTTTGAATTACACATTCTTCCAAAAGTTCAGACAACCTCTATGTCTATTAAGAAAAGGTACATAAATGAGAGTACCGCCACTAAGTTTATGGAGACCATTGCTGTGCCACAAACTGTGAATACTGAGACAGTTGATGAACTTTTGGATAATTTCACCTGTAAAATCTCAAATGTCATGATTGCTATCGCTCCTATTAAATCTAAGACAAATAAATAAAGATAAATAAAGAAAAATAAAACAAATAAAGGTGATTCTGATTCTAAGACAATCTTGAGGCGACCTAGAACACCGTGGAGGAGCACAATGATGGTAAAGACCTCTAAATCAAAGTGTAGGAAAGCAGAATGTAAGTGGAGAAAAACTAAACTCCAAATTGACTACGTCCTCTACAGACAAAGTCTTTGTAATTTTAACCAATACTTAGTCAAAGCTAGACAGCAACACCTTTCTGAAATCATCAGAAATAATTTCAACAATACTCGCACTCTGTTTGCTGTGGTTGACAAGGTCACAACCCCCCCCAGTGCGGTTGGAAATGTGGGTAGGACTAAATGGAACAGTCCTTAAATGGTTCAGGTCCTACCTGCGTAAAACAGCGTACAGTGCAAGAAATATCATTTAAAAGTGGAAATGCTGACACGAATAGAGAGTGGCTGGATCCAAGAGCAGTTGGAGGCAGAAGGATGAATAGTTTATTGATGAAAGGTAATGGCGGTGGTCCTAGGTGGGTTGGCAGGCGGCGGTGTGGACAGGTGGCAGGCAGTGTTGAGGACAGGCGGCTGGCTTGGCGGCAAGAATTACGTGGATCAGGAACACGGGGGAAAAACACACTGGAACAAGGAGACACAGGAGTCAAAAAGGGAACGAGGAATAGGGTGACTTACCAAAATCAGAATCTTTATTTGCCAAGTATGTCCAAAAAAGACACAAGGAATTTGTCTCCGGTAATTGGAGCCGCACTCGTACGACAACAGACAGTCAATTGACAGAGAACACTTTTAAGACATAAAGACATTGAAAAAAACAGTCACTAAGCAATAAAGGGTTGCTAGTTATCTGGTAATGCCGGTACATAATTTTTTTTTTTGACAATTGTGCAAAAAGATGCAGAGTCCTCTAGCACTTAGAGCAGTTCGAAAGACTAATATTGCAATAGTCCGGTGCAATGACCATTGTGCAAAGGGACTTCAAGTGAGTAGTACGATAGTCTGGGTCAATGTTGATTGTGCAAATGTTACAAATACTCCTCATTCAGTGTGCAAATGGAGCAGATGCTACTCTGGCGTGAGTGGCCAGAGGTAAATGGGCCGTGGTACCATTGAAAGTAACTGCAGGCAGTATATGACAGTAACCCCCTCTGAACGGACGCCTCCAAGCGTCCTGTCAGGCTTCCCCAGGTGAGCTGCGTAGAAGTCATCCAAAAGGGTATGATCAAGTATTAGTTTCCGGGAAATCCACGACCGCTCCTCCGACCCATACCCTTCCCAGTCGACTAGGTACTGGAACCCCCTCCCCCTAGGCCTCACATCGAGGATGCTTGACACCGTGAACGCCGGATGGTCGTCAATAATCCGGGGGGTGGAGGGGGTTCGGCCGGAAGGCTCAGGGCGCAGGCGGAGACAGGCTTAAGCAACGAGACGTGGAAGGACAGTGGAAGCTTCAACCGGACGGAAGTGGGGTTGATGATTTTGGTAATCGGGAAAGGACCAATGAAACGGGGAGTGAGTTTACGGGATTCAGTTTGAAGTGGGAGGTCGTGAGAAGAAAGCCAGACAGATTGGCCCACCTTGTATTCGGGCGTCAGTGAGCGATGACGGTCCGCAAGCTGTTTGTTGCGTGCGGCGGACCGGGTCAATGCCACACGGACGCCATTCCATACAGCCTGGATCCACCTGAGATGATCCTTGACTGCGGGGACTGCCACTGCCCGCTCCTGCTCCTTGAACAATGGCTGTTTGTAACCATAGCAAGCCATGAATGGGGACATACTGGTAGTGGAACTGGTGAGGGAGTTGTGGGCGTACTCAATCCACGGGAGGAATGAGCTCCAGGAGGAGTGGTTGCGTGCGGCAACACAACAGAGGGCTGATTCCAGGGATTGATTTGCCCGCTCCGTCTGGCCGTTAGTCTGCGGATGATATCCTGATGACAAGCTGGCTGCTGCGCCCACTGCTTTACAGAATTCCTTCCACACCAGGGATGAGAACTGAGGACCTCTGTCAGAGACAATATCGATGGGAATACCGTGGAGTCTAAAGACATGCTGGACAAGGAGGTCAGTCGTTTCGAAGGTGGATGGTAGCTTGGAGAGAGGTATGTAATGGACAGATTTGGAAAAACAATCGACAATGGTGAGAATGACAGAGTTACCTTCAGAAGGAGGTAGACCGGTAACGAAGTCCAGAGCAATATGGGATCAAGGCGGCTAGGTATAGGCAATGGACGCCGCAGCCCAGCTGGGGGGCAGGTGTGAAGACTTCCTTCGGGTACAGATGGAGCAGGCTTGGACGAACTCCCGGGTGTCTTGAACAAGGCTGGGCCACCAGAAATGCTGCCGGATGAACTGGATGGTGCGGGTGATGCCAAGATGACAGGTGAGTTTGGAGGTATGAGCCCACTGAAAAATGTCAGAGCGGGCAGAATCTGGTACGAACAGGCGGTTTGGAGGCCCAGTCTTAAGTTTTTTGGGCCTCCTTAACCACCAGTTCGATTTGCCAAGTGGCAGCACCAACGAAGCATGAGGAAGTAAGAATGGGTCCCGGTTTGTCAGGGCTGGTGAGGAGTGAGTATAGTCGAGACAGGGCATCAGGTTTGCCGTTTTTGGATCCAGGACAGAAGGAGAGATTGAAATTAAACCTGCTCAAGAAGAGAGCCCAGCGAGCTTGTCGGGGGTTAAGGCGTTTGGCGGAACGCAGGTAAGCGAGATTCTTGTGGTCGGTCCAAATGATAAATGGTTGTTCAGTCTCCTCCAACCAGTGCCTCCACTCTTCCAAGACCCATATAATGGCCAGTAGCTCTCGGTTGCCGACATCGTAGTTCCTCTCGACAGGGGACAGACGACGGGGAAAAAAGGCACAGGGGTGCAGTTTCTGGGTCGTAGGGTCCCGCTGCGAGAGGACAGCCCCTAGAGAAATGGCCAGGTCTTTACGAAATACCGGAGAGAGATCATGATATTCTCCAGGGACTCCGGAGAGGTCAATGAGCACGGAAGAGGGTGGTGGTGTACCAGAAGGAGGTATAGCTGAGAGCAGGCAGCGTGAGTGGCAGCGAGGGCTCCATCCGGTGATGGCTAAGTGTGTCCAGTCTCTGGTGGGGTTATGTCTTTTAAGCCAGGGAATTCCAAGGACCATCAGGAGATGGGATAACAAAAAGGGAAATATTTTCGCGGTGATTTCCTGAAATAAGCAAGGTGAATGGCACAGTTTGGTGGGTAACAGCGGAAATGATACGGCCATCCAGGGCTGTGACCTTCTTCGGAGACGGAAGCAGTTGGAGAGGAATTTGGAGCTGGTGAATTATGGCTTCATGAATGAAATTGTCATTGGCACCGGAATTAATCAGGGCAGTGATGGGGGTGTTAAGAGCTGAAACTATAATGCAAGCGGGAACGGTCATGCGAGAAGGAGAGCTTGAGGGGATGGTGGTTTGGCTCACCACAACGCTCTCATGTTGCGGTGAGCCTGGTCTTTTGGCCGGAGGGGGACACGAGGAAATAAAGTGACCGGTCGGAGGCAGATGTGAAAGGATGAATAGTTTATTGATTAAAGGTAATGGCGGTGGTCCTAGGTGGGTTGGCAGGCGGCGGTGTGGACAGGTGGCAGGCAGTGGTGAGGACAGGCGGCTGGCTTGGCGGCAGGAATTACGTGGATCACATAAAAAAAAAAAAGTCCGGGGTCTCCGTTGTCGTATTTTACGCTTTATATTGCGCCGCACACATAGCCCGGAGGACACGACTTCCACAATTTCCAAAAACAATTTGAAAGCTGGACTCGTCGGACCACAGAACACTTTTCCACTTTGCATCAGTCCATCTTAGATGAGCTCGGGCCCAGAGAAGCCGGCGGCGTTTCTGGGTGTTGTTGATAAATGGCTTTTGCTTAGCATAGTAGAGTTTCAAGTCACACTACGGATGGAGCGCCGAACTGTATTTACTGACATTGGTTTTCTGAAGTGTTCCTGAGCCCATGTGGTGATATCCTTTCCACTTTGATGTCGGTTTTTGATGCAGTGTCGCCTGAGGGATCGAAGGTCACGGGCATTCAATGTCCATTGAACATGAACATTGTCCTTAAACTGTTGGACTATTTTCTCATGCACCTGTTCACAAAGAGGTGAACCTCACCCCATCTTTGCTTGTGAATGAAGCAATTCAGGGAAGCTCCTTTTATACCCAATTATGGCATCCACCTGTTAGCCTGGTCGCCTGTGGGATGTTCCAAACAGGTGTTTGATGAGCATTCCTCAACTTTCTCAGTCTTTTTTGCCACCTGTCCCAGCTTTTTTGATACATGTTGCAGCCATAAAATTCTCAGTTAATGATTATTTGCTAAAAACAATAAAGTTTATCACTTTGAACATTAAGTTGCTTGTGTTTGTAGTGTATTCAATTAAATATAGGTAGAACATTATTTACAAATCATTGTATTCTGTTTTTATTTATATTTAACACAACATCCCAACTTCATTGGAATTGGGGTTGTAGATTAATTATATACTTTAAATCAGGACTCGGATGATCTATGTAACACTTTGGAATATAAATGAAGGAAATAATAATAATAATAATGGGGGGAAAAACAATGACTTTACATCCATGCATTCACTCTACTGCTGGCTCAGGTATACACCCTGGATTGGTCGCCAATCAATCACAGGACACATACAGACAAACAACTATTCACACTCACATTCACACCTATGGGCAATTTAGTGTCTTCATGCATAATTTCTTTCTTGTCCAAAGGCCCATTGCTTCAGTGTGTGGTAGCATAAAGCCATTTTCGCGTTTCTTCGTGTGGTATGTATTAACTCTAGCAAATTAGTGTGGTGATTTTTTTTCTTTTTTTTTTTTTTTTTGCTCAAGTACACTTCCCTACATATGCAATTATCTTGACTACTCTCTATGCAAAAGCTAAACGTGTTAAGATGGATTGTATTTCAGGACACAAATTGTGTGTTTCCAGAGTCATATTGTTGGGATTAAGCTAAAGACAATGCTGTGGTGTGTAGCCTAAAGGGCCTGGTTTCCCACCCTTTATTAAGATAAGGTACCCATATGGAAAAAATCTCACAGCAGACCACCAGAGAAAAAGCATGAATACTGAAATAATGATGATCTTGTCTCACTTTACTTACAATTTAGTCAATATGAGCCTGTTTGGTTGAACCCAAAATTATGATTCTGTTGAATGAATGAGGTGATCATTAATGTAGAACATAGTTGAGTTCACTGCCACGATACCTCAAAATATAAGCCCATATTTTACATTTACAGTTTAAGCATTGTTGGATATTTGCTTTTCTACTTTTCTTTTTAGGCCTGCAGTGTAGCTTTATTGTATTACACATACTGTACATCCCTCCTAATTAATCAATATATCACCCACTTGTGAGGGAGTTACCAGCAGGATGTGGAAGAACTTGAAAAAATATGTTGCATAACCAAACGTCCAACTTCAGTGTCACTCCTCATGCCTGACTTCATTGACATATGACACTTTCTCTCCTCCTGGTCTCCCTGGCGGACATCTCACCCTGCGCCCTTCTTTTTCGTCTAACATTCGCAATGGCCTGCTGTAGATTTTTTTCACAGAGAGCTGAGAAAAAAAAAAACGAGGGAGAGCAAGCAAATGAGGGAGGGGAGGTGAGAGCTCCAATATGTTTGTGGTCTCATTGCCATCATAGGGGTAAGGATATACTCCCCTTGTGCCGGCCTCCAAATATTTTCAAAAGAATGACAACAAGATCTCTGTGGTGCGTATTTTGACTGGTTCATGCAAGAAAGAGTTCCACAGAGGAGTTAGGCGCTTCTTATGGTGACTCTCCAGTGCGGGAGATTTGATTCACTCAGGAAGTGCAGCTGAGGGGCAATCAATGTGGGGTGCAGGTAAGAAAGGAACACTTTTCTCAAGTACACTTCCCTACATGTGCAATTATCTTGACTACTCTCTATGCAAAAGCTAAACGTGTTAAGATGGATTGTATTTCAGGACACAAATTGTGTGTTTCCAGAGTCATACTGTTGGGATTAAGCTAAGGACAATACTGTGGTGTGTAGCCTGTGGGGCCTGGTTTCCTACCCTTTATTAAGCCAAGGCACCCATTTTGAAAAATCTCACACCAGACCGCCGAAGAAAAAGTAGGAATACTGAAATAATGATGATTTTGTCTCAATTTACTTACAATTTAGTCAATACGAGTCTGTTTGGTTGAACTCGAACTTATTATTCTGTTGAACGAATGAGGTGGTCATTAACATAGTGTACCTTCTGCCAGCATTTAATTGTTCTGCCTGTCACGATGTCGCTGGCATCGATAGAACAACAAAGACAGATCTGTAATTAATAAATAATAATTAAATAATAACAAATAAACAAATGACGTGTAACTGTAATTTCCCACGGCACCCCTGATGAGCTCTCATAGCAAATTGGTTAGGAATCACTGATTTAGAGAATTCAAAGTATGTTTGTATGTTTATAAAGTGGTGGAAACATAAAAATTAATTGATGTGATATAACTGTATGCATGCGTAGACATAAAGTAGTGTGTGTGTGTGTGTGTGTGTGTGTGCGCGTGTGCGATGCTTTTGAATTAAACTATGTAAACTCCATGACGTCAGTGTGTGTGAGGTCTACTCATATGGGTATGCCAGTCATTGACATTACTTGAACAAAATGAAATAGAATTTGGTGCAAGCGTGTGATCCGAATGGACTTGCAAAAGAAAGATGTCCTGTTCTCCAGTGTGTTGGCGTAAAAATGTCATAAAGGTGTTAGAGTGTGACAGTCAACTTCAACATTCTTCTTCTCTGTGGGCAGACCACACACCCACTAGGGTACATGCACCCATCAATATTTTAAACCCTGCATTTAATATAGAATCTCTTTAGTCATGTTTTGATGAAGAAATAATACTAACCACAATATTAACTTTAAGTTAAATGCTTACACTATATGGACAAGTCTTGGGACGCACATTGTAATTAATGCATTGCATGAAGCAAGATCCAAAAAGAAAGTTACTGTTCACTCACCTGACTTTTGTGCGTGTTCAGTGTGTCTCAAATCTCAAGTAATCATTCCCCATTAATCAGTTTTTGAACTGAAACTTGTACACCAGTTTGGAGTCTCTTTCCCCATTTTCGCACTGGTGTAACCACTGACCTGTTTACTGACCTTATCACCTTTAGGTAACCGTCTGTGGTTAAAGTAAAGTTGGAAAAAGTGTGATTAATCTGCGTTAACATGACTAATGCGCTAGAAATTAAACAAGCAAAAACAGTCAAAGATAAAATTCCTAGAAACAAGATGTGGAATGTAATAGAAAAATCGAAATCATAGAAATAAGAAATACAAATCTGAGACTGGCTGTGGTGGGGGGGTGGTGGTGGTGGATATTGGTTTAGGGTGCGTTGCGGTGGGGGAAGGTGGGTGGGTGCCCTCTGGAGGCTTATGAATTTGGTGCTATGCTCCTGCTTAAAGCATCTACTTTCTATTTGAAATACAAAAAAAAAAAAATAATAATCACTTATTATACAGTATACACTATATTTGGACAAAGCCGTCATTACCACTGGGAACAAACTGTGCACCTATGGGTGATTCCTGCACATACGGGATCAATAGTCTAAATGCAGAGTGATGTTTATCTGTCATGGCTGGAAGTTGATACGCTCAAATGTCAGACGTGCATGCAATGCAGACTCGGCCCAATTCAAGGTGAACCTGGACTGGCCCCTTTTGTTCACACTAAGGCAACTCACCTGTAATATTTAATGCAAAGTCTTAATGAAGCTTACCGTGACAAGCTCATTATTTGACAGGATAATAAGTCATGTTCGATATTCATTTGTTCCCCTCCCAACAAGATTGAAATTATACAGTATGACACGAACATGACTTTAGCAAGAAAACGATACCCCAAAAAATCCACGCATTGTATATAGCGCTTCTCCTCATTAGTGTCGCATGTGAGCTGGAAATCTGACTTTGAGCCATTCGCGGGCACATACAGACAAAAAGAATGCAGACTCACATTCGCAGCTAAGGACAATTTAGTCTTCAATGAACCTAAAATATACCCTATGTTTTTTGAATATGGGTGGAACTTTAGAGTACCCGGAAAAAAACATTAGTCAACGAGTGAAATTCTCATTGCATGTTTGTACTTTTTTAATCAAATAAGTCATTACTACTGTTTTTATGGCTTTATAGATTACAATATAAAGTTACAGAAGATGTATCTGACCAAAGTGTCTTAATTCTGTCTATCTAACATCACATAAAGTAAAAACCAACAACAAAACAATACAAAAAAACTTCAAAAAACGGCTACTTTATGTTCCGCACACACACACTGAGTTGCAATCTATTTTGTCTAGTGATGTATAGTCAAACATGTATGAAGGCAGGGCTTTAAACCGGAAGGGGTCTCACACACACACACACTTGCACGCGATGAGGGAAAGTGCAACTATGCTGCTTGCTGCTGCTCGCCTGGCCCCCTCTCACCTTCGACCGTAGTAGACAGGCTCTAAATTCACCACTGCAGCGCCAAGAGACCCCCGCAGCCGAGATGTATGACCTCAGTGTGCACTTTGTATCAACATCAAACCTTTACATCACACCACACATGCAGAGTAAAGACAAACTAGCGTACAGTATCTGCCGAAAGTTCTTGATATATGACTGGAGCACAAGTTGCCTCTTGACACTGCATTTGACTTGTACATACCAGCACTTCAGTAGTTTGTAGTAAGTGGAGATTGACCTGATGTCTCCCCTTCAGGAAAGAATGTGAAGGATGGATGATGTATGGAAAAATTCTATGGTCCCTCGCTTGGGTTTTCTAATCTGTATTATGTAGAAATGTAAATTTTCTTATGCAGAGATGGGTAGAGTAGCCAAATATTGTACTCAAGTAAGAGTACTGTGACAACCCCAATTCCAATGAAGTTGGGACGTTGTGTTAAACATAAATAAAAACAGAATTCAATGATTTGCAAATCATGTTCAACCTATAATTAATTGAATACACTACAAAGACAAAATATTTAATGTTCAAACTGACAAAATTTATTGTTTTTAGCAAATAATCATTAACTTAGAATTTTATGGCTGCAACACCTTCCAAAAAAGCTGGGACAGGTGGCAAAAAAGACTGAGAAAGTTGAGGAATGCTCATCAAACACCTTTTTGGAACATCCCACCGGTGAACAGGTTAATTGGGAACAGGTGGGTGCCATGATTGGGTATAAAAGAAAACAAAGATGGGGCATGGTTCACCCCTCTTTGAACAAATGCGTAAGAAAATAGTCGAACAGTTTAAGGGCAATGTTCCTCAATGTACAATTCGAAGGAATTTAAAGATGTCATCATCTACAGTCAATAATATCATCTAAAGGTTCAGAGGATCTGGAGAAATCACTGCATATAAGCGGCAAGACTGAAAACCAACATTGAATGCCCGTGACCTTCGATCCCTCAGGCGGCACTTCATCAAAAACAGACATCAATGTGTAAAGCATATCTCCACATGGGCTCAGGAACACTTCAGAAAACCAATGTCAGTAAATACAGTTCGGCCCTACATCCGTAAGTGAAACTCAATGCAAAGCAAAAGCCATTCATCAACAACTTCTTTGGGCCCAAGCGCATCTAAGATGGACTGATGAAAAGTGGAAAAGTGTTCTGTGGTCCGACGAGTCCACCTTTCAAATTGTTTTTGGAGGAAAAGAACCGTCCGGACTGTTATGGACGCAAAGTTCAAAAGCCAGCATCTGTGATGGTATGGCGCTGTGTTAGTGCCAATGGCATGGGTAACTTACACATCTGTGAAGGCACCATTAATGCTGAAAGGTACATACAGGTTTTGGAGAAACATATGCTGCCATCCAAGCAACGTCTTTTTCATGGATGCCCATGCTTATTTCAGCAAGGCAATGCCAAACCACATTCTGCACGTGTTACAACAGCTTAGCTTCGTAGTAAAAGAGTGCAGGTACTAGACTGGGCTGCCTGCGGTCCAGACCTTATGACACAATATGAAGCGTAAAATGTGACAACGGAGACCCCGGACTGTTGAACAGCTGAAGCTGTACATCAAGCAAGAATGGGAAAGAATTCCACCTGCACAGCTCCAACAATTAGTGTCCTCAGTTCCCAAATGTTTATTGAATGTTGTTAAAAGAAAAGGTCATGTAACACAGTGGTAAACATGACCCCGTCCAAGCTTTTTTGGAATGTGTTGCAGCCATAAAATTCTAAGTTAATGATTATTTTCTAAAAACAATAAAGTTTTTCAGTTTGAACATTAACTATCTTGTCTTTGTAGTGTATTCAATTAAATATAGGTTGGACATGATTTGCAAATCATTGTATTCTGTTTTTATTTATGTTTAACACAACGTCCCAACTTCATTGGAATTGGGGTTGTACTTTCGAATAATATGACTCAAGTAAAAGTAAAAGGTAGTCATCCAAATATTTACTTGAGTAAGAGTAAGAAAGTACTCAATGAAAAAACTACTCAAGTGAAAAGTAACTTGTAACTTCAGATTTAAACAACATTTTTTTTTAAGCAGAGCATGAACATCAAATTAAATTAAAAAATAATAATATATGGGAGTCGACACACACCTGCCACCATTTAAATTTTTAACTGCCCAAAAACCAACAACACATACACATTATTTGCTTTATTCGCTTAAATGACTTCATGAAGATCGTGTTTGCTGAACAGACCTTTTGTGTGTGGATGTGCGACACCATAGGGATAGTGCTAATGTTGCCATATCCATTGCCAAAACAACAATAGAAACATCTGCTTTGCTGCTGTGTTTTCTCAAGTTATAAGTGGGCTGAAATATCCAAGTTTGGGCAGTCACAAATTTAAGAGCTGCATGATAAAGTTGTTGTTTTTTAGAGTCTATAAAATAAACAGTCGCGCGGTTGTTTTTTTTTAACCCCAAAAGGAGTCATTTTGATTGGCTCGCAAAGGCTACGTGCGCGGTCATGTGACTGCCTTGTGTCGTCTGATTGGTGATAAATGCGTCATTTTTATTGGCTCACTAAGGCTACGTCGTGCTCATGTGACTGCCTTGTGTCATCTGATTGGTGAATTGGAGTCAAATGAAATTAGTGATCCTGTTTGATTGGCGCAACGGGGGCCCATGCAGAAGTCGAAGATGGAGTCTAAAAATTGACGCGCACACGCAAGAATGAATAAATAAAAGTAGCGAACGACATGTTAATCATTGTAACGGAGTAAAAGTATCGATCATTCTTCACATAAATCCTCAAGTAAAAGTAAAAAGTACGGTGCATTTAAAGTACCCTGACAAGTACAGTTTATGGAAAAAGTTACTTGAGTAAATGTAACGGAGTAAATGTAGCGCGTTACTACACACCTCTGCGCTTATGGCACTACATCATTGACTCATACGCAACACTGCAATTAAAACAGTTCCCATTGTGACAAGGTTGTCCCCAGGTTATTTGCATTCTGTTTATAAGGCAACCAGCACAGTACATCAAATCACATGACTGGTTCTTTGTTTCAAACATAAGCATCACATTAGATAACTTCTTACTTTCTGGAACTTGATGTATGTATGTACTTGTTTTTAAATTACTGAAATGTTATCATTGGCCCAACAATAGAGGGCAGCAAAGCTTAGTTAATAATCAATCAGCACCCAAGGAACTTATAATTGAGTCAATTTTCCCTTTAGTATGTACTGTATGTATGCTTGTTTACTTTGGTACAATGCTTAACACAGACACTCTGAAATTAGCATTACCAGGTTCAAAAATTACTTTACATCACTTTCCGTATCAATAGTCTTATGCTCAAGACTCTGTGTTACAAATAAAGTTAATTGGCGAAGAGGTAATTTTGAGCAAAAATAAGAGGAATTGTCCTTGAAGGTCACACTACATTGTCCTTCTTAGTACACGTATACACACAACCTCAAAAACAAAAACAAACAAACAAACAAACAAAAGAAAATACAACAGTGGCTGTAGCAAAGTGCTATGCAAAAGATTGAAGATGAAACATGCAACAAAATAAATAATAATACATGGGATTTTCTAATTTACATATACAAGAGCTCCCTTCTCTTTCGTTGTGCAGTCTCCATGTGTGATGTTGTTTTTTGATGATGAGGATGAGAGAGAGGAAGTCTCCCTTAAGTATGAGGGTGCCTGGATGCTGAAATTGTAATGCTGGAATCACAGCCTGTATGAAGTCAAATGTGTTGGCTGCAGCACCTGAAATTTGATTGTAAACAAACAATTGCAAGTTACAGTTGTTTGTTTGCAGTCTGCAACTGATGTATTTCTAAAAAAAATAATGAGGCTAAAACGCTGTAATAGGGTAAACGGTTTAGGTTTAGCACGACGCAAAAGGAATGCTAAATGGTTTAAAAAAAAAAAAAAAAAAAAAAAAGGGCTGTCGCCTCACAGGCACCTCCAGTAAACTTACCACTCCAACTCCAACCTGCACCGTCTGTGATGGTGATATAAAAAAAAAAGATAAAATGCTATCCAGAAAACAATTAAGGCGTTTTATTCCCAATTAGAGTAACTGCAGGTGTTTGTCGTTCCAGTAATTGAGTCAGAGAAAGTAGCATGTGAAAATGATTAAATTCCATTCTTCTGATGGCCTTTGAAAAGTCATTTGTCATTGTCATGACAATATTGTGACATCAATCCCTGAAGACTGCACAGGTTGCACAATGGCAATTTATTCGATCCATCCATCCATTTTCTGAGCCGCTTCTCCTCACGAGGGTCGCGGGCATGCTGGAGCCTATCCCAGCTATCATCGGGCAGGAGGCGGGGTACACCCTGAACTGGTTGCCAGCCAATTGCAGGTCACATACAAACAAACAACCATTCGCACTCACATTCACACCTACGGGCAATTTAGAGTTGTCAATTAACCTACCATGAATGTTTTTGGGATGTGGGAGGAAACCGGAGTGCCCGGAGAAAACCCACCCATTGAAACCCGATCCTCAGAACTGTGAGACAGATGCTCTAACCAGTGGTGCACCGTGCCGCCTGGCAATATTTTATTCATCAAATATGTTCTCTCTGTGGTTTCTTGACGCGTCTCCCACGAGGTCATCACATCATTGCCAGAAGAACTGATTCTAAACCACTTGCGAACAAACAGACCTAATTACCCAATTCCCTCACCTTGTCCCTGCGCTCACATACTGTACTATAACTGTCTAATGACGCCATCTGTCATCTGCCCGGAGGCCTCCAGCCCACCTCCGTCTCCCCCCAGCCCAGTTCTTCTCACTGCGCTTGTCCATTGGTGTCATCGGCTCTCCATGCTTCTATTTCACCTTCTCATCATGACATCCATTAAAGTGGCACTGGACCCCAGGCCCCCGTTGACCCGACAGCACATTAGCACTAGGACCATTGAACGCCAACAAGGACCGTCTCTGAATTATTGATAGCAACACAACTAATGAGGAAACCCTACCGCAAGTTTTGTGCTGACACACAAGCTCAGAGAGAGACCTTCACGTGTGACTTTTGATCAATTTGCTTTTGCGTGTTTCAGTCTTCAAATTGGAATATATTCAGTGGATCTATTGTACAACAGGAACAATTGTTTTTAACATTCTGCAGAAATGATCACCCAGTCAATTGACAAGTAAAACAAATATGACAATATAGCAAATAATATCGATTGAGAAATCTTGATGGTGTTGGCAGTTGATGTCACATATTCATGGATTGGCATTTACAAGCTCGCCTAATTCTGGATATTTTTTTTGTAAAACTATCCTCCATTATTTGTTGTTTTTCTGCCCAGGGCAAAGCCATGTCATATATAAAAATGGCACTTTGGCACTGTACTTCACTGTATTTTTACTCACTGTATTCTTATGATACTACATTTTAACACTTGGTTCCTTGGGTGGTGACAACTTGATCTCATGTCAGATAATCCCAAATAGTACTCACTGAAATATTAATACTAATGTTATTATTACAGTACTGTACAGGTATAAAAAAAGAACCTTTACTTTGGTAGCGATACATAATACAGTGGTTACTTGATTTTGGAGTTTTTCCAAATATGAGCCGTCTTTTGGCCGATTTTTTTTGTTACTTTAACTTACGAGCAGAAATTTGAGAGACGAGCGCTACATGGTGCCAGTGAACTCAACTCACTTCACATCAAACAGCAGTTTGGCAGAGTGAACAATTCTTCTAAAAAGAGGCTTCAAGCTGTTGAATGCCACGCTCAGTTGAAGTTTGCTGTCAAACTAAACATATAACAAAGAGAATTACACATGCATTTAAAATGACCACATAACATGCTTAAAGTCCGCTAAGCTTAATGCTAACAAACGATGCAAAATGCCAAGCTAACAAATAGTGTGAATGTGCCAGTGTTACAGTATAACGCTTTAAGCAACGGATATTTAAACACAAATGGTGCAGAAACACACATCGACAAACACTATAAAAATACAGTTCATTAGTCATTTACAGAGTCACTGATGGTGTAGTGGTACACTCGCCTGACTTTGGTGCAGGCAGCGTGGGTTCAGTTCCCACTCAGTGACGGTGTGAATGTGAGTGCGAATGGTTGTCCGTGTTTATATGTGCCCTGTGACTGACTGGCGACCAGTTCAGGGTGTAGTCCGCCTTTCGCCCGAAGTCAGCTGGGATAGGCTCCAGCGTCCCGCGACCCTAACCAGGATAAGCGGTGTAGAAAATGGATGGATGGATAGTCATTTACAGTAGTTGTCAAAGCTTTGTTCGTTTGTGTGTGACTGCAGTACATTGCCCTGCGGTGGCCAGGAGCCACAATGAAGTAATTATTTTTAAATGTTTTTCTAAGGGAGGCTGGAGCAGAGTGTGGTCACAGAACAAAATGAACTCTCTTTTTTTTTTTGTAACCTGTCCTGTTCAGCTGCATGGCCTTGCAGAATGGTGGATCTGTGTGCCTTTGTGCTGGAACAGTTTTGCAGTGCTTTAAAATTATTATTATTATTATGTTTAACTAAACTCTTATCTTAAAGCACCCACATTGTAACGATATCCAGTATATTACACTTTTCTTTGATTTTGTTTCATCATAATGACCTTTCCATTGTTAACATGACCCGCTGTTCCGATTGGCTGGGAGTAATCACATGGCTCTTGTAGTGCTCATTGACTTTCCTCCCTTGACCTCAGTGTATCCATACAACTGAAGTTGTCATGAAGACTTCTTGGTATTCACTCCAGCACCCAGTGACTCATTGCCTCCACCTGGGAGGGTGAGGAGGGCGGGGTAGAGCGGCGTTTATCACTGATGGGGTTGGCTAATAGAGAAGCGAGTGAGGGAGCATGCAGGACGAGAGGAGGCACTGTGAACATCAGGCAGCATTTTCTACAGCCCCAGGCTCACGTGTTTGTATCTTTGCGTTTCCAAGCACGCTCGCCCAGGGGCTTAATTTTTTGACAGCTTTGTTAAGCCTTCTCTTAAAGCGCTGAGCTTTGCAAGTAACATTGCGCCAGTGTGCTTTTCAAAAGGTACCCAGCTTTGCTTCAGTTTGTGATTCCTCTTCATTCCGAAACTGAAGACAGAGCATGTAAATTGCCCTGCTGTTGGAGTGAGTGGTGGTTCTTGGTGCGACGACAACTGCTGAGAGCCTCCTCTTCAATTAGTCCAAGCCTACATTCTGTTGCACAACGTTTCATTTTCTGCAGCCTTTCTCCCATGACTTTGCCTCCGCTTTGCAACCTCTCGTCCTGTCACTCCACATCTCTTCATTCCTCTGTCGCGTTGGATTTAGTCTTATCTCCGTCTCCCCCCCCCCCCTTCTTACTGCTTCCTCTGCTCACTCAGCTTCCATTTTAGCTTTCCTTTTCACATGGCCATCTCCCCTTCTTGCCTGGACAGGTACTGTGACATTGCCTGAGTAGGTTAAGAGAAACAGTAAGCGAAGATTTAAATAGAGAAAAGGTTAATCCTTTGGCAAGTCCACAGACACACCACGTTAAATAACACAGAAAGGAGAGGTGTCGGTGAACAGCAATTACAATAAACAGAAGTGACAATCAAAGAGCCCGCAGGGAGGTGATGTGTGTGTGCGTGTGTGTGTGCATGTGTATGTGTGTAAGGGGACGGGGGATTGTGGGAAATGAATGTTAGAAACTGGTGGGAGGAGACAGAGTTCTCAGTAAAGCTCGTTCTCTCCTTTCATGACTTCCACTTTGCATGATGACAAGTGTCTGCTGCGGCTCCCATTGGTGGTGGCTGCCACCAATCAGAGTGAAGACAGGCAAGGTGCCCCTGGGTTATACACAACCCCAAAAAGAAGAAACAGAGCTGTGGAAGGGAGTGTGTGTTTTTACCCAGAGAGAGAGAGAGAGAGAGAGAGAGAGAGAGAGAGAGAGAGAGAGAGAGAGAGAGAGAGAGAGAGAGAGAGAGAGAGAGCGATAGTGTGTGTTTGTGTATGTTTAAAGCACACTGAAGCTTTTCTCCCCACCCACGAAGCATCTACTGAAATGATAGTTGGGAAGAAGTTGTTTGTCAGCTGTTTCTTGGAGATCACCGAAATCCCTCCTGGCTACTATGTGGAGAAGAAGATCTTGGCTGTGGAGTCTCCCCCTCTGATTGGTTACCTCACTTTGGGTTCCCCCACCTCCTCCTGACTCTCCTCTCTCTCTTGCTCCCCTTTGCAAATAAACCCCTTCATAGTGTCCTCAGGCTTACCTGAGCCACAGCTGCTCTCTCTCTCTCTCTCTCTCTCTCTCTCTCTCTCTCTCTCTCTATCTCACGTGCACACACTTCGCTTTTCACCTGGAGAGTGCAGGCACAGCGGACGGCATGCGCAGCAGCAGTTGACTCTCCTCACATCAGTCTCTCTGAGTTGCCTCCTCCTGGAGTGTGAAGGGGGGACTCTGAGGAAGGACTTTGGAGTTATTTGTCCCTTGGCTAAAGGACTCAGAGACGGAGGCCATTGGACGACCCAGAGCCAGCAGGCAGTATGATTTTGGGTGAGTCTGTGGCTTTTTTTTTGGTGCTTGGAAGGTCAGTCATGTTGTCGGATCACTAATTCCTTTGCTAAGCTTGCGGCTCTTCATTAGTAGTAATGTACACTCCGCGTGGTGTTCATTCCACATCTGTCAGCACAGACCGCCGGGATAAACCCTTAAACTGCGGCAAGGGCTTGTAATTATCATAATAGTGTGACATTAATACAGCAGGTGTGAGTGATGACAAGGAAGGTCAAATTGTTTAGAGCTGAACTGTATGATTATGGGATGTTTGGTCACATGACCAGGCTCACATGTCCTGTCAGAGGAGGTGAAGATGCTTTTAGATCAACCGATAACAGATGATACTCACATATCCTGGAAGCTTATTCACAATGTTGTTATGATCCACCCTCCTAAAATATCTAACATTCCAGCTTTTTTTTTTTTTTTTTTTTTTTTTTCAATTTAAACACTTACAGGGCCTGCAGGGGGGACCTTTTCTACAAGAAAATCAAGGGGAGAACAGAAAAGCAACGATATGGCAATGATGCCATAGTATCACCAAGAAGTGTCCAATAAGATTGCAGTGATGTCATTTCCTACACTGTTCAAATACACTTAGGGGTATATGATTTTAGGGGATGATGAATTTGCCTGTGTTAAAGTCCTCAATTCATTTCTTTGGTCATGGCAATGATCCAGCGCCAATATATTACATTTTTGCACCTTTGTGGGCTTCCAAAATCCCATTTAAAAAGATCACGTGGAAAGATTCAGTTCTGTGCTTTTAGTTATGCAGTCTTGCTGTGTTCTGACTCAGCCAGCATTTTCTTAGTTAGTATTCTGGTCTCATAGTGGGCATGTCTGAGAGAGGGATCCTGTGCGCTCTACATAGCTGGCTTGTGCATTCACATGGAGGATGCAAGCTTGCCACTCACTGTAAGTCCAGATAAGCAATCATGCATGTTGTGTAAAGGCTACGAAGGCCATGTTTATGCATTTAACCAGCAATGTAGTACCTGCCAGCATCTGCAAGCATACTAATATGCGTGTGGTTGTGCCGGGGAGTGTGTGTGTGTGTGTGTGTTAATTACGTTGCTATGTGCACTGCCGGAGACGCCACTTTGTGTTAACGCATGCCTGGACTGATTCAGGCTCTGCCCTTCTGCTCTCTGGGCAGACATGTTTTTCAAACAGGCATCTCTAATGATTATAGTGACTCGTGCAGACTTTGAAAAGAACAAATTCACGTGGGCTTGACTTTAATTTCACTTGTTTGTCATTTTGGGAGAGTTTACACATTTTTGTTCATGCCTGCAGTTGCATGGTCCAAAAAGTGACTATTTAGCAGTTAGACATGCACTGTCTTGATCTGGTTGCAGCTGGGGGCAGCTCTCGTAAATTATATTTGGCTGGCATGTGTGAACAGCAGCATTAACACTCAGCTGCAACAGTGACAAACTTAATCAGCACAGAGCAACGGCTTGTGAAAAAGCAGAAGCAAAACACACAGCACAACATTGTCCAGTGAAGTCCAGCGTTCCATTCACATGGAGGACTGTCAGTGTTAGTTTGATGCTTGCACAATTTTAGCGTTCATCTATGGCCGAGTCACACCAAATCAGTGTGCTTTTTGTCAAATTGAATGGGCTGGCGAGTCTTCCAAAAGTCACCTCAAGTCCCCTAATTAAGCTGTCATTCAGATATGCAGGTACCTGCCGTTATTCTTTCAGTGAATGATTCCCATTGCCTACCATTGTACTACATTTACATTTACTGCACATGGTAAAATGTGACTGGTAACCGACTTGACAGTTCTGGCTTTCATCCTCGCTGAAAAGGCAAATGTCATTGTAATGACCTTTGCAAGACTGACGCAGGCTGATGTGGACCTTTTGTCATCATATTCAGCTGTGTGATACAAATCTGCAATATTTTACATGCATTTCTCTGACAAGTGCTGATAGAACATGAACAAAAGGTAGTCAGATAAAACCATATGTGTGGTTCATGTACAGTGTGAATGCTTGTGTTTTCTGTCTCCATCGCCAGCTATGTCTGCCTTGCCTATTAGTCTGTGCCTGCTGTTTGTTTTGTATGACCTTGAGCTTACATCCTATGCTATTGCTTCTCTCGTCCCCTATTTATTTTGCACTTAAGAGTCAATCTCGGAGAAAATAGCATTGTGAAGATAGTCCAGGGCCTAGGACGTAATCTTTAAATATGACAGTCTCGATTATGATGATGTCAGTGGATGTTGTGCTCTTTGGCTGCCCCAGCGCGACTCGCGGATCATAAAGTCAATCAATTGTAGCTCAGTCTTGTGGAAATCGGTCCCATTTGACTGAGGAATTGCGCCTGCTTACCAAAATTAGGCAGGAGATGGCAGGGAAACTCACGGTGAAAACTATAATTTAACTTAACCATACAAACACGACAGAAAGCCGAACTGAATAACGCTATTCACAATATTCGCAACTATTTGCTTTGTGGCTGCGTCACTTCTTTTGAGAGCTGGGAACAAATAAAAAATGCATATCATTGTGTGAAAAGACTGGCATGACGTTGCCACTATTTTCGAAACAAAAATATTGTCTGTTTGAAAAAATAACTGCTCTCAGGCAGAATCCCCACATCACCAAACTCAAAACTTTTCAGGAAATCAAAAAACCTCCAGTGATCATTTTTTTAACAAATCAATCCTACTCAAATGTATTTAACCTAATTTCTTTCCCTCATTATTGTCAAAAAAACAGGCTTTCAATCTCGAAATGAAAAAATCCCTGGTTGGTGCAGACTCTCAGGAATACTGGTGCATGATGGGTACTTGACAAGCAAGAAATGTTCTTGGGATGTTGCGTTATCTTGGCTTCATCTGGACCTTTTGCTAAGGTGGGTGAGTCTGAGTCACCCCCAATTCATGTGAAGATGTTTCATCAAGCCTCTGCTCAGTCTTTGTTTTTGGGTGCCTAATCTGTCTTCATTAAACCTCCCTCACTGTTGACCTGCCTTTATAGCTAATGCTAATTGCAATCACTCATTCACTCATAATGGTACGCTCCCTGCCCCTGCTGCACTCAACTGGAACCTGGAGGTCAACTCAAAATTACATGAGAGAACGAGAATATGTTCTTTGAGCAGATCAGCACTTTTTTTTCGCCCCATTTTCGCCAATGCTCAGCTCCCCGTGTTTATGTCAAAGTGACATAGTAATTAGAACGCCTTAATGAGCCAGACATTTGGTATGCGTGCAGGCACACTTTGGCCCTTTGGGCGTCTTTGCATATCCAAGATATAAGAGAGATGCTTTAGAGCAGCAGTGACTTGGGAATTCCAAATAAGATGGAAAATAGTGGAATGTCCATTCGACCATAACTCTTTTTGCGACATTACTCCAGTCGGCACGGTGGACGACTGGTTAGACCATCTGCCTCACAGTTCTGAGGACCTGGGTTCAATCCCCGCTCCCGCATGTGTGGAGTTTGTATGTTCTCCCCGTGCCTGCGTGGGTTTTCTACGGGCACTTTGGTTTCCTCCCACATCCCAAAAACATGCATGGTAGGTTCATTGAAGACTCTAAATTCCCCGTAGGTGTGAATGTGAGTGCAGATGGTTGTTTGTTTGTATGTGCCCTGTGATTGGCTGGCAACCAGTTCAGAGTGTGAGGATAAGCGGCTCAGAAAATGGATGGATGGATGGATGGATGGATGGACATTACTCCATTTCCACTTTGTTATAATTTCAAGTCAGTTTTGTTTCATTGTGTCGAATATTCAACCATCCATTTTCTATACCCCATTTTGACTTCCATATACCTGGCAAGCATAAAAAGAGGAATGAGTATTAGGTTTACAGCCTAAAGAAATACAAACAATTATACTATTATTATTTATTGAAGCGATCACCGAATTATGACTATTCACATAATTCACAGCTTTTGACTGTTTTCTCATAGTTTAGATTTCTTTCATATTTACTCCTTTGTGTATAAAGATGTTAACCGCTGTGCAAGAAGACGAAATGAAACCAAACTGAAATGACTTACACTTTGATGATGCGTGATGGAAATGGAGTGAACAGAAGTGAAGGGAGGAAATTACTAAAGGCAGCTGGCTTCATATATCGTGGGTTTTAACATTCCTACCTGTCGTATGTGCTTTAAATACCGTATTTTGACGACCATAAGGTGCACCGTATTATTAGGCGCAGGAATGGTAAAGCATACGCTAGCTTAAAACATACGGTAGCATGCATGCACGCTAAAACAATGTTTTTAAAAAGGCAGCGGGAGCAAAACTGAGTACGGTTGTACTTTATTGAAGTATTTAACAATCTACTCATGTTATTTTTTGATCAATCCTCATCCACAAATCCATCAAAGGCCTCATCTTCTGTATCCGAAATGAACAGCTGGGCAAGTTCTCCATCAAACACGGCTGGTTCTCTCTCGTCATTGTCGGAGTCAGTCTCGTTGTCGTGCGGCTCCTCAGAAAGGATGGCGGCTTTTACGAAAGCTCGATCAACACTGCAAGCAGACACGCTAGCCCAAGCACCCACAATCCATTCACAAATTGTGGCGTATCTCGCCTGGCGTTGCCGCCTGGTCTTAGTAAAGATGTGTTCGCCATCTGTCATCCATGGCTCCCACGCCGCTCACAACTTCATGATGGCAAGCTCCGAGTTATTGGACTCAGTCGAATGGTGACTGTAGAGACGCTTCACCCGGCTGTTCTTTGCTCATTAATCCATTGCTCGAGTTGGTCTTCCAACTCGGGCCACCTCGCCTTGTTTCTGCGTTTTGTTTTTCTTTTTTTTCCGCGGAAAATCAGCTTCGTCTTCTTGACTTGACGAAGCTCGTTTTCCGGCTTCCTCCACTTGCGAACCATGGATTTGTTGATCTTGAATTCTCTCGCGGGTGCGGCTGCTCGATTCCCATGTTCCTCCGCGTAACTAATAGCTTGTAATTTAAACTGCTTCGTAAGCGTGTCTCTTCGTAGGTGCCATTTTCGGGGGTCCTTAGCCAAACCGATGCACATACCTGAACTATATACCTACTGGGGGTGTATCTTTAGTGTCCTCTGTCACGCGCACCCTTCCCCCTTTATGTCCGCGTGCTGTCCTCAGTGACGTCCGCCTTCCTCTATATAAGCAGCATGTCGGAAGGAAATGCTCCCAGTCAGTCAAGCGGAGCGCTCATTAAAGTCACACAACAACATTTACAGATTTTGGAACTCGGTGCACACATAAGGCGCACCACACTATAAGGCGCCCCGTCAATTTTGGAGAAAATTTAAGACTTTTAAGTGTGCCTTATGATCGTGAAAATACGGTAAGTTAAACTGCTATACAGTGAACAAAAAACAAATTACGTCTCCCCCGTCACTTGGATGAGGTGTGGTGGATTGGGTCATAAATGGGTGGCTGTGAGGTGAGTTTCTTCCCACACTAAGCACAGCTGACTTGGTGTACATTCCAGTTTCATTTTATTACTGATTGTCGCTTTAGCCATACAGTATTGCACTGAGCAGCCAGGACAGAGACGTGGTCATGATGATACATTTTCTCCTTGCCATCAATGGCATGTTTCTGTCGTTGCAACACAAATAAACTAATAAATAACAGAAGCCAAATACAGTCGTGCCTTGATATACGACTGACTGGACTTACAAGCTTTTCGATGTATGAGCCGTCATTCACTCCATTTTTTTTTTGCTTTGAATTTAGATTGGGCCCGACATATTTGTGGGGAATGACAAAACTTCTTGTAGTGTGACGAACAAGGATTTGGCACTACGATACCCCTACGACGCCAAAATGAAAAGTCTAGTATTTTGTTTTTGTTTGATTTTTTGGATATGTTCCATGTAGTGTGACATATCAACGACAACTCTCTGACAGCGCACCTTGACGTCGACCAATAGAATTGCGTATTGTGACCGGCGCTGTGCCTGCTGTTTTCAAAATACTTGGTCGCCGTTGTCAACATTTATTCACGCGCATAAAGCAATGTTTACCGAAGCGTTAGAGCAGGATTCAACAGAATGCCGGCATGTTTATGTACAACCGTTAGTGCTAGCATTGCTTTGCTAGGCTACATAATGTTTGGTTTCGTGCTTGCGTGCCGTAGCATATTAAAAGTATGTGAACATACCTCAACCAATCCTTGAATCAACGTTCTCTCCTGAGCACCGGTGATGACCACCTCACATTTGTCCTCATTTTTTTGTTTTTTTCCCCAACACAATACATTGGCGCGATCCATTTTTGTTGTCATCGCCGGTGTATCCGGTCGCATTGACCGATGACACGTTTTCCGCCTCTCTGACAGTGTTTGATTTGACAAGATAAAGCCGAGTGATCGTCAAAGACGGGATACGGTGGTATCTGAATACGTCGTGTAGTGTTGCTAGTGTCTGACCGAGATACGACATATTGCAATCGTAAAAGACCACATTTGTCTTGTAGTCTGATCCAGGCATAAGTTTAGCTTTTTGCTGTTCATCAGCAATAACCGGTTCCCGGACTAACGTTCCGGTTCTCCTGGAACCGTACAAATTAAAAAATGTTGGTTCCCAGTTTCGATGCCTACAGTCCTTCCACCACGAAGAAGAAGCAGTGAAAACCAACGAAGAAGAATGCGCATGAAGACGTGCTTCACATAAATTCACGTAAACGTTGTCTCACAGGATGACAAACATTAACCTTGTGCCTCATCGGTGGGTAGGGAAAGGAATCAGTGTTTTATAGCAATTGGTTACATCCAGGCGGCACGGTGGCCGACTGGTTAGAGCATCAGCCTCACAGTTCTGAGGACCCGGGTTCAATGCCCGGCCCCGCCTGTGTGGAGTTTGCATGTTCTCCCCGTGCCTGCGTGGGTTTTCTCCGGGCACTCCGGTTTTCCCACATCCCAAAAAACATGCATGAATTGGAGACTCTAAATTGCCCGTAGGCATGACTGTGAGTGCGAATGGTTGTTTGTTCCTATGTGCCCTGCAATTGGCTGGCAACCAGTTCAGGGTGTACCCCGCCTCCTGCCCGATGACAGCTGGGATAGGCTCCAGCACGCCCGCGACCCTAGTGAGGAGAAGCGGCTCAGAAAATGGATGGATGGATGGTTCCATCCAAAAAAAGATAAAAAATCACCGGTGCCATGTGAAGTTACTTTTCGTGCCAAAATGCTGAGTTCCGGTGCGTAGCCTTCAAAATAAAAGGCTACGAGCTTAAAAGAGGAAGTCAAGTTAAAACTTGCACATATAAACCATTTGACGTGATGAAACAGTCCCAAATAATTAATTTAACAATGCTATATTTAACTTTTAGCTGAAACATAAATTAATGAATATTAAGTCAATTGGGTTGGTTCCACAGACATTGGCTTTTAGTTCATAGGTTTGATATTGATACTGGTTAAAGAGTCAAATGTTCATTTTAGTCTATGCTGCAGGCTGCTAAGAAAAAGGAAGTTCATAATTTCGACACCCTTTATTTAAACCATGCAAACTTTTTTGACGCAGCCCCCTAAAAGAATCGGAATCGAGAATCGTTTGGAACCGGAATCGCTCCAATTCAAATGATGCCCAACCCTAATCACGCATGACAATTTTGAGGCATGTACTGTAGTATTTGGGGATGGTTAAACCTCAATTTGTACGACTATTGATTCGAATTTACACCGTGCTTTTTAACCTTCATCAAACACCGATGCAAGAACAGGCATTTGTGCTTTTTGGAGAATATCATATGCTATTTGTGATACAGTATTGTATTATGACAAATTACATTGCATTTGACCTACCTCACCTTTCAGTGGTTCATCTATGCGATGATAAACTGACTGGGGCGGCTTACTTTCATCATCATAATCGAAATAAGGTCCTTGTCATGTGAGTGGCCTCGGATGCAAGATTGATGTGACACGTAACGTATGTGAGAGTGTTCAGCATGTGAGCGTGTGTGTGTGTGTGTGTGTGTGTGTGTGTGTGTGCGTGCGTGTGTGTGTGTGATTAGGATGTCAGTGGTGGGTAGATGAAGATGCAGCAGCACTTGACCTCTTTTCTTTTAACCAACCTGATGTAGACTCTCAAGTCAACAAGGCAACACAGCCCCTGTCTTCTCCGCATCCCGCTCCTCTTGCTCTTGTGTTTAGCAGGATGTCAATTAGGGTTAAAGGACTACAGATTTATTTTTTTTTTTGGGTGATGAAAGTCGAGTCGAAATTGATTAGTCAATGACATCAGTAGTATTTTTCAGCGCAGTACAGCAGTCCCCAACCTTTTTTTTTGCTACACGGACTGGTTCCACAAAACAAATCTTTAAAATAGACCTAATCATTACGCTAATTGTTGTAATTAGTGGGAGCTCTGCGCTTGTTTCTCTTCAATGAGCCGGTTAGTCTTATCCTACGTTCATATCAACAAAGTAAGTGTGACCAAATATAGTCAGTTCTATGAAATGATTAAAAATCAGCACATCCCAGTTGATCTGTCTGAGAAAGGGGGCTGTCGTAATTTCTGTATATTAGCGCACGCTTTGGTCATTTTAACTCAGATTCTCCCACGAGATGCTCAGGAAATGGTTCTGCTGCTTTGTGAAATAAATGATTTGTGATCAGCCCAGCTCAGACGCCAGCCTCTTTTTCCTGTTTCTCTCGGGAATTATAAAAACTAGAAAAACGTACCGACACCAAAAGATCATAGCCTATTTTTACTTAAGATCAGTTTGATTAAGGTGTTGGAAGCTGAGGACAGGCCTTCGTCATCTCGCTCAACCTGGGGACAATTCAAGCAGTTCCAACAGTTCTATTTACCTGTGCATATGACAACTAAATGGATTTTATTTGCTCAACTGGCTTTCAACTAATTAATGAGTGTATTTATGTTTCATGGAATGATTTTCTTTGCCTTCTTTAATGCACTTACCTTATGTACAAAATTTGCTCTACAAATACACTTGCCTTGCCTTGGGATGGGCGAGACGAAAGTCCTCTGTACATTGGTTGATTGGAAGACAAGACCTGATTATTAGTAAGTCGACTTTAAGCTTTGAATGTCGATGCGGATTAGTTAGGTTGACTCGTCAACTAGTCGACTAGTAGTCGGTTCAACCCCTAGTGTCAATACATCGCGTAACATCCTGTTATTGGATTTTTTCTGCAACCATTTAAAGTTCATTTGAGTAATCCCAAATAAAGTCCTGCTGTTTTTGTAGACTTTTCCTGACTAGGTGTGTGTTGTGTGTGTGCGTACATGTGTGTTTGTGTTGTCTTACTACATGGAATCTGCACATTCCAAAATAGACTGTAAAACTATTGTAGACCGTGTAGTTGCACAAACACACAAAGACATTTTGGGAAATTCACTTTTCAGGTTTTTTTGTCCCTGTCCAATAGGCAATGGTTGAAAGCAGAATATTTTGTCATTACCGATCATGCTCATGGAAAGTAAAAGCCCTGAGTGTTTTATCGATCAACTAATTCTGTAACAGTGTGGGAAGGGGCATTAATAACAATTCCCCAAGCAGCTGCAGCCGAGCATAAAACAGTTGAGCAAAGCAAACGTTTGGTGGGCAAAGATGATGCATTACTCATTGCTGCTCTATTTCTGTTCACCCTGAAGACGATTATAGAGAGAAAGCCAGACTGATATCATACAGTGAAAAGTGTCTTCATGAAAGGGAATTAGCTCTTATAGGAATCAGAGGAAATTCCCTAGAGTGCTGTTGAGATAGGGTTTCGCACAAAGACCGAAAGAGAAATCAATTCTCCTTGAGACGCAGCAAGGTCTCGATGGTGATCGTGTTGCCATATCTGGACAGGAAGACGCACGGGAGTTTGCGAGATAGATGTATAGGAGGAGTGGATAAAGGCAGCGAGGAAATGAGCAAACAGTCAGATGATAGAGAGGGGCCAGATGATGGTCTTTCAGTTAAAGCTGGCCTACGGGAAGAAACGGATTCCTTTCAGCAATGCAAACACATATAGCCAGAGCCTCTCTTGAATCATCTGACTCATGGAATCTGGCGGATATGAGCTTTATCCATGACATACTGCTGGGAATGTCATCCTAACGCTACAAGGACATAACCTCAATCTTTGACCCTAACCGTCTATTTTCTTTTCCTTTATTAGGATAAGCATGCACACAGACACTGTAGTAGCTTCTTTTGCTTCTTAGAAGCCCTGAGCTACCGTATAGTCTTTAATCCTTAATGTTACATGAACATTCTCAAAATAGAATCTCCACGCCTGCACGTTGGCACCGTCAACTAAATCTTCTGTGGTGTTTAAATTGTGTCTGTAATGGTCCAAAGATGGCAAGAGCTTGCTAGCCCATTGACAGCCACTGAAGGCATTATTTGGACATTTAGCTCAATGAGAAGTGGTTGCAGGGTGCAGTGCAGGCGTCTGGTATGCACACCTGTCTCCTTGCAAGCTCCTCTCTTAGCCCCTTAAAGAGGGGGGAGAAGGGCTTTGCCAGGACCTGCTCCATGCAGCGCCCTGCCCTTGCCTGAGGCTACAGGGAAGGGAGGGGCAGGGGAGGGAAATGCCAGAGGTGTGGCTAAGAAGGCTGTCAGGGGTAAAGTGGTAGCTGAGGTCATACATTAACTGCGTGTGTGTGTGTTTGTGTGTGTGTGTGGGTGTGTCTGTGTGCGTGCACATGTGTGTGAGAGGCTAGAGCATTACATTGTTCGTGTTGGTCACACAGGTGAAGATACATTTTCTATCGCCGCATTTTCGCCGCATCAGAATGTTTTAAAGCTGCATTCATAGGATTCTTTAAAGTAAGCTAACAATGACAAACAGACATGCAGCATTCCGGTCACACAATTCACGTTTCATTCATTCAAGTATTGAATCGAGCATTGCCCTGCAAAATTAGCATATTGATGCAGCGGCACAAACACAACAGTCACATTTTATTTATATTTGAATGATGTTGTGAATGTTTGGGTTGGAGATGGCATTGCATATTGCATACGGTGTTACACATAAAGCATATGGTTTCTCTTTTCTGTGCCTTTTTGTTCGGAATGTATACTATAAATTATTTCATTTTAAAACTGAATGAAATAAGTCCCTCCGGGCACTCCGGTTTCCTCCCACATCCCAAAACCATGCATAAATTGGAGACTCTAAATTGCCCGTAGGTGTGACTGTGAGTGCGAATGCTTGCTTGTTTGTGTGTGCCCTGCGATTGGCTGGCAACCAGTTCAGGGTGTACCCCGCCTCCTGCCCGATGATAGCCGAGATAGGCTCCAGCACACCCGCGACCCTAGTGAGGAGAAGCGGCTCAGAAAATGGATGGATGGATGGATGAAATAAGTCCGTTTTCAATGACACTAGCAGAGGTATTCTCACAGTGAAATTTAATAATATAGTTATTTGCAGTGGTGAAGGACTAAACAGTGCCTCACTAAGAGCTGTTTTTTGTATTTTACTCTTCTATGGTTCATTAAGGAAAGTGCAATGATACTGTCCAGGGGTGTCAAACTCCGTTTTGTCCCGGGCCACATTGTAATTGCGGTTTCCCTCAGGAGACCGTTATAACTGTGAAACCATAAAAATGTTTGATTGCCTCATCATATTATATATGCACAGCAAATTAATGGGTAATTAGTTTTGAAATCAGAAGTGAAGGGTAATAGTTTGTGTAACTATCGTTCAAATTACTGTAAGAAGGGGTTTGATAATTAAAAAAAATTGCTTGCAATACCACAATGTTATTATTTATTACATGACAATTTGAAATTTTGGCACAGATTTTTAAAAAGACTCATGGCAGTTTAGACACATGATTTCATTTTGCGGGCCACATCACATGATGTGGTGGGGAGGAACTAGCCGGGCCTTGAGTTTGACACCCATGCTGAAAGTCAATGGGTCTCAACTGTTGTCAACTTGGGACCCGCATTTTCCTGTAGTTGCTTAGTCACAACCCACTTCGACAGAAGTGAAAAACAACATGAAAAGTTCCAAAGTAGCCTTTGAAAACATGTGCACATGTATATCACATTTTGAAACATAACTTCACATATTTTTACGTGTTCAAAGTGCCTTTTAGTGTACCTTATAAAGAAACAGAGGATGTACACAACTACTGCATGTACAAAAATGAATTGGCACTGGTCTTTTCTTTTTAGGAAAGTGCAAAATGAACAGTTGGTCTTTGTAGGAATTGAAGTATGCAGAGCAGAAAAAAAATGTAAAAAATTAAAATAAAAAATAAAAATGCAGCAGTTTTAACAGTCTGAATTATTATGCTATAAAAGCCCTAATGACATTTTTTATGTGACAGGCTGTTTAAATGCTGCTGGAAGTTGCATTTATACCCCAAGTAATAACATTTTTGAGGCATGTCTGTGAAAATAATGTCATTTAATGTTAAATGGAATTTAATTTATTTTCTAAATAAAAGGCAAGTTAAACCTGTTAAATATTTCTGCGGCGACATAACCAATAATCTGTACACAAGTTATAACGTGGCGTGATATATCACAAACCTATGAACGCAGTACCTACTAAAGTCACAATTACAATAAATACTTGCAGAATTGCCGTAGATAAACAATCAAAGGAAAATTGTCGTATGTCGGTACCCTTGTAAACCAGGACCCTCTGTATTTCCGTCGCCTGTAAAAGCCTCCCTAAATGGCTTCACGTCCCACTTTTTGGCCTTGACTCACTAGTTAAGAATCACTGATAGAAGCAACTGAGCATTATCATTGCATCAGTACACAATACTGCATGTTTTTGGGGGATCCAGCTCTTGTATTGGGCCTAATGATCTCACTGAAATGTAACAGCACTGTAATTTTGTTTTTTACAGTAGCCCTGATGCTATTTTTTTTTATGCTTGGCCAGTAATCACCAGCCACTGCCCCAAATCTTCATTTCGAGGATTAGCCAGCAGAGAGATAACTTGTGTTCTTTTGCTTTCATCAGTTGTCCAGGATCCAGCACTCACGGCCCAAGTCTCTCCCATATTTACACGCTGATATTCATATATTTACTGTACATAGCATATAAATGTAGACCGTATCTTATCGTCTCAGCCTCTCCTCTTCGGATCTCATCCCACATATGCACACAGACATACGCATAATGCTCACACGTCTTGTCAGTGTGTCCCCTTGGGGAGCATCAGCTGCCCGTTTGGCACGCCTACTCAAGACACAACAAATTAAGGTCACAGCAGGGATGACCAAGCCTGCAAAGCACAACGTGATGTGCTATATGTAAGTGCATTCATATTGTTTTTCAACTCCTCTCACCTCTAAAAACTGGCATGACTCCAGAGAGAGTTGTTGTCAAATGACTCCTGTCCCACTCCGAAGAAAACTGACCCCCAGTGCACCATTTTGCAAGATAAAAGGTGACATCTCCCCACCTTTGAATCCAGGTTAGAAGACAGACATGAATGCTCTCCTCATGGCTCTTTGATAATGCCTGACAAAGAACTATACCCCCCTCTTGTCTCCTTTCGGGACTGTGGGGACTCATCTTCTGCTGTTGTGGATCCATCAGTGCTGTTTTTGGATTCATTTTCAGATCATTAGCATGTGACACACTCTAATGAAAAACAACAACAACAACAACAACAACAACATTGTAAAGCTGAACAACTGTCCCCAAAAGATGAACCAAACGAGGTATTCTTGAAAGTTATAATATATACAAAATTGATTAAAAAAACCAAATCTTGTGAGACTCCATCTCAGTAGCATCTAACAAAGGGTTATTAATTAACAAAGTGTTTGAGGGTTTTTCTTTTCATCTTTTTTTGTAGGTTTTTGTGTGTGATCACACCACTGAAGGGTGGGTACCAGTGATGGCCCACTAAGCTCTATTTTTGCATTAGTGATGCTTAGGATGATGAGTTTAATAATACACCAGTATTTAGTAGTGTTTACTGCACCACTGCGACCAGTCGAGATGCCTTGGGCCAGCTGCACACTGAGTGCCGAGAAAGCCACTGAACTATTCAGTCGCGTCGCGCAGGCTCCTGCAATGAGTTTTCACGATTTGGAGACCGTCAGCAACTAATTTGGTGGCGATTCCAAATGTCGAACTGCAACTGAATGGTGTCCCAACAGCACCGACTTTTACAGCCAATTAAAATGCCAGGTTACATCACGTGATCTTTTAGTGATACAAACATCTGACCTGGAATAAACATTAGTTTTAAGACAATAAATCTAAATAATCGACTCAATACAATGTGATCTTGAGTCCAGAACTTCCAGGGGGCTTGTCCTTACCAATGCAAACCAGAGACCTCCCTTGAAGGGCAGTATCATATTCTGCCTGAGTGTGCGCCTGTGTAATCCATAGCTGCAGGGAGGGTGACCTTCACGGCAGGCAGGCAGGAAAGCAGGCAGGCTGCGACATAAGCTGGGCAGGCAAAAGGATGCTGATGATAAAATATGTCACATTAATTTGGATAATTACAATCTACTAGCGATTGTTCTCTCTTAAACATCATTAGGGTGAGCTTTTGTTTTCATTGGAGAGTGGAAGAAACATTTTTTCCAAGATTTTAATGTATTAAATCGAAACAGACAAAACTGCAAGAATATACAATACAAATACATCGATCAGCTATCCAAATGAGTCATAAAGCTTGGGGGAAAAATGTTATCACTCGCTACACATTTGTTGTAGCACCCTGAGGGCTGAATAAAGGTGAATCCAGTGGCATAGAATGTTATTGGCAACGATGTGAGGCGATGACGCAGCCAAATAGACCCCTGCTCATGAATGATGCATGTCCCCGTCGGCCCCCGGGGTGAGAGGGAGCTGGACAGCTGGGTTGCTGCATGTGCATGGTGCAGAACAAGGTGAGACTTTTTATGGCTCCCACCTACATCACACATCAACTCAAAATCTGGAGCGTTGACGCTGCTCTCTTGGAGTGGAGACTCCATATATCCCCAACGCTTTACTGCCCCATTTGTCTTTTATTTCAGTCTTCAATTCTCCTCATGCCCTTGCATTGTCATACTTTGACTCTCCCTCCCTCCCCCTCTCACCGAGCTCCTCTATTTTTGTCAGCGACAATCACTGTATTTTCTGTCTCACTGCCCAGCATTGCCGCAGTCTGAGGCTCACATCATAGCAAGGTTGACGGAGAAGAAACGCAATGGGGGCGTGTGAGTGTGTGCAGCATAGAGGAAAGCCTCCATAATGGTTTGTTGTCGCTGTCACATCTGTCGGCTCCTTGGGCTGCCGTGGAGCGAGGAGAGGAACACGCATTCCGTGACATTCCGTCACGTCAGCAGCCCTCACATGCAAGCCTACATCATGCCTGTTCAATCATAGCTTTTGAGTGGATCTAAGGCAGATTATCTGTAGTTCACAGTAAAAAAAAAAAAGAAAAGAAAAGAAAAAAAAACTATAGTGCCATAATGTTAACCTTGTCTCAATGAGAGTCAGTTACCAGTCATATAATCTCCGTAATTTAAATAAAAATACAGTGGTGCTTTGAGATACGAGTTCAAAATTCATTCCATGTCCTAAAATCATCTTTCCCCATAGAAATGAATAGAAAGTGCAATGATTCATTGCAGCCCCTGCCACCCAATTAAAACACTTTTGTAATGTACATTTTTAATAAGAAAAATAACATTCTATAATATTGGACTTCATAAAAACATAGAGTAATGGTGTAATTCAATCAACTGTGAATATATAAACAGTTTTTGCCTCATTTCAATGGCCATTTTACAAGGCCCATGGCTCCGGTAACCTTTGGGAAAATTCTGGAAACATCAACGCATACCGGAAGTGTTTCTTCCTCTTTTGTTTTGTGATCACGCGATATTTCGAGATCGGCGGTGGAACAGACTCTTTATGTGTGTGGTGTTCTGTGTTGACATTATCGGAGTACATCACTCACAATACGATCAAAACTGTTAACTGAAAGGCCGGGGCCACGAGTCGAACATTTTAAGGCCACAATGCATATATCACTGATGTCCGCACTCCCAACAGCAGCTATCAGCTTAATAGAATGATCTAATAATATAGAAATATCTTTTTTTAATTTGCTAGACAGACACATCACATTTGTTTGTTGCCGCATGCCTGTCTTTCGCTTCACTTCAGAGAAATACTGTAAATACTATTTTACATGAGCATTTTTGGCACATTGCAAATTTGTCTGTCTGTTCGTACATGAAATGTAAGTGTCAACAATCTTTGCGTCGCTAATTCCGACGTGTCCTGTATTACAGCAGGATAGGATCTGGTAATAGACTTCTCATGATTTGGAAAAGGCAGTGCTAGGGGGGAAGTAACTGTGATAGATCTAAACGCTTACAAGCACGTGCAGCAAGCATTTAAATAAAACATACATTGCAGGGGAGCAACAAGTGGATAATGCAGTCGGTCAGTTAAAGCTATGTGCACAGTCTGAATAGTAAGTAGTAGGAGTCTGTTCATTAAATGTGGAATTCATTGAAAATCAATACTGAATAATACCTTACATTTACTGAATATACGTGGGGACAGTAGACACGTACCGTAAGAATTCTCACATTCTTACAGCAGTGATTCGTAAGCATTTATTCGGTGTTGTTTTGTGGACAAGAGAAGATGCTCTCGTGTGGTAAATGCATATCGTTCATTGTCACCCAGTAGTAAATGTGCTTGCGCTGCACATCACAGTCTTCCACACACACACACACACACACACACACCACTGGGCTGTCCTCCTACACAAAGATGACAAAATTGTGGGACTGCAAGCATGTCGCAGCATCAAGACAGACAGAGCAAGTAAGGGGGCGGGAGAAGAATTGGCCCATTTTGGATGCATTGCAGGTGGATAACCTTTCATATTTTCTACCATCACATTGTTTGTTCAATTAACATTAAGTGTAGGGAAGAGAGCGAAAGAGTGTCGAAGGGAAAGAGAGAAAGAGCAGTGTAAGCAAGGACATTGCATTTGGAGGTGAGGAAAAGGAGAAAGTCCCACTTGCACTAAGTGGACAAAAGTACTGAGACACACATCTAAGGGGGTAACAACCCTTGGTTCACCCACATTGTTAATTCTTTATTTTAGATTTTGTACCACTGCTCTAACTTTGTGGGAACAGTTTAGGTTAAGCTCCTTTGTCTCCCAAATGTACAAAGCAAGGCTGATACGGGGGCATGCATGGATGAGCTCAACTCCATCAAACAGCTTGGTGATTAGCTAGAAAAGACCTTGTGAGCCAGCAGGCCTTCTCTCAGGTCTAATGTCAGTGACATGTCCACTTATTGGTCAAATAAAAAAGCACCTGCTGGGAATTAAAAACCAGCCGCAATTTAATTCGCTCAGTTGGCACCTTTGAAGTCACTGATGGTGTAGTGGTACAGTCGCCTGACTTTGGTGCAGGCAGCGTGGGTTCAGTTCCCACTCAGTGACGGTGTGAATGTGAGTGCGAATGGTTGTCCGTGTCTATATGTGCCCTGCGACTGACTGGCGACCAGTTCAGGGTGTAGTCCGCCTTTCGCCCGAAGTCACCTGGGATAGGCTCCAGCGTCCCGCGACCCTAACCAGGATAAGCGGTGTTGAAAATGGATGGATGGATGGCACCTTTGACTCCTCTCACTGTGACTTGGGTTTCTAAGTCTGCCTTCCTTTATATATATATATATATATATATATACCCCGCCTCTCGCCCGAAGATAGCCGGGATAGGCTCCAGCATGCCCGCGACCCTAGTGAGGAGAAGCGGTACAGAAAATGGATGGATGGATGGATATATATATTCTATTGAAAAGGGTACAGATAACAGCCATTAAAGGGAGAGTCTGCAGTGTTAAAACTACTAACAAGATTCAAAGATAGGGTGGAGGTTGGACTGCCGCGCCCCAGGGAATGCCGCCCCGTTGTGGTCATGTTCACAGGCATCTTAAATCCTGTCCAATCGAAGCCACTCTTTTCATTCCCTTTAAATGCGTCGTGCAAGTGGCACACTGACTGACAGTCATTGTCATGGCAGAAGAAGAAAGTGAAAGTGCGCCAGAACACCCAGCTTGTCACGAACCGGTCTCCCAAATTGGGAAACACGTGAGGCGACACTTGTGCTTGCACAGAAAATCAAGATACAGCAGTTTCTGCGTTTCACCGCAGATGCGCCATCAACGAAACTAGAGCCCTAAATTTAATCTGTTTAGAATTTTTTTGGGGGGGAAGGGGGGGGGGGAGGGGATTTTGAAAATGGGATTTTATTCATTTTCTGGGGGTGGATATTCCGCCGTGGTTTCAGCAAAGCTCCTGAAGCCCAACTTAACAGGTCAGTGTGTAGCTGTGGTTGTGTGCCTGCTATGAGTGTGCCTGTGAGGGCACGGCAAATGATTGACACCTCGATGGTCACGCATTCTGTCTCTGATGGGTTGTTTTTCCTCAGGTGCGGTGGTTTCTTAAAATTCAAATAAGAGGCAGAAGTTTGGGCCAGAGAGGGCAGATTTTTTTTTTTCACAGATCATTGCACCTCATCTACTACTGCAAGTCAGACCAGTCATGATACAATTATGTGCTTTTTTTCAGACAGTGTAGCTCTGTAAAGGGCCGTGTTCTTGCGCTGTAATGTAACAGCAGAAGTGTGGCTTGATCAGACGCCTCTGTATTAGCAGGGCTTCCTTGACAAAACACTTTGCTTTCATAAATGTCAGACGAATAAGCTTCAAATCTGTTCAAAGCAATTATTGCCAGCACCCTGCATGAGCTTTGAAACCAAACAGATATACAGAAACGTGGCTAATTTTTACCAGTCTTCTCTGAATCCCCTTTTAAATCCTAATCCCTCTCTACCTTTTTTCAACTCCCTCCTCTTTCCAGTTCCATGTGGCTCTCACCAGTGCCAGCATTGGCTCCAGTGTAAGGCACAATTACAGAGATGATTCCCACTGTCAGTCAGCAGCTCACAGATGAAGCCGGGCCTCTTTAACATGCTAATGGGATGCCAGATTCAATCAAGGCTTTGTATGGCAGTGGCACTGCTCATTATGAAAGAAATCATAATAACAACGAGGTTCTGCCGCAGTGGCATGTGGCACCTAAGTAGTTGCTCTTTTCTCTTTATGAAAACCCTCATTTCCCTTCTTTTCTTCATCTGATCCTCGGGAGCACCAAGCTGTTGAATAACGAGATTGTGACTTGGGGTTGAGCAGCAGCAAGACTAATTTGCTGGCTAATTTGTTTGCATGTGTGTTTTAATTATTGAAGTCAAAACGACTGAGCGCTCAAAAATACAATTGTAGGAAATAATAGCGTCACGCTTGCATCCCATAAATATATTCAATTCGTGTTTGTGAATACTTCAGTAGCAAAAGTCGAAGTGCATTATGTTGGTGATTCTGTATTTTAACCATGTGAAGGATTTTTGACAATAGAAAAATGCGGGTTCCAAGCTGTTGAGAGCCAATGCTTTAAAGATGTGGATGTTAACAGGAAATGAATATTTGACATTTCTCGTAGGTATCAAGTTCTTGTTTACTTCTCTACACTTGGCTAGTTCCTCTGATTTTGTTGATTAGGTATCTTGACTGGCTTGTATGGATCCTCCAATATACAACTAAGTTTTCTTTTCATGAAACTGTCTTTTAAAAGCATGTTTCCTGACTGCAATGAATGATTCATGTAGGGTTTAAATTAGGGATGTTCGATACCACTTTTTTTTTGGGATAGATTTTCAAAAGCTGCAACGAGCCTTTAATCCACAGTCTGCTTTATTACAAGTTTCACCACTGGGATGTGATTGGTGCTCATTCATTTTTTTTTTTAATCATCGCTTATTAACAACATTTGGTGTGATCTCATCCATAGTCGCAGACTGAAAATCATTCTTGGCAGAAACAACCGTGACTCATTAAATAATGCATTCCCTGCACTCATGAGACGATATGCTGAGTGGGGATGTGGCAGAACTTGAATGCATGGGAAGTGAACATTCACCAAACTTTGGGAAAATAGAACAATTGGCTCTCCACTTTGACAAATGAGCTGAGCTCAAGTTCAAGGACGATGTGTCTTTTATATATTGAGAAATGACAGGGAAATTATTATTCATAAGGCATGTCTTGATTCTTCCCTTTGACTGCGAGCTGTTGGTGCACATTTCAAAGAATTATTTCTGCTTTGACTTTAGAAAAAATATATAGTGGCTCAGCTCACCCCTTACTCCTCTAGCTCACACCCCTCCTTAGCTACATGCTGTTCATCACAGGGGCTCATGCTGATGGAAGCTGATTTAAGCAAAAGTGTCATTTGCGGCCTCTGCAATGACAAGTGACATTCAAGAGTAGCCCTCCTGGCACTCAAAGAGATTGGGCTCCAGTTGGGTCACTCTGGGGGGGATGAGCAGTGTGCTCTATGTTAGAGGACATGCTTGTTCGTTTGATATCGATATTCATAGACAATACACACCCAGTCTGCTCTCCTACTCTATTAGGCTGATAGGATGTTGCCCTCTAGCTTCCTTGGGGAATGGAGGTCAATGAAATGGACTGGCAAACAGTGGGCATCAGCATATTATAGTTAGTGTTCCTCAAATAGTACAGGTGTGCTCTTTTGAATGCCCTCATCACCCACATCGCATCCTTCCCCTCAGGGCTGGGGGTTTAATCTAAGAGAAAATCTGGTGCCTTTGTGACTGTCCACCGAAGTGCATTTGGGCTGGTCCAACTGATAGAATTCCACACCTGAGGGCGCAGGTTCCTGGGAATAAAGTTGCCGGCTATTGTTCCAGCAGGGGGTGTGACCACTGGCTTGAACAAGAGAAGGAGTGGAGGAGATGGGAGCATTTTTTGGTGGGGTGGCTGAGGTGACTGTGGTGTCGTGCACGTGTGCACATATATACTTACATACATATACACACACACACACACACGCACGCGCACGCTTGCCTCGCTTCTGCTTCCTCCTTCGTCGTTTGTGTTGCGTCCACTGCAGGAGTGGGGGTCGGAGTTATCGTAGGCAGCCAGACCAGACTGCATTTCCGTAACTCCTCAATGAGAGTAGACTTTTAATTCCATAAAAGTAGTTCTGCCTGTGTCGAGCAGCTACCTACGATGTATCTGAATCAGAGTGGACTTTGTGCGTGAGAATTAACTGTTGCAATAAACCCGTATTTTAAGGACTCCTGATATCGTGTTGTTTCGTTCACGAACGTTTCATTCAGAACAACAAATCTTTTCGGTCAACGCAATGAACTGAATTGAAATGATTTCGTTATTTGAGCTCTGCCGCCGTAAGGCAGCCCGTTCGGACCGGAAACAGAAGCGTTCGATCCGGCTGGGACCGGAAATGGAAGCGTTCTGTGCAGTGTCAATTGAATCGTGCAGCTGTTGCGGTGGAGAAGATCCGGTCAATTTTCAAAATAAAACACATTGACACGCGAATTGCAATACAACAGAAATTATATGAACTGGTAATTCTTTCTCCGCGGACCGGTGGTTGGGGACGACTGATGTATAGGACATTAAGCCTAATCCCCTTGTGCTGCACTGGATCACTGTCTTGCAACAGACACAACAGAATAACGCTCTGGGTCTTCTTGTACTGAATTTCGGCAGTTCATCCATCATTGTCTCAGGCATTGCCTGGAGCCCGTGACATTCAAGAATGTCTTTAGGACAGCTTTGTGATCCTCTTTGTGATCCTCTTACAAAAGCCAATGGATGAGCATTTACCTGAAAAGGAACATATATACATGAAACAACATACAAGAAATTCAGTGAACAAAAGTGTGTTTTTTAGTCAGGAACAGTTTTTGTCCTTCAACGTCTAATTTAAAGTACAGTGATGCTCTTCACATGGCTAATTGTCAGTAAAAATAATTATCTTTTTTAGGGCTGATAAGGCCACAGCCAAGGGTACAGTGACATACTATCAGTGTTCAGTTACAATTTCATCTTAACAAATGCAAGTTTAAGCTGTAGGTTACTGTGACCTGGCATGCCCAAGAGCAGATGAAACCTGTTTGGAAAAGGGCATGTCCTTTAAACATAAACATAATGTATGTCACAGCTACAGTATCAGGATTCAAAACAAAAACACATTCAATATTTCAACTGGAGTTATGGATAATGTTTTGGAATCGCTTGAATGAATTAAGACATCCATTTAATCTGTTTAACTTTTTATGCATTTATGCTACATGTTCATCAAAATATCAATATCACTCATCTACCATAACATTACATACACAAGGGCCGAATCAGATGAATTCCTACAATGTGTGAAACACTTGTCGATTTGTTGTATTATCAACTAACGATCCTCCTTGGCCTATTTACCGCACTTGTCTACAGAGTTGTGTGGAACATTGATTTTCGCTAAAATTATATTTTGACCTTCTCACTTATTGTGTTATTAGAAACCCCCTAAGTGTTATGCAAGGGCTGCACGATATTGGGGAATCATTTTTTTTTTTTTAACCCTGTGATATGTCTTGCGATGCGAAAAAATACAGGATAACACAAGCACACATTTCTCTTTTTCCCCTTTCTGTATTGTTTGGACAGATTGTATTAGTTTCTGTGGAAAAGAAATTTTGCACAAAACTGAGTAATTTGTGTGAAGTTTACCAGTATTTAAATGCACCTTAGTATTGAGTAGGTAACAGTCCAGCCAGACTTGAAGTTAAAATAATTTCTTTTCATGCCCAGTTATACAGTACTGACTAGTATAGTCATTAGCACATTCATAACACTATTTTTGTTTTGAATCAGTTATTTTAAACATAGGTTTAATATGCATTAGTATTTTTATTTTTGCGTACATTAGTTCAAACAACACATGTTGTTTGTCCTTTCGATGTAGCGGTAGCTCTCAACCCTTCCCCATCCCTCAAAATATAGTCTGTTGCGACGTGCATTCATTTCGTTCTGAAGAGTGATACTGTAAATACAGCAGGTGTACACTGTTTCCCGTGACCTCATTAATAATTACCATACAAGGAGATAAGTATACATACGACAGTCTGGGCTGCTCCGTATGTGTTGTTTGAAGGTTTATAATACATCGTAACATCGTAATCCTATTAGCATGCCCAACTAGGTCCCTCTACTGGTTGCTTTATAATTTTACAGTTAAATCTTTGCATATCAATACAATACCCTAACATCACAGGACCTTGCAATATAACTATTGTGCACACGTACATAGCGATGACAATGCTCAAACAATATATCGTGCAGCCCTATCTTGAACACAATAATAAGCATATGCCTACAATAGCGGCTTGATTTATGAGTGCTCTAACTTGAGACATTTTCGAGGAAAGGAGCTGTCGTTTGGTAGAAATGGCGCTGTAATGCATGTGGGCATGGAGAGCCACAGTCGTCAATGCACTTTCAGCCGTTTATTGAACAAGATACAAAGTCAAACACAAACAGAAAATGAGAATGCATACTACGAGCTGCTGTAGGCCATAGCTCACACCCAGATGCTCACACTAAAGCAACAGACCAACCCAAGGCCAGCTCCTTTGGCTACAGACACACATCCAACATGGGAACACTACACTATGTAGAGTAATTACACTTAATAAAATCTGTTTATTTCTTTACATTCTTTTTTGTTACGTTTTTATGCAGGGATATTTGTGCTGGTTTTTCAGGTGCTGGAACAGATTGATGGCACTTCAGTTCATTTCAATTGGAAAATTTAATTTGATATGCGAGTAAATTGAATCACGAGCTTGGTTACAGAATGATCTAGAGTGATTTGTGCCAAAGGTTAATCTGAGAGAATATCCCAAAAAGGGCAAACAAACAGGAGTGTATTAATGTTCTTCTCTTTATGAGTATTGATTTTGGGGTAAACAGCATAGCATTGGCACTGTATGCGTTCACTTTACAGTCGGCTCGTGCGGCGCATGAAGCACGGTTAATTCGGTGTTCCTGTGATCCCGGACGGTCTTCTTCTAATAGCCCTGGCAGCTATTTGTTAGTCGTTGCTGACCTCAAACCAGCACAAAAAGTCTCAGTCACCACATAAACACAGCAGCACTCGGGCTAAACCTTTTTTGCACTACAAAATGATTGTGTGCCAGGTCTGCGGTTCAGCCTTGATTACATGTTTTATTTTCTTTTTAAATCACGCTTTGAAGATAAATATCTTGATGGAATGCGATGGGACTGAGCCAATTCAAGCATATTTTCATTCTGTATATAAATCCTGTGCTGAATGAGTGAAAGCATGTTGTGACATGAGGCCCAGATACTCACCCAAAACCCGAGTGACACATACTGTAATTTAATGCAGTGGTTCTCAAAGTGTGGTACGAGTACCACTAATGTTACACAGCGGGCTCCCTTTAGTGGTACGCAAAAGAATCACTGAGTAAAATATTCAAACTGTGCATAGTGTTACAGTAGCTTAAACATTTATATTTTTAAAACCCAGTACTGCACATTTGTTTTCGTACAATTCAGTTCTATTTAACTTTTAAGTGCAATATATTTGCATTTAATATTTTAGACTCTTTTGTTTTCACACATTTATTTAAGTACAATTATTATTTGACTTATGTGCAATACAATTTGAATCATTAGTTAAGTACCCCCCCCCCCCACACACACACACACACATTAAACCACAAAGTTAATGTTTAAACTGTGCATATTGTTAAAGTGGCTTACAATAACATTAAATATAGATTCTACCTCATTTGCTGAACAATTGGGCCTACTACACTACTATATTTACTGTAAAGCTGTAAAGCGCTGGTTAGTTAGTACAGTTACCAAGTCAAAGGACGTGTTTGTGAAAAGCGGAGGAAGACTGCACCTGAGCTACAAATGAAGCTCTGTTGCATTTGCCATCCTGTGTGCATGCATGTGCATGTCACCATCAGCCTGTGGCTGTGAGAGGTGACCCCCTCCCCCACTCCCCTCCCACACACACAATCCCTCAAGTCACAGGTAACAAAAGCCAACCACTTCCAAAGGTTCACTTGCTGCCAGCCCAGGAGCCAGCAAGAGATTTATCTCAAGGATTAAGGGGTGTGCATCTGTGGTTCACGTGCATTGGCCCTAGCATGTGTGTGTGTGCATGTGTGTGTGTGTGTGTTCCAGACATGGTGGTATAGTGAGATGAGATAGGCGTGTCACAGGCAGTCATTCCTTTTTTTTTTTTTTTTTTTTTAAACATTATTCCTCAACTACACTCTTTCTTCTCTTCATCTCACGTCAGAAGACTTGTGTGTGTCTTCCAAAGTAACAGACTTTCAATTACATCCTCCATACCTTGAATCAGCGACTTATGGGAGTTCAAAGTGGGATCTTTCTAGGGGCTTTTGGGGCGCTTGCAACTGTCATATTAATCCCACCAGGGTGTCATTACTATTGCGTCAGCCCTTTCATTACACACACCATGTAAATTCAAGGTTTAACCTCCCTCAAAATTCAATAATTTCCTATGTACCGTATAGTGCTTTTTTTCAAGTTCCCGTTTTGGAGAAAAACTGCCAGCTGAGGATGGAGTATTCAGGTGTTTCTGTTCATGAACCAAAATGACCTTTGTGATTCTCACCACACAAAACTACCATGTCTGCACTTTCGCTTATTACTGTTCTGCAAATTGGTAGTTTGGGTGAAATCTAAAAGGACCAGGCTATGATCACAGAGGGATATTTAAGACCCTTTTTGACACACATACACAATGCAGTTCTGAGCAAGATTTCATATCTGTGTGCTCCCATGCACTGCGGACGGTTCATTTAAATGAGGACATGCTGCGACTCATATTTGAGCAGAGATTGCTGGATCGTCTCACAGTAACTAAGCCCCCGTGACCTTTTTAACACGCCCTCACTGGCACACCTGCAGTGCATGCGCACATATCTTACATGCAAACTTCCGATAGTTTTTGTGGAAATGAAACATGTTTGAGCCTTCCCAGAATTCCCTGCATAATCCTCACATTTAAGCATATCAACAGCAATCCCATGCAGCTAAATAAACAGATCTCTATCACCATATCCACCTACATTGCATTAACTTTCACAGGGAATAATTATAATTAGCATTACAGGATTAAGAAAAGATGGTAAAGATACATGCTGATGAGAGCTTGCACTTTTTCTTTTTTTTAATCTTGAAGATTTTCAGCAGAGCATTTACGAACTCACATGGACCTCAGCAGTACCCTCTTGTGGCCATTTACAACTCAGATTAGCTGAAAGTTTAGTTTTGCAGGATTGCTGGTTTGAAGATGGAAAGCTTGACCTGGAGCTCTTGTGCTGACTCCAACAAAGTGCATAAATATATATTTAAATTTGACTTGATTTGAGCTGACAGCTTAGAATGGATCTGAGGGACAAATGCAGTACTGCAGAGGTTGATCATTACTCCACTCGACAGGATCTTTTTAAAAGTAGTGAGTCTAAGCCAAGGGGTTTCATATTGTCTAGGTAGCAATCTTCAAGATTTTGGAGCATATCTGACAAAAAAAAGATGGCCAGGGTATCTAAGGTCAGAATGGTCGACATTTTGCAATTTTCATATGAATTTGAGCGCGTTTGTAAATGATGCCGTGCAAAACGGAATAATTTGCTTCATCTTGGACATGGGTCTAAGTCCAAAGAGATGTGTGAGTCAGAGGAATGCTGCCTCTTGCTTGACTAGCTCATCCTCGATATGTATGTGTAAGAGCAAGTTCACCGAGCCGTCGTGGGATTTCTGTCTCTGCTTCTGCAACACTACGTGAGTCAGATGCATTTGTCTGCTGCCTTCAGCACATTTAAAGCTCATTGCATCCACGCTCATGTGACAGGGAAGCCAAGTTGACAGCAGGATTTGATAGCCATTCTGAATAGTACATGGCCACTTTTTTTTTCTCTCATGCAATACGTCTGAAATCTACCAGTGCTGAAATAAATTGGCTGTTTTTTGTCGACCCGGGCACAGGTGTGTGCACGCTGAGTGTATCATGAGGGAGGCGAGGACTGAAAAGGATTTGTTAAGAGAACAAATCACATATAACCTAAGACAAACCTTGACGTGCAAACGTAATACAGAGTAGCGGTATATTGTATTTCTCGAGCAAAATATGACATCCATTAAAGCGTCTCTCCAGCATGTTTCCATCATGGTTGCTGCATGGGTTTGCAAAGGAGCACATAGGTTGTTGTTGTTGGATTTTTATTTATTTATTTTTTAATACAGTGGTGGTTTGAGATGCACGTTACGAATGAGAGCGATACAAGCTTATGTTGAGCCATTTTTTTGCTATGACTTGTGAGCACAAATTTGAGATACAAGCGCTGTATGGTGGTAACGAACTCAAGTCACTCACTCCATTCCCAGATGAAGGTTACTATCAAACTAAACATAAAACAAAGAGAATTGTGTATTTAACAAAACCAGATTAACTTTGTTTTACAAAAGTCCACTTAGCTTAATGCTAGCAAGCAATGCAAAACACCATAGATGGGCTAAATAAATAGCACCTACACAAACGGTGCAGTAACACATGTAGGCAGACAATATAACAATACTCACAGGTATTTATTGTTTCTGTTCTGTGAAAACCGACTAATATTACTGCAGATAACTGAGGAGTTGTGACCGTCTCCTCCGTCTCCATGTGGTGTATATCTGTATGTCTGTATAATACTGTCCCCAGGTGGCCAAGTCACGCACATCAGAAAGGGCCGCTCAGTCACAATGAATTGTGATACACAAACTGTTTAATTCTTTGCATTCTGGTTAATGTTGTTTTTCTAAAGCACAATATTACAGAGTCCTATTTTCCTTATTTAAAAACTATGTGGGCTCTATTATCATGACTAGCGTAACTCTGTGAGGGGGCGGGTTGTCGTAATCTCACAGACGCGCGCAATAGGGGTATTTAACAAAAGGGGTTGTCTGGGCCGGTGGGCATAAACACAGCCTACTTCATTCGCCGCCAATCAAGGTGGCTTATTTCATTCACTCCCTTTAAGTGAGGCGTAATGACGGTCTGCGACGCTTGGAAAGGGTGATCCGTGCATGGCTATATATGGCTAATATGTTTAAAAATGGAAACGTGATCACGTTTGTACCCCTGTCAGTGAATGAACTGCGGGTCTGAGGTGGAACGTGACAAACGTGAAGATGTTCCCAATATAAAGCAACTGCTTTATACTGTATACTGTGTAGGGCAAGTTTTCCTTGGATCCAAAGCCAGCAGAAATCTCTAGTTGATAACATCAATTATGGACGCTTCACGGTAAATCACTAAAGCTGCGACTTGGCAAAGAACTTTAAGAAAGACCAAGATGATATCTATTCGCTTCCCTTTTGTTATGCAAATGCGAGGTGAGCGATGTTCTTTCAAATCCTACCAGCCTTTCTGTTGTTAGTATGCCAGCTTCAAACATCGGCAACGAAGTTGTGCATTACGTGTCGACCCGAACGCACCTCCTCTGAGCATGTGGAGGACAGGTGCCTGCTTCACGGCCCTGCACAAAGGCAAGCTGGCACCTCCTTCCTGCTATTGCTGCTGCCACTGCTGCCAGCAGCTCCAGCAAATCTGTGTCTGCATGCCCACTTTGCCTTGTGCCCATTGTTCTCCCATGAATGCACCCAGCACCAGGTGGGGGAGCTGGCGGTGCGACACAACCTGCACTGCCTGTTAGGTTATCTTGAGATTGGAAAAGACTATACTCTCTCTATATTCGCAGTCCTGTAATAAAGAAAAGCACAGAAACAAATTCTTCTGCAATAATAATAATTCTTCTTTTTATCGGCCACCTTTGACATACGCTTAATCATGTTATGCAATAATGCTTATATATGTACTATAATAACCTGGTGTTCTTGTTTGAAATGCCGAAAGAGGAAGGAGGATTATTTTAGGCATTGTTAAATCAGCAGTGACTGTGTTTGCCTTTATGTTAATTGCAAGAAAACTTAAGCAAATGGATTGCACGCTTTTAAAAAACCCAGTCGAGCCCACAAGCACCTTCATACACGATGCAGCGATTTGTGTGATGAATACTTTGAAGACGTCTCCAAAGAGAGATTCGAATGAATGAATGAGGTGAATAACGCAGCTGGTGAGCAACAGTCCCATGGTTTGTTTTATGTACACACACGCGCGCACATACACACACACATTATATCAAATGCTGCAGAATTCATAGTTTAATGGTGGATTCACTCACTTGATGATGTTGTAGCGGAAAGAATACCTTTAATTTGTCAGTTGTCACTCTTTATCCCCCCTCCCAAAAAACTAAAAAGTAATAAAATAAATATTCAATCCCCGCCTGTGTGGAGGTGTGGATGTGAGTGCGGATGGTTGTTTGTTTGTATGTGCCCTGCGATTGGCTGGCAACCAGTTCAGGGTGTACCCCGCCTCCTGCCCGATGACAGCTGGGATAGGCTCCAGCACGCCCGCGACCCTTGTGAGGAGAAGCGGCTCAGAAAACGGATGGATGGATGGATGGATGGTGGATTAGGCAACAACTGAAATTCACATCTCATTAAAATCTATGGCTTGTCGGCTTTCGACGAACCAACGTATTGATACCTGATTTGGGCGTATTGGTACTGTACTGCAATGTAAAAGATAATGATGTGGTTTGAGATACGAGTTTATTTCGTTCTGTGACCAGTGACCACACTCATAGCTCAAAACAGTCAGATCTCAACTCATCTTTCACTACTGAAATGAATGGAAACGGCATTAATCTATTTTTAGCTTCCAAAAAAAAACTGTTTTTTAATTACATAATTATGTAAAATGTAAATAATGAAACAGTTTTTGATACATTTTTTTTTTGCTTCAATTCAAATCTGTGTATTCACCTGTGTATTCACCTTAGCCACCTGGGGGAAATATAATACATATATATGGATACACAGTACATGGAGATGGTCACAGCTCAGTAAACTGCAGTAAAATTGGTCTTTCTTTGCAGAGGATAAAGAATATATGCCTGTGAGTTTTGCTATATTCTATGTCTACATTGTTGCGCCACCCTTTGTGTTCAAATATCTGTCGCTTAAAGGGTTATAGCACCGCAACGCTGATGCTGTTCGTTAGCGTGTCTATGGTGTTTTGCATTTTTTGTTAGCAATTATTTAAGCGGACAACTCTAAAGTTGTGTCATACACATTTGTTTTACATTTAGTTTGACATTAAACTCCAGTGGCAATAAAAAGCTTGAAATCTCTCTATTTATGCCTCGATGGGTGGAACACACCCACCGAGGCATAATTAGAGGGACTCCACACCAGAAATTTAGAACTAAAGAAGCCTTTTGGATGAAAGGTGAAACATCTTCAACAAACAAGAACGATCCAGTTGCCTTGATTCGACCTTAGCAAATTTATGTCCAATTTCTTAATCAGACCATGTGATTGTCTTAATGTCTGCAGCAATGTTGTTAATGTGGCCATGTTTTTTTTAGTGCTTAAAGTGCTTAAGTAGAGGTAATGATGCAGTCCTCTCCACCTCAAGGCCAACAGAAGAAGGCAATCTGTACTTGACAGCGCTTTAACTCAGCCTGACAAAGTCACTCTCTCTAATCCAAACTTTGTTGAGTTCATCAGTTAACATCATCCACGGACAAGCCGTATTATTTCCTCTGATCACATTCAGCTGACTTAAATCCTGATGAAAATGCAGAGGTGTTGAAAAAGCCTCAAATAACAGCTTGTGAGCACCGAGCCAGGTGCAAGAAAAATTTCCGAAGGCAAGTGGGAGAAAAGACAAGCGAGAGTGAGAAAATATACTGAAGCTCAGCGCAATCCCCAAAAGGAGAGCAGCAAAAGCTTTAAGTTGCAGAGGGCAATTTAAACACCACCGCAATCCCGCGGCGGATATTAAAAGGCTTAATCTGAGAGCTTGCTGAGGCTGAGTTTTGCTGTGTGCGCCCCAAAACTATCATTCTTGACAGAGGTTAAAGAGGAGACAAGGAGGGATAAAGAGAGATGACGAGCACAGGGAGCAGGCATGTAACATTATGTCAGCCTTGCATGCATTCTTAGGGCAATTAAACACTGTCAGGGTTCACAGGTGTGGGAGGTCCACATTTTGCTGCAACACGCTTAACACTTAGTATACAAACGCTGTATACCTTTTCACAATGATATCACGCGTACTTCTGGGTGGCAGGAACCTACATGGCAGCGTTAGTAAACAAAAACCGTTTTATGCCGTGACCTTGGCCAAGGCAGAGCAACTGGGGAAACAGGGGAAATGGCTTGAATGAGGATTTTAGCCTTGTTTTCTACAGCTGAAATTTGAATTTGTAAAGGGTCAGTCAAACAGAAGATGTGACGTGAGCAAAATTTCTTATGCCGACCGTAATTTACATTTCAAGAGGTAAACTGAAAAATAGACATAGAAATGAAGAGGACATAGTTAAAATGATCATTGAGGGACTGGCTAATTAATTGACTTTTCTGTTGTTCGGATTAATGGTACAGACAAGCTCTTTTTCTAGTGAAATGGCCAGCGTGCTCTAGAACTGCCATTAGCCATTATGTTTGGCTAAATTACTCAAAGACAACCCACACAAACACGACTAACATGCGTGTTTTTTTTTTTTTTTTTTGGGGGGGGGGGGGGGAGGAAACTGGAATACTTAAATAAAACCCACATTAGCACGTGTAGCGGACATGCGCGCCGCAACTTTGAGGCGCCACAGAGACTGGCGACCCCCACTCCTGCCCTGCTGCAAGTGGACCTTAACCTAATTAGCAGCTTTCCGTCAACTCTTGATTCCTGTCTTCAAAAGACTCCTTCCCCGACCAAAAGATTGGAGGGACACTCCCTTCAAGCAGACTATGGGGTTAATATTCACCAATTCGCGTGAGGCGCCACCCAGTGGCGTTGAGAGGAACTCCAAGCAGAACTTGTGAACGTGCCTTTGATGTTTGTTAACGGAAGATATAATGTCCGTTTTTATATCTTGCACATTCTGTAGAAATATTCCAAATGTATGCCTTGGTGCCTGTGTCCCCATTCTCACTTTGACAGGTCCTCCGCAAGATTTGGAAAGCCGTTCATGATTTGAAATCAAACAGTACGAAATGTTGTATTGAACAATAAGCAACCCATCTGCCACGAACAAAGTTTAAACCAATGATTCTATGCGTGAGAGTACAAAGTTGGGAGTGTTTGAGATGAATATTATTTTAAAAGCCCATTTACTCAAATTTGCAGACAAGATTCAGGCTGGTGGGCGTGGTCTTCTCCAAGTGGGCACTCGCTCTTCCTACGCCCCACCCCTCGGGTATTTAACTCTAAACTCACACCTTTCTCAGTTGAGTAGATTGAGCTGAGTTGCGGCTTCTGTTTCCTTCTGTGCTGGTAGCTCGCCAGCTGGGTGACCTCCGGCCACCCCTCCCTCTTCTTTTGTTCCCTTTTTGTCCTCGGGCACCTCCGGGTGCCACCACGTGCGCGAACGTCCCCGCAACCACGCTGGCGACGTTTTCGATCGAAGAAGTCGACCATGCGGCTCCGATCGCTTTCCCTAGCCACGATCGGTCGGCGGGGCCTCGACGGGCAGCTGCCGGCTCCCGGATGGATCCTGCATACCTCTGAGGGCCAGAGCTCGGCTCGCCACCAGGTCAACCGGCAGGGAAATTATGAGCGCATCCCAAATGGGACAACAACTTTCCTTTCCGACTTCTTTTTATTTTTGTGCATCTGGTTTTCTTCAACCGAACCTGCTTCTTTCCCGACCAGCTGATCGGCGTTCGTGAGTCGACACTGCAATCCTTGCTATGATGTACAACATCAGTGCGTAATAATTGTGAGGAAATTACTAGCTTCATACGAAATCCCAACTTAAACGCTCACATGCTCATTTAGTTTAGCCCAGAGACCACCATTTTCGTACGCCTTATTTTCTTTTCCTTACCCTTAGTGTTATGTTCTTGTAGTTGTAGTTGTGTGTTTCATTAAATATACCATAAAATTCCACTCGTGGTCGTATTTTGTGTGTGTTCTGAATTTAAGTAAACCTCTGTAATCTAGGACTCAAAATGTCCTAGATTGTGTCAAAATGTCGTAGAGTGTAGCAACCTCGAGATTCTGAGACTGATTCAAAAGGTTTGTCGTCATTTCGCCTAAAGTTAAATTTGACGTGGTGCCCTTTTCGAGACATTAGTTTGATTTTTAACATCCATCCATCCATCCATTTTCTGAGCCGCTTATCCTCAGTGCTGCAGCCTATCCCAGCTATCATCAGGCAGGAGGCGGGGTACACCCCGAACGAGTTGCCAGCCAATCGCAGGGCACATACAAACAAACAACCATTCGCACTCACATTCACACCTACGGGCAATTTCGAGTTGTCAATAAACCTACCACGCATGTTTTTGGGATGTGGGAGGAAACCCGAGTGCCCGGAGAAAACCCACGCAGGCACGGGGAGAACATGCAAACTCCACACAGGCGGGGCAGGGGATTGAACCCAGATCCTCAGAACTGTGAGGCAGACGCTCTAACCAGTCGGTCACCGTGCCGCCTGATTTTTAACATCCATCCATCCATTTTCTGAGCCGCTTCTCCTCACTCGGGTCGCGGGCGTGCTGGAGCCTATCCCAGCTATCATCGGGGAGGAGGCGGGGTACACCCTGAACCGGTTGCCAGCCAATCGCAGGGCACATACAAACAAACAACCATTCACACTCACATTCACACCTACGGGCAATTTAGAGTCTCCAATTCATGCATGTTTTTGGGATGTGGGAGGAAACCGGAGTGCCCGGAGAAAACCCACACAGCCACAGGGAGAACATGTAAACGCCACACAGGCGGGTCCGGGGATTGAACCCCGGTCCTCAGAACTGTGAGGCAGACGCTCAAACCAGTCGGCCACCGTGCCGCCTGATTTTTAACAATTAAATCAAATTTACGACAAACCGGAAGTAACGCCAACGTCGCTCCTGGCTCATTACTTTATCCTAAATTAATTACAATTCTTAATTCATACATAATCGCTACACACGTGAGAACATGCAAATGGCACACAGGAAGGAGCCCGGGTTCCAACACCTAGCCTCAAAACTATGAGGCAGATGTGCTAACCACACGTCCCCTGTGCTGCTTGTGCTGCATTCACTGACTAATAATTGCTTCTGGAGTGAAATTATTGTTTATTCTGTGCCGATTTGAGGCATTGTTTTAGCTCATGTACTCACCACGTTTTAAAAAAAATATATATAGTTTGCAAAAGGATGTCATTTCTGTGCGCAGGAGGTATACATCGTGCCGGCGCAGCGGTGCCAGCATTTTTGCGGACCCCAACAGTGATCCAGCCCCACCTGGACATGAAGCCCTTTCTGCAATTCCCCATGGAGACTCCTCCTCCTCCTCCTCCTCCACACAGCATTAGCCTATTCCACAACTTCAGCACGGTAAGAACCAAAAGAGAAACCGGGACAACGTTGAATGACGCCAACTCATTGCCTCAATTTGGTGTTATTACTGTTTGGAGACAGACGTATGCACACTATTAGATGCACTGTGGGAATGTTACTGCATTGTAATTGACACACTAGTGTTTCTCTAATTGCTTCCATAACACTTTTGATGGCCAGTGCTGTTGTTATTACCACTCATGTGTGGCTTTTAATTTGCGAAATGGCTGCCTCACATCAACATGTCGGAGCTTTGTCTATATGTTAGCACATAGCAGCACGGGCCAATCAAAGATGTGAACTGAAGGGGTGCTCGCTCCTTAATCAGAACGTCGAGCACACAGGCATGGATGCCATTTTTGCCTAGTCTCTTCCTTATTGTTGAGTCATGTACACTAGTTTAACTGAGGCAAGGGAGTCCTGCAGCTCTTTAGATGTTGTCATGGATTCCTTCGTGACCTTCTGGATGAGTTGTCGCTGTGCTCTTGGGGTAATTTTGGATTTATTACCACTGTTCCATGTTTTCTCCGTTTGTGGACAATGGCTTTCACTGTGGTTTGCTGGAGTCCTAAAGCTTTTGAAAGGCCTTTGTAACACTTTCCAGACTGATAGATGTCAATTACTTATTTCCCATTGGTTCTTGAATTTCTTTGGATCGTGGCATTTTGTTGCAGCTTTTTGAGATCTTATTGCCAACTTCATTTTGTCATGCAGGTTCTATTTAAATGATTTCTTGATTGAACAGGTCTGGAGGTAATCAGGCTTTGGCATGGTCCGTTAAAATGACCTCAGCTTTCCCCCCAAATTTGTATGTTTTTCCATAATAAATAAAATCATTATTTAAAAACTGCACTTTATGTTTGCTTGGGTTATCTCTGTTTGATATTTACATTTTTATGTTGATCTTAAACATTATAGGGTCAAAACTATGCAAAAATTTAAGACTTTTATAACAGGTCCAATACTATTTCACAGCACTGTATATAAAAAGCATTTTATTATATTACTTTGTTTGCATCTCATTGTTAGAAAACAAAATAAATCAAAAAAAATATCAATATCATTACTATTCCCATTGACATTTTTAAGGCTGCTATGATGGAATTTAGGAGTTTGTTACTGTACGAGTCAAGGCCGGTAATCCAAAAGGTAGCTCCAGAGCTGTGTACTTTAAAAAGCACAGTTTGTTTGATTCTGTTTTTATTGTGACAGACTGGGACTTTCCTTCTCCCCTCAGGCCTTGAAAAGATGTTCATAATTCAAACCAGACAGTGGAAGCATTCAGCACTTCATCAATTCAGCATAATGTTGCTCCACCAAACTACACTGGAGAATGTCAGCACATTTCTCATCAATATGTTAAACCACTAAGCTTTGTTCTCAGTGTGGAATGATGTCAGGCTTGCCTCCACTTGATAAGCATTCAACCACACAGTCACCACCTTGATTGTAGATGGCAAATAACTAAGAACGCTCTGTACTATAGTTGTAGTATTTCACTTATCAAATAAGTGGCTCCTGCGTTCTTAATAAAATCTGATGACATATCCTCTGAAAGTGCCAAACTTCATGATCTTTGATTCGGATGGTGCAAATGATTGGAGAGTATTGCTAAGAATTGCCCAGGTCATTATTATAGGAAAGATGGTAGTGGAATTAAAAAAAACAAAAAAAAAAAACATCTACAGTAGCTCCCTAACACATATTATAGTGTAGCTAAAAGGTGCATTTGCCAAATAAAAATGAACTCTAAGTCAAAATCTGGCCTGGGTTGGACTAATTTGGAGCTTAACAGCACTATATGCTTAAACTGATGCTCAGTTCTGGCATTTGTCCACACATTCATTGAGTGGAGGAGCCATTGTTGCCTCTTGAAACTAACCATTATGACTTCTGAAAATGATATGATTGGTGTATGAATCTAGAACACAGGTGTCAAACACAAAGCCTGCAGGCAAGCTCTGGCCCACAATGTCACTTTATCTGGCCCCCAAAAGCCCGGAAATAAATGTGTATATATAAGCTGCATTAACTGTTTCGTTGATCTTTTAAATTTAGCTTTTGAACTGCACTCCTTCACTACTTTATCACTATTAGCTTAATAGTGGTTGACACAACAAGATATTACCAGCCTTTTGTGTTACCAAAACAATGTTCACATAGTTGTCGTTAGCTGCCGCTCTTTTTAGTTAGCCAGCAGTTGAATCCACAAGATCCGTCTACTCTGTGTCATATGACCCAATGGCCAGGAGAGGGGGCCAAAGGAGCAGCAAGCTAGCACATTTGCCCTTGCAGCAAGGAACATATACAATACATTTAGATTCATCTTTCCTGTTTAATTTTACAATACTGTAATGGAGAGAAGACTAATCACTGATAGTGTAGTGGTTCACTTACTTGTCTTCCATGAAGGTTGGCTCTGTTCAGTTCCCAGTGAGTAACGGTGTAAATGTCAGTGCAAATGGTTTGTCTCAATGTGCGCCTTGGGATTTATAACGACCGGTCCAGGGTGTTGTCGGCCTTTCGCCCCAGATTAGCTGGGATGGGCTCCAACTCACTTGAACAGAATAAGCGGTATAGAAAATGGGTGGATGGATATGATTGATATGAGACTGACACTCACTGGAGCTGAGAGTGCTGCTCGAATTTGAAGGCAATAGGCTCCCTGAGGTGCAATGCACAGTCTCAGAATGTGAGGCACGCAACTGTTTAGAAAATGCAATAAGAAAACAACTTTGGGATAGTTTGATGTTTTCACAAAGAGGAATTTATCGCCTGCAGATGCCCCAGAAAATGTTTTACTTCAAGTCAGAGAGTATATGTGCTTACATTGATGTGGAAACATTATTCAACACTCTCACTTTCCCTGTGACTGTATGAATGAAAGGGAAACGCTGATTAGTGTTTGAGTGTCTTGAACGCCTCCTGGTGTCTTTCTGCTTTTTGTTTATATTGACTATTTCACCAGAGATTCACTGTTATTGCAGCCATAACATTAAAAAAATGTCCTTGCCCATTTAGCCGGCAGCTAGTGACTCTTTGTCTCTATTTGTATTTGGCCTCGCTGAGTTGGTACATCATAATTAGCCCTACAGTAACATTGAGTGTTATTACCTTTATAACAGAGGAATGGCCTCCCCTACGTCGCCTATATATACAGCTTTAATGGTCTTGTAATGTGATTTGTACTCCAATTGCCTGTCACTGCCAGTGGGGTTTGGGACAGTGATGGGGCTGCATTACAGGACACTATCTGTTGGTCCCAATATAGACCACATGCACACGTATCTTGCTCGCTAGCTAAAAGGTCAGGAAATTGCAATTACACCGTCTTATCAGTTAAATTTCAACATGATCAACTTTGCAGAATAATTGACAGTTGGTTCTGTCATTGATTCATTATTTTCCATCCCCTTGAAAATTAAAAAGTACCTCACAATACTCGTTTACTTAATCATTACACAGTATTTATAATGATACCAGTATGCATGTTGCATTATTATTACTGTTCCATTCTTTAATGATAGGCTGGGTATGAAAGAATATTGGAGTTGCCACAAGGAATAGTTATATTATCAGAAAAAAATAGTAATATGAGGATTCAATTCCTATTGCTCAGGAAAAATAATGTTACCTGACTCAAGTCAAAATTGCCACACGAACATAAACACAAATATCTGAGACTGAGACCAGCAGGCGCTGATTATCTCAAGAGAACTGTCAAATAATAATCAAGTAATATCACGGAACATTTTATTTGAAAAAAAACCCCAACCTCTTCTGTGGCGGCACGTTGGACTACTGGTTAGCACATCAGCCTCACAGTTCTGAGGACCTGGTTTCAAATCCGGCCTCGCCTGTGTGGAGTTTGCATGTTCTCCCAGTGCCTGCGTGGGTTTTCTCCGGGCACTCCGGTTTCCTCCCGCATCCCGAAAACATGCAGGGTAGGTTGATTGAAGAGTCTAAAGTGCCAGTAGGTGTGAATGTGAGTGCGATTGGTTGTTTTTTTATATGTGCCCTGCGATTGGCTGGCGACCAGTTCAGGGTGTACCCCGCCTCTCGCCTGAAGATAGCTGGGATAGGCTCCAGCAAGACCGCGACCCTTGTGAGGAGAAGCTGTACGGAAAATGAATGAATGAATGAAAACTCTTCAGTTTGACAATTGACCCAACTGAAAAAAGAACCATTTTCAATCTGTAATCCTTTGTCAGCAATAAAGCTGGTAATTACTGTTTGGATACACTAGTGACTGTTGCTGGTGCTGCTCTAATTTCGGTAGGTTAAGTATTTCAGAGAACTGGACAAATGCTCTAGAACAGGGGTTGGCAATCTTAAATAGTCAAACAGCCATTTGGACTGTCTCACACAACAGCAACAACACCACCACCAACACCACTACCACAAAGAACAACCAGAACAAGAACAAACATAGGGAGCCACAAAAACTCTGACATCTAAAGTGAGGATAACACTGCATGTATATTTGTTTTTTGCTTCTATGCCAAAACATAATTGATAAATAAATCTTTTAAACGAACGTTCTATTCAAGCCAAACTTAAATTATCCATCTACAGCAAATGCAAACCAAATGCAAACCAAAAATACAGTCTGCTTCTGTTTTCTATCATCATTTTATCACGTGTGGAGTGTTCAGTCAGCTGTGAACATGAATTAAAAATGACTATTTCACTTAACAATGTAAAACATTGGCAAAATAGTAGCCAATTACAATATATGTTGTACCTGGTTAATGTGATTTTTGCTTCTTAACCTCAGCGTACAGCGTCGGCAGCTGTAGACGTCACCTTCATTTTCAAGATTGTAAGATGTCAACTGTTAGCTGTGAGTGTTTTTAAAATAGTTTATGTAGCACATAGCATGAAACATTCTGCTTTCTTTGTAATGTTTTCCTTTCTTAGGTTTATCCACGGTTTACCTACCAGGGGTCGAATAGCTCAACAAATTTTGGCACCAGGTGTCTCAGATTGGCGGTTGTGATGCATTAGGTTTTATTTTAAATGTTACAAGAGCACCAACATCTTCAAATTTTGAATTACATTTGAAAAATGAATTAACTAAAAAAAATAAAATATAATACTAATGATCTATTTTCCAAAGCCACAGCAAAAGACTTAGAGAGCCACATGCAGCTCCGAAGCTGCGGGTTGCAGACCGTTGCTGTAGAACTTGTTAACTTCCTCTTAGCTCTCAGGATGATCAGTTTTTCTGACAGACATGTTTCAATATAGAATACATACAGAAACTCCTGAACTCCTAAAAATATAATAATATTATGCAGTGACTTTCTGAAAACCCAGTACAGGATATAATCAGTCATATTAGTCTGAGTTGGTGGGCAAAGCAAATGTTTCATCTTGTATTGGTTCTGTAAGATTGGCTGAGCAGGGGCAAGTAGGGGGGTAAGTGGAACACTCTGATAATCCTTCAAGCGCATCCAGAGAGAGCAAATATGCATGAGAAGGAGGGGAGCGAGGAGGAGAAGGGGAGGAGACAGTGCAGTGCAGCTTGAGGGACAAACCATGGCAAGCATTTCGATATGGTGAAGGAAAGCTGAAAACAAGAGGAGGAGAACGCCATACAGAAGGTGTGGAAACACTTGCGGAGTTTAAAGAGAGCATCCCAACGTCTCGAAAAGGCCAATAAGGACAACTGTTGATGACAATGCAGCACGAGCCGAAAGTCCTTTCAGTTTGTTTTCATCTTTGACAAGTGACCAGTAAACTGAATGAGGGAGGAAAGTGCATCACGCACTTTCAGTGTCACAGACTCTGAGACCCAAACACATACCTGTGACAGCAGCGCACACACGCAAGGGAAAATGCAGCTCCAAGCTTCCACAGACACTGAGGAGAACAAGGTGAGTACGCAGCTCCTTGGGAATGTTTTTTTTTTTTTCTTGTTCTTTTTTTCACCTCGCTGTGTCTTAATCTGCCCTCAAGTCAAGCAAAACCTGTGCTTCAAAGACTGTGTTGCTGCCACTTAAGTGCACATTACACTGCGAGTGCCAGAGCGGTGCCACTGGGAGCATTGCTCATTTCTCAAGTTTGACATGGTGAAAACAATCTGCTGTCTAGAAGTGATCAAACGGAGCAGGGAAGTGAACTGAAAGCAACTACAAGATACCAAAACAAGAAAGGAAACAAGACAGCAAGATACTTTATGACAAAAGTCATTTTTGGAGCATGACAAAGGCTCGTCAGAAGTAGTCAAAGAAAACATACCATACAGTGTACATAATGCTTTTTGGGGTAAGCTACAATGGCATATACAGTACAAGAGATATACAATTTGTTTTAACAAACAGTTAGGAAACTTGATAGCATGTGGATAGAAACATATACAGGTACTGTACAGGCATAGCAGCCTGGTCACACGCTGCTGTGGGATGGCATTCCACTCCGTCAACATGGTTGTGATGCTTGCTCGAGAACGAACAGAACACCCAAACGGATCCCACACGTTGGCACAAGGTCAGGACTGCTGGCGGGCCACTCCAGTCTTTCTACTCCCAAACAACTTTTGATAAACACCACTGTAAGGGCAAGCATTGCCATATGGGAGACTGTGGCGGTATGAGATTTCCTTCAATGATGACAAGCCTAATTTTTCCAGTGATGAATGTTGCCCCACCGTCATCCCTCTATAATCAGGCACCAGTTTGTCAGCAGGAGAGTTAATAGCAACAGCACAGAAGCTGTTAAGTGGTGCCAGTGAAGAGCACATTTTGGCCACACTGTATAGACTCACTGATGGTGCTTATTCCACAAATGCATGTTCCTTACAAATGGGGTATCATTTAAAAAGGAAATAACAATATCAAGGAAGCAATTTATTGGCATTGTTATACAAGACACAATATTCTACCAAACAAAAAAGTACAAATTGTTTAATATTTATAACACAGGTCATCGATGGTGTAGTGGTAAACTTGCCTGACTTTGGTGCTGGCAGTTTGAGTTCTGTTCCCACTCATTGACGGTGTAAATGTGAGTGTGAATGGTCAACTCTCTATTTAGGTGTGCTGTGATTGACTGGCGACCAGTCCATGGTGTAGTCTGCCTTTCGCCTAGGGTCAGCTGGGATAGGCTCCAGCTCCCCGTGGCCCTGAACAGGATAAGTGATATAGAAAATGGATGGATTGATGTTTATAACCTTTATACTTTGATAGTCATATGTACAATATTTATGGTTAGGCATACAGTATTGTCATATATTTCCTAATTATTATTACATCACATAGCTTTAGTTTCTTTTTACAGTTTCAGTACAATACAACATGGTCCAGTCAGGCCTATGTTATCATTTACATTATGCACCTTGCTGCTGTGGTATAAAGTGTACATATAGCTAGAGGCTGTTCAAAATGCTGCAAACTATGACTACTCTATTCTATATGGAGCTCATTAGGAGCACACTGCTCATAAAAACAACAACATAAAACCCCACATGTAGGAATAAACACTTTGGCAACAACGGCAAGGAACATTTCCTGTTTATGGAAGACACCTTGAAGAGAACTCAGTGTGGACGGCTGTCAGCCTCAACAGATTTTGTTGTTATGGGCAGAGATAGCAAAAGTATTCACACTCTAATGAAACCTCTTGTGCTGGGAACATTGGCACTTATTCCATATTTGTGGACTTAAAAACAATGTCTGCAGAAAAAAAATCTCCCCAAAATAGACCCAGTAGTAATTTGAGGCTTGTTTTCTGATGAGATATTTGATTTTCAGTGAGATTTTGTGCCACCCACATTTGCTGTAGGTCGAAACCTGTGTGAGCCTGCAGACGCGTATGTGTTCAAGAGGTTGCTTTTGTCCGGTGGTGGCATCGTGCTTGTACCAGTTTTGTCAATGACACTGTAATAAATTAGCACATTTTTAGCATGTTAAATTAGCGATTGAAGATTATGTAATTTTGGGGTGCTGTTGTTTTGATGTGAGTGTGCAGCGAGCGGTATATGATAACTTGGCGTGAGCGAAGCTAGGGATGAGGACGACGAGCGCCCGGCACCATGTTTGTACCGCTTTAATCAATGACACCGTAATAAATTAGCCATTATTTTAGCATATTAAACTAATGGTTGAACATAATGTTGGGGTGCTGTTCTGGTATATATTAGAGCAATATACGGTATAATACCAAACTGAACAAAGCGACGTTTGGAAACTCAGGCTGGATGTCTTTTTTAATTTTTTTTTAAATTTCCTGCAAAGTTGTCATTTTGGAGGTGGGAGGATTTTGGAGCTTGCTAGCATTGGCTCGGGCTTTTATGCTACCGTGCACATTTTTGTGTGTCTCTTTGTCTGTGCTATACTGCCCCAAGGTTGCCAAGGCACCCACACCAGAAGGAGCAGCACAATGTCCATTGAATTGAAGCAGAAAGTGTGCCAAATACGTTTGTATCCATTTACTCATCCATCCATTTTCTGAGCCGCTACTCCTCACTAGGGTCGCGGGCGTGCTGGAGCCTATCCCAGCTATCATCGGGCAGGAGGCGGGATACACCCTGAACTGGTTGCCAGCCAATCGCAGGGCACATATAAACGAACAACCATTCGCACTCACATTCACACCTATGGGCAATTTAGAGTCTTCAATTAACCTACCATGCATGTTTTTGATTCAAACTCATGTCTCAAGGCACCACTGTAATGAGAATGCATGTGGGCCTTGTCAACATCAAGGCTTTTGGAACTTCAGTTTCTCATGGACCAGTTGACATAATCACAATGTTTACTTGTTTTTGCCTGAGGTATTTTGGGTTGGTTTCTGTGTGAGTGAGCCCCCAACCCCATCCCCCACTCCCCGTACCATCCCCCGACCCCTTTCCACGAAGGCCAATTGGCAGCTGTGCAGTGTTTTTAACAGCTGAATCAAATGAGTGAATCGTGGCTGACCTCCACTCAGAGAACTGGACTGAAGCCCATATTTCTTGTGTACTGTTACCTCAGCTCTGGTTAAACGCTCTCCAGAGGGGCAATGCGTAGACACCCTTGTACAGCATGTAACGCACACCTGCACCATGCTGCCGGCAATACGATTGCAGGAAAATGCGGAGTGCAGTTTATAACACTATTCCAGTGTACATACAGGCCCGCTACATTATACTGTACTGTACTGTACTGTATAGTGATATTTTTGCTGTCTAAAAACCTTGTACAGTGGTGCCTTGAGATACGAGTGACCCGCCTCATGACTTTTTCAAGATACGAGCTGTTTTTTAGATTATTTTTTGCTTTGACTTGTGAGTAAATAAATTTGATACATACGCTGTATGGTAGCAGTGAACTCAACTCCGTTCACAACAAGCAGCAGTTTGGCAGATCATGAACAAGTCTTCAAAAAAGAGGCTTCAAGTGGTTTATTGCCACTCCCAGCTGAAGTTTACTCTCGAAACTAAACATAAAATAAAGATAATTACAACTTGTGGGTTTAAAACAACCACATACAGTAGCTTTGCCTTAGGAAAGTCCACTTAGCTTGATGCTAATAAACAATGAAAATCACCACAGACAGGCTAATGAATAGCTTCTATGTGGCGGTGTTATGCTTTAAGCAATGGATATTTGAAGACAAACAGTTCATCAACACATGTACACAGATAATATAGAAATACTCGCAGGCATATATTCTTTATCCGCTGCGAAAAAAAACTACCGCTAATAAGATTACAGTTTACTGAGTTACTGTACAGAAGTTGTGAAACTCTTCTTCTTTCGTGTCTGCATGGCTGTATTGTTACTACCCCCAGTAGCCAAGTCACGCACACCAGAAGGAGGCACATTGAATTACAACCTCAATTCCAATGAAGTTGGGACGTGTTAAACATAAATAAAAACAGAATACAATGATTTGCAAATCATGTTCAACCTATATTTAATTGAATACACTACAAAGACAATATATTTAATGTTCAAACTGATAAACTTTATTGTCTTTCGCAAATAATCATTAACTTAGAATTTTATGGCTGGTGTGTGAGGTCGAGAAGTTCCGACAAGATATCGTCGGACTCGCCTACACACAGAGCTTGGGCTCTGGTACCAGTCCTGTTGAGAGGGGTTGGACTCTCTTCCACTCTGGAGTTGCCCACGGTTAGAGGCGCCGAGCAGGTGTTGGTATTCTTATTACCCCCCTGAAGAAAAAACCCAGGTATGGGAGGAGTTCGGTGAGGCCATGGAGAAAGACTTCCGGACGGCTTTGAGGAAATTCTGGTCCACCATCCGGCGTCTCAGGAGGGGAAGCAGAGCACCATCAACACTGTGTATAGTGGGGACGGGGCGCTGCTGACCTCAACTCGGGACGTTGTGAGTCGGTGGGGACAATGCTTGGAAGACCGCCTCAATTCCATCGACACGCCTTCCCATGAGGAAGCAGAGTCTGGGTTCTCTGAGGCGGGCTCTCCGATCTCTGGGGTTGAGGTCACCGAGGTAGTTAAAAAGCTCCTCGATGGCAAGGCACCGGGGGTGGATGAGATTCGCCCGGAGTTCCTAAAGGCTCTGGAGGTTGTGGGGCTGTCCTGGTTCACACGCCTCTGCAACATCGCGTGGACATCGGGGACAGTGCCTCTGGATTGGCAGACTGGGGTGGTGATCCCCCTTTTTAAGAAGGGGGACCTGAGGGTGTGTTCCAACTATAGGGGGATCACACTCCTCAGCCTCCCTGGTAAGGTCTATTCAGGGGTGCTGGAGAGGAGGGTCCATCGGGAAGTCGAATCTCAGATCCAGGAGGAGCAGTGTGATTTTCGTTCTGGCCGTGGAACAGTGGACCAGCTCTACAGCCTCGGCAAGGTCCTCGAGGGTGCATGGGAGTTCGCCCAACCAGTCTACACGTGTTTCGTGGACTTGGATAAGGCGTTCGATCGTGTCCCTTGGGGAGTCCTGTGGGGGGTGCTTCGGGAGTATGGGGTACCGAACTCCGTGATACGGGCTGTTCGGTCCCTATCCGACCGGAGTTTGGTCCGCATATCTGGCAGTAAGTTGGACTCGTTCCCGGTGAGGGTTGGACTCCGCCAAGGCTGCCCTCTGTCACCGATTCGGTTCATAACATTTATGGACAGAATTTCAAGGCACAGCAGAGGCGTAGAGGGGATCCGGTTTGGTGGCTTCAGTATAGCATCTCTGCTTTTTGCAGATGATGTGGTTCTGTTGGCTTCAACGAGCCGTGATCTCCAACTTTTACTGGAGCAGTTTGCAGTCGAGTGTGAAGGGGCTGGGATGAGAATCAGCACCTTCAAATCTGAGACCATGGTCCTCAGTCGGAAAAGGGTGGCGTGCCCTCTCCAGGTCGGGGATGAGATCCTGCCCCGAGTGAAGGAGTTCAAGTATCTTGGGGTGAGGGAAGAATGGAACGGGAGATCGACAGGCGGATCTTTGCAGCGTCTGCAGTGATGTGGGCTTTGTATAGGTCCGTTGTCGTGAAGAAGTAGCAAAGCCGAAAGGCGAAGCTCTCAATTTACCGGCCGTTCTATGTTCCAACACTCATCTATGGTCACGAGCTGTGGGTCATGATCGGAAGAACAAGATCCCGGATACAAGCGGCCGAAATGAGTTTCCTCCGCAGGGTGTTCGGGCTCTCCCTTAGAGATAGGGTGAGAAGCTCGGTCATCCGGGAGGATCTCAGAGTAGAGCCGCTGCTCCTCCACATCGAGAGGAGCCAGATGAGGTGTTTTGGGCATCTGATTCGAATGCCTCCTGGATGCCTCCCTGGTGAGGTGTTCCAGGCACGTCCCACCGGGAGGAGACCCCGTGGACGACCCAGGACACGCTGGAGAGACTACGTCTTTCGGCTGGTCTGGGAATGCCTCGGGATCCCCCCCGGAAGAGCTGGATGAAGTGGCTGGGGTGTCCCTGCTAAAGCTACTGCCCCCGCGACCCGACCTCGGATATGCGGTAGAAAATGGATGGATGGATGGATATGTTTATCCATCCATTTTCTGAGCCGCTTCTCCTCACTAGGGTCGCGGGCGTGCTGGAGCCTATCCCAGCCGTCATCGGGCAGGAGGCGGGGTACACCCTGAACTGGTTGCCAGCCAATCGCAGGGCACATACAGACAAACAACCATTCACACCCACATTCACACCTACGGGCAATTTAGAGTTGTCAATTAACTTACCATGCATGTTTTTGGGATGTGGGAGGAAACCGGAGTGGCCGGAGAAAACCCACGCAGGCACGGGGAGAACATGCAAACTCCACACAGGCCGGACCGGGGATTGAATCCCGGTCCTCAGAACTGTGAGGCAGACGCTCTAACCAGTCATTCACCGTCCCGCCGGATATATTTATAATGTTCAATATTCTAGAGTGCTATTTTCTTTATTTAAAAAAAACATTAAAAATATTTTTGGTAGTTTTTGTGGGGTTGCTGAAACACATCGAATATTATAATCTTTGGCGGCTCTCTGTGGTGACATCTAATGTTAAAAAATAGACATTGTACACATTTAAAGCACTCCCGGTTGCTTTGTTACGGCCCCCTTCGCCATTCAACCGAACCGAGGGGAAGTGCTTAGACTCGTTTTGCCAAATGCGGAAGTAGGTTGCACATTCACCGGATTCTATGGTATCTGATCGTCATTCCATTTAACTTTTTTTTTTTTTTTTTTTTTTTTGCCAATACGCCCAATTTCATGTTTTTTTTCTACCCCTCCCGCTTATCCAGATGGTGTATTTCTATACCTTGCTGGCACCCATCTTAACCTCCCTGCTTCTTGAACTGTTTTTACAGTAAGCAGTCATACATAGATTCACATTGTTTATTCCTGGGGTATTAAAAGGAAAATTATCTTCTAGAGGATATCTTTATAATAGATGAGAGTGACAGTGGGCGTGAGATGACTTAAGGGAAAGCTTGGCGATGGGCCAAATTAAACACAAAGATGGGCCAAATTGAGTAATTTCTCGTCTGTGAACCTTCCCAAAGCAGCACGCTTGCGTCACATTTGGAAGCTTCTCTGGAACATTCTGTCAATGTCTTATGATTTTTAAAACACAACACTAAATGCTTTTTATTTTTATTTTTTTTTAGGCCATGACTTTGGTTTTCCTCCTTCTGTGTACCCAAACAGTGCCACATCATTCCACTTTCTTTTTTTTCCCCCAAACATCCTGCTGTTGACGCAAACAAAGTGCCAGACCTTTCTGTGGTGGAAAAACACACACTACTGACTTATGCTAAAGCCAGTTTACAATGGTGGCTAAATGAATTCACAACAATTTGGGTCCTTTAGCATCTAGTGTGGGGTTAAAGTGCTTAACATGAGTCAGTTAAATCTATATTAGGTGCTTAACAGCATGCTGCTGATTGATGCAGCAGCTGGAAGAAAGTCACACAGCAACAATGTGAAAGTCCAACCTAAAAGATCACACCCACCAGGTTGGCTTGGTTGCAGCAATTGCAGTAACATGCTGCCACCTGAAATATTCTCTTTCCACCAATAATGTTCAGTTTGAGTGACGCTGTCAGGAAGGCATTCATCCAGTCATACAGTGGTGCCTTGAGGTACAAGTGACCCAATTTACAAGTTTTTTGAGATATGAACTGTGATTCGACCGATTTCTTTTCTTTGACTTGCGAACAAAAATTGGAGATATGAGCGCTATATGGTAACAGTTAACTCAACTCACTTCACAGAAAGCAACAGTTAGGCAGATACTGAACAATTCTTCAAAAAAAGAGGCTTCAAGCTGTTTATTGCTACTGCCAGTTTTTACTGTAGAACTAAACATGAAGCAAAAAGAATTACATGCTGTTGTATTTTTGAAACAACCACACAACGCTGCCTTTAAGTCCATCCATCCATTTTCTGTACCGCTTTATCCTCACAAGGGTCGCAGGCGTGCTGGAAAGGGAAATTTAGAGTCTTCAATCAACCTACCATGCATGTTTTTGGGATGTGGGAGGAAACCCACGCACACCCGAGGAGAACAGACAAACTCCACGCAGGCAGGGCCGGGATTTGAACCCCGGTCCTCAGAACTGTGAGGCAGATGTGCTAACCAGTCGCCCACCGTGCCGCCCTTGAAGTCCATACAAAATACATTTCCAATGCCGACCTGGCTGCATACAGCAGAACAAAACCCTTTAAGCACAGATATCTAAACACAAACGATGGTGCAACATAATCTATCAATACTAACAGGCATACAGTGGAACCTCGATAAAACGGACCCCGATATAACGGATAGCAGATAAAACGGACCGTTGAGACTGAACAATGTGTCCAAAAATGTAAGATGCCGTTGACAAAGTCTGTCAGTTCCAGATTTGTCCGCTGTTGTTTACTGGCACTGTGGCACAATGCAGGCAGAGAAGGGGACTGATGTATTTCCGGGTCAAAGATATACAATATTACTTGATCCAATTCCAAAACACATGCCTCCTGTGCCAAAGTGGCGGCCATGTTGAATGTGGGGCATTGACGAGGAGGTCATGTAATGATGGTTCTATCTATTGTCTATTGTGCGTAGAGCTCTGTCGGAGAGACCGGCATTGCTCTGAGGAATACAATACACAAGTCTTTGGAGTCTGAAACATGCTATTTTTGGTACAGTAACAGATTTTTTTTGCCTTTGGCAACGGATTTGGAACTAGGAAGCGCACTAATTCCTTGCAACTCATGAAAGTGACTCACCTATGACGAGTACTGCACATCAACAATGTCACCATGACCAAGCACACCAGCGTGGTAAGTTTGGATAAAATGTCAAACTTTCAAACATTTTCCTGAAATGGATACATTCATTTCAATGGGAGGGATAATTTGAGTTACAAACGTGGTCACGCAACGACTTAAAATCGTATCTCAAGGCACCACACTATGTTAATTATTGTGGTCGTAGTCTTCAGTCATGCACACCTGCAACAACCAAAATATTAAAAACACTTCTTAGTAGTTGCAGTTTTACCTCACCTTTGTCTTCATCAAGAAGCTCTTGTATTGGATCTCATTGGATTGTGCTAATGTTGTAGAATGTGAATGTGCAAAGATGAAACAGGAGCATTTTAGTCTGTGCGGCCTGGACTCATCAAGAGTAGCTCAGAAACCAAAAAAACTACAATGTATAGATTAAAGCTCACAATTTTGTCTTTTCTCTCCAACCTTTTTCCATCCTTTTCCTGTCATCATTCCCTGTGGCAGATGGACCCAGTCCAGAAGGCTGTGATCAACCACACCTTTGGAGTTCCACTGGTCAAGACCAAGCGGCCGGTCATTTCCTGTAATGTCTGTCAGATCCGCTTCAACTCAGAGGTACTATACACATTTTCTCATGTTGTAGCTAAGAAAACTAGAAGATCTTCTACTCTGTTTTCTCACCGGTGACCGGATATTGACACAGACAATGCGGTGTAGTTCTTTGCTATGTTTGGGCACTTTTTGACCCCCATTGGAATTTGATTTGTTTCAAAGTAGTGAATCATCAAAAGAAGCAATAAAGAATGCGGGGAAAAGCTGCAATGTCTAGCACAGAGGCCAAGGATGAGTAATAGGTTGTGTACAAGTAGATTTTTGGCGGTGCATCAACACTGGCAAAGTTTTACTAAAATCCCAAACATGTGGAAATGTGACGTATGAAACACTGGCCTGATTTTATACTGTTGGACACTTCTATTGTTTCATTATCACTTTAGATTCATTACTTTGTCCACTGGAGTTCATAGTGGGAGACCAAGAGCATTTTATACTTGTGAGTGATCACACAGAAGCCTTCTATGTGCAATTGTGTCAAGCCATTCCAAATATCCAATGTGTAGGCTGTGACGTTCAAAACATAGTGGTGCAGAGTCTTTGGCCAGACACACAGAGACCACATTAAGGAGTGGACCAGTTCTAAATATATTTGCTAAGTCTGCAATTATGGCTTCCATGTAGTTAAGCAGCTACAAGGTTATAATCTTGAGCTTGCTTTGCTTAGATCTTCATACTGAACTGTTTATGTGTATCTCTGAATGTTTATATGATTAAGTACTTGTCTCTTTGTAGTCAGGAATCAGGATACGCTAAAAATATTTACAGTATGGACGAAAATATGAAGTAGGATGTTACACCCCCAGGAAGTGAAGGTGAAAGAAAATATGTATTCAGCCGCCGAGCAGCTTTCAATCTGTTGGGAAGACTTTCTTAGAATGTAGAAGTGTTTCTGTGGGGATTTTTCGGAATTCATCAAAGGCCACTCATGTTCCTACACACCAAACTTATTCAAGCAAGCCTTGATGGCACCTTGCTTTGTGCACTGGCACACAACAAAAAGGCCCTTCCCAAACATCCAATTACCTAAATGTTTTGGTAAGACATGAAAACATTCAGGCAAACCTGTGTACCAAGACTTCCAATACGTTTGCATTGTCTATTGCAAATGTCAGAATAAAGATAGTTTTCCATCATGTGATTGATATATATATATTTTTTGCCATGTTGGAGGTCACGATCGGGAGAATAACTTAGTCCTGAAACAGAAAGACTAGTAGAACTACTCATGTTCCTGTTCGTTTTTTTCTTTATAACCCTAATTAGTTATTATCAGCTATGCTATATATGTTTCAACGACAATCTAATCATGATTACATAAGCACTAAAAATTGACAAGAGTATAGAGAAACTTTGGAATGCAGTGGAAAAGCTCTTACTCTAACCCAAAGCGGCTGTCATAAACAACTATGAACCCTACACAATTAAAACATCAGCCGCCTAATTGTGTGCAAGGACAAGTGTAACTAAAACCAAGACTGTTTCACCTAATGACCTGAAGTGGGAGACCAACATCCACTTCATCCTCAAAAAATGCCCAGCAGAGGATGTACTTCCTACGGCTTCTGAGAAAGCACGGCCTGCCACAGGAGCTGTTGAGGCAGTTCTACACAGCAGTCATTGTATCGGTTCTGTGTTCATCCATCACAGTCTGGTTTGGTGCTCCTACAAGGAAGGACAAAATCAGACTGCAACTGAAGAAATTATCGGTACCCACCTCTCCAGTCTTGAAGACTTGCACACTGCCAGGACTAAAACAAGGGCACACAAAATCCTCCTAGACCCTCCACATCCCGGTCATCACTTATTCCAGCTCCTTCCCTCAGGTAGGCGCTATTGAACATGCGAACTAAAAGCAGCAGCCATTTCAACAGCTTCTTCCCTCTTGCCATGAACTTCTTAAACAGTTAACTTACAATTTCATTGCAATATGCTCCCAATTTTGCAAATCTCTGTCAGGACACTTCTACATTATTTGTATACTCACAGTTTTATCATGCTGCACTATTTGCGTTCTGTTGTTGATTACTCCTGGCCACTCGTGTTTGAGAACTATCTGCACCATTTGCACAATTGTCACAGTACCAGATCATTTCACTATTAGTAACTTTAAACTGCTCTAAATTGCATCATTTGCTCAATTGCCACAATATCAGCATCACCACACTAGTGGCGCATTTTCATTGCTCAATGACTCTCCATGCTCGTGTTTTTTTCTGTCTTAAATGTATATTTCGTCGTAGTGGCTGTTTTCTCTTCTTCTACTACAGTGGCTCCAACTACCGCAGACAAATTCCTTGCGCGTATTGTTGCATACTTAGCCAGTAAAGCGATTCTGATTCTGATTCTGATGGCCTGGAAGACCTGACAGCTTGGCTTTCTGTAGCTAAAACAGGATTGACTATGCCTGACATTAGCCTTAAGGTTAGAGAACGGTTAGCATGGTGGGAGTCACCTGCCATTCCGGTAATCAAAGGTCCTACTTTTCTGACGTGTACAGTATGTACGTTTTATATATATATATATTTTTTAAATATTATTTATATTTTAATACCACAGCAACAATGCATTGATATCCCAGGTATGATATATATTTTATAAATCTGTTTAACTGCACAATTCTGAACTAAAATGTAAACATTGAAAAATTGAGATATGTATGGTATTTTATGTACGATATATAACATGAGCCTGAGTCAAAATGTATGTGTTAAACATAAATAAAAACAGAATACAATGATTTGCAAAACATGTTCAACCTATATTTAATTGAAAACACTACAACGACAAGATATTTAATGTTTAAAGTGATAAACTTGATTGTTTTTAGAAAATAATCAGTAACTTAGAATTTTATGGCTGTAACACGTTCCAAAAAAGATGGGACAGGTGGCAAGAAAGACTGAGAAAGTTGAGGAATGCTCATCAAACACCTGTTTGGAACATCCCACAGGTGAACAGGCTAATTGGGAACAGGTGGGTTCCATGATTGGGTATAAAAGGAGCTTCCCTGAATTGCTCAGTCATTCACAAGCAAAGATGGGGCGAGGTTCACCTCTTTGTGACCAGGTGCGTGAGAAAATAGTCGAACAGTTTAAGGACAATGTTCCTTAATGTGCAATCGCAAGGAATGTAGGGATTTCATCATCTACGGTCCATAATATATAATATAAGCAAGAATGGGAAAGAGTTCCACCTACAAAGCTTCAACAATTAGTGTCCTCAGTTCCCAAACGTTTATTGAATGTTGTTAAAAGAAAAGGTGATGTAACACAGAGGTAAACATGACCCTGTCCCAGCTTTTTTGGAACGTGTTGCAGCCATAAAATTCTAAGTTAATGATTATTTGCTAAAAACAATCAAGTTTACCAGTTTGAACATGAAATATCTTGTCTTTGTAGTGTATTCAATTAAATATAGGTTGAACATGATTTGCAAATCATTGTATTCGTTTTTATTTATGTTTACGTCCCAACTTCATTGGAATTGAGGTTGTATATATATATATATATATATATATATATATATATATATACAGATACATGTGTGTATCTATTCAGACACTCAAAACAATGTGTCAACCTCCAACATAGCAGCCGTGGGCTTGTCCAGAGGTGTGGAGGTCACGGGAAAACAATTCTGAGAAAGCGGTAAAAGAATGTCTTTCTTTCTTCGAAAAGAAATTATGAGCCATGTATTTATTCTCGTGATAGCAGCTTGACTCAGATGGTAATGTGGATTTAAGCCTCCGTTGCCCTGCAGCCATGTATAACCGAGCTACACTAGTGAAAAGCCTATTTACCATTTGGAGAATCCTTATAATGCCGAGAATGGGATCATGTACTCATAGTGTCGTTTTCAGTGCAAATCGCTCCAGCAAATCACTCAACATATAAGCACTTTGTGCATATACTGTTTGCAGCACGTCATTTTTATTCATGTGAGGCTACTTCTTTTACACACACGCACGCACGCACGCACGCACGCACACACAAGCATGCACATGCACACATACAGATGCAGGCAGGCTAAATCCTGCAATAAGAGGAGCTGCAGCGCCTCTCCTCTTTCACTTTCACGGTCTGTCAACGGCACGATCACTCGCTGTCGAATATCAGCAAAGTCAAAGTTGCGGCAGACAGTTGTCCGCATGACCAACTGAGCTCACCATTTTATTTACATTTTACATTGTTCTAAAAAAAAAAGACATTAAAATTTGATGATGTCTTAGTGGTCATTTGTAAATTGATTGTTTTGCACGGAATAATAAAAGAAAGGAACAGCGAAGCATATAGGATGTAATGGCAACATGTTTTCACGTCAGATTTTCTCCTATGTTGTTTTCATGTTATACATCATTTTCAAAATTTGTCCCATTTGATCTTTCGCTCACCTTTGATGCCTTTCACAGACACATTCATCAAGGGCATGATAGCCCCGATGCATGTTGGGAAGCCTCCCAACACACAGACTTGTATAGGTGCATGGGGTGTTAAATGGTAGTCTATGGCTTGGTGGCGCGGCGTGCTGCATTAGTGATGTCACAGGCTCTGTTCCACGACATTGAACAATGTCACTACTGCTGCAGCAGAATTAGTCTGATAAGGATCCACTCATTTGCTTCCTTTCTCCATCACAGCCGCCCCCCTCTGTCGATTCCTTCCCCACTTTCAGTTTTTTTTTTATTGTCACAGTCTGATCATAATTTTTTTATCAGTAGCTGCAGCCTTGCTGTCATATCACAGTTTTTCGTTTGCATCCTCTGCATAATAAATTCATAATGCGGCTGGTGTGCTTCAGCTTGCATCCTGTTTTGAGATTGTTGTCCCATTTAAATCAGTCCCAGTTTTATTTATTTTTTTCACTTGACAACAACCCTTACCGAAACACAATTTTTTTTTCTATACTTACGTACAGATATCACTGCCACACTGAGCTGCTAAAACAACAGAAAACACTGCAAAACCATCTTTTGAATACCCCCAATCAGCATTCATGTAATTGCAGACTTGTTTAACCCTTACATACTGTTAATTTTCCTCGGACGCAAAATATGTTCTGGGTCATTTTTGATTCTGGCCCAAAATATTTCTATAATAATTTTCTGTATTGAATTATGAACTGCAGATCTTCTCAAGATAGGTATATTACTAGCTTGTCTGACTTTCTTAAATGAATGATTAATCCTTAATTAATGTTACAGAGAAAAGACAAAATATATTTTATTTGCCACATTGTAGTTACTTGTTTTTGCAGGTGCATATCTTGGGTCCATGTAAAGGCACCTTCTGACCTCTGTATGACTTCTGTTGCTTTTGTTTCGTACAAATGATCATTTTTATGCTGTTTCAGTTTTTCACTGTTTTGACAGTTCCCCATGACTCATCAAAAACCAACAGGTGCATGTCTCCGTGGGAACCCGTGCAAATGTGCTGGAAACACAGACAGTTTTCGAGACTGCTTCAAGCTCCCGCTTGAAAACGGTTACCACTGTCCCTTAACAAATACATACACTAAATACAGTATATGGCATGGAGTGCCCATTACCATTGCCACCATTTTACTTGATTTAACATTCACTGGTAAATCTAAAATCCATTTTGGTAGACATGCATCAAATTTGACATGGAACCTCATTATAGGCAAACTTTGTTGCACCTGTACAACATGTCAAATGGGTCAAATTTGACGTGAACAGTATCCTGGATAGAGTGAATGCAATATACTGCATGTACAGTAGACTGCAAAAGAATGATGATTATACATGCTTATACAACACTGTGTTCCTCCCCTATTGTTAATGCCCAGACTAAACGCACGCACACACAAGCACGCACGCACGTCTTGTGTTTTTCCACGTAAATGGTAACGCTATGAAGGTGGATACAGTTAAGGAAGGGCTCAAACAAAACTGTTTTATGTTAAAAACATTCTAAATGGCCCTGAATTCCGTGTGGGACTATCCTTGTTTGGTAGGTCCCAGTATGGATGCATCCAAATTTTTCCAGACACCTTCAATATGTGCTCCAATTTTCCATCATCAGGTTAATGTATTTAATATAATGTGTGTCAGATATTTTGCCCTGCTGATCACACAAAACCTCAAAATAAAGAAAAGCGCATGGTGAGGCAGACAGTACTCTGCCACACTGAAGGGGGCAAACGAGAGCACACAGGGTCACATGGCTTCCATTCTTCTTCTACACATGCAGGGATCCAGCCAGCTGTAAAATCAAGTTCTAAATAGCGGTACAAGACCAGAGAGGGATGATTTTTTTTCACAGATTATTGTACTAATGTTCTACTGTCAGGTTTATACTGACAGTATTAAAACATATAACAAAAAGTATTTTTTATTTATTTTTTTAATTTAAAAACATTTTTTTTTAAATTGCAAACTCTGCTTTTATGAGTAGCCTATTGAATTAGTAAGACATTGCGATGGCTCCAAACCGCTGGAAGTGCACCACTCATTACGTACAAAAAATATCTGTGGGAAAAGAATGATGCAATTATTGTTTGTGCGTTTTCAATGTCAGTCTGTCACGACACTCCGTTTGACTCCTAAATCTGTAAATCTGACTAATGTCAGCCACGAACCTCGCCGCACGTCACTGTTGCCAGGGTACTGTTACAGAGGGCCCAACGATGTCCATAGTAATAGAGAAGAAAAATATGATCTTTTAAATCAGTACAGCCACTGCCTTTGCTTTGCAGTGCCAGATTATACTAGTCATACAGCAAACTCATGGACACACCCACCCATCACCGTCTTTACCAAGCTGGTCTTTCTCTCCTCTGAGCCTGTGGTCAATGGCCTACATGTCAAATAAATTCTCTGAGCCTTTCACACTTTGGGCAGCTGTCAGCCGCCCATCAAGGCCCCACGGGGGCACTGACTGTAAACCAGCCACTTAAAAAAATCATCTTCATGAGTTGGCCCTTGATGCATTTTTATTACCCAATGTGGCACATGGAATTGCACATCTGCTCACTCAGCATACTTTTGAAGCTAGTTGGCAGCCGATTCAAGCGCTGCACTGAAATATTGCGACTGTGCTTCATTTGCGTTTTTAATTACTAGGACACTTAAACGTTGAGGGCGGGGATAAAAAAGTAAAGATAAAATGAACAGGTGGTAGGTAGAAACGTGAAAATGCCCTGCATCTCCCCATTGGATTTGTATGCCGGTATGTTTGCATCGCACATCCTCGAGACTTCAGACCGCTGGCGACAGCTCAGTATAGCAAGCTTGCGTCTCATCCGCCATGGTGTGCCTGCCTCACATACCTCTCTGCAGATACCCAAACAAAGACACCCCCGACTTCCTCCTGATGAATGGTTCACCTTGGTTGTTTACTCTCTGAGCTAACACATTAGCTTGTGGCGAGTATTTCAAAGAGAGATTAGCTCCTGCAATAAATCTCTGAAACATTGTCTCTTGTAATACAGGAGGATTTTTTTTTTTTTACTGCCAGTTTACATGCCATCTTGATGTTTTTTGGTGTGTGGATATTATGTTTTTTTTTGTACATGTTTTTCACTTGACAAGCAAGTATGCAGGGTTGTGATCCCCTATACTAAGTGGTGTCTTTGTCTCTCTCGGACCCATAAAAGTCAGAAACCCATTGATTAAATGCCGTGTAATAATATGGATTGTTTAGGAGAGGTCCTGGGAGTAGTTTATGGACCAATCAGTACAACGGCATCCCAGTGACCCACCCACAGTTGAACTCCCACTGGTATTATCAGTCTGGTAATAATGAAAGCTGGAGCCAGTAACTGTCAGAGAGTTAAAGACTTGCTTGGATGTATCAAAGAACTTTGCACTGATGATTCACAAGCACGTACATATAACTATTTATAGACATTTACATTTAATTGGGAAAATCTGACGGGAGAAAAGGCCAACATGGTCTCTAGTGTCTCCCTCTCTGCAGCTTTTAGGTCAAGCTCTCCTTTCACTGTAAACCAGCCGGCCATCTGTGGCACAGTCCCACTGTGTGTATAGAATAACATGCATGTGCCTGAAAACTTAACAGTCACATTATTAGGTATACCTGAACAATCTGATGCAATTTCATTCACGAGATGGATCAAAAAGCCTTTCCAAAGATAAATAATGCTTAGTTCTAATATTAATTGAACAATATGTGTATTGTTATGACTGAAATCTGAAGTATAATATAGTATAGTATCGACTTTATAATAATGAGAATGTTCTATTATTTTGCCCCTGAAGACGGTTTGTGGCGACAGTGTTAGAAAAGTCCGTTTGAATCCTGGTTGGTCTGCCTGTGTGAAAGGCAGTTACGAGTGAATATATGAGTTGTCCTGATCCGATCACGTGGTCGGTTTTTATGAGTGACTGAATCTGAAGGACCTCTGAAGTGGAAGTGGCGTTAATTACTGTAATTTTACTTTTACAATTTTGCACTGTGTGAAATGGAGTCACAGACCATTTAAGATCTTTAGTTTGTAACAGTACCAAGGGGAATTTCTGTTATTTTAGTTTTATATATCAGTTTGTTTAGATAAAACAGGATGTAATGTTTGCTGATTGACCACAGATTTTGGTTTGAACCACTGCCTGCACTAGATTTAAAGCCATATACAAAGCTCTCACGTTGGAACGCTTTTATTCAAATAAAAAATAAGACAATTGAAACTATTTGGATGCAGACAAATTGTTTCTTCTCAATGCATTGCCAAGGTATCGGATCAGGACTCTGCATTGTTAGATACTCAAAATCAAGTAGCTCGGATTTGAGCTCCGGTGCAAAAAAATATGTTCGGGACATCCCTAGAATATATTTCTATTACCAGCAGTTGACGTGTTGGTGTTACCACTGGTCTTCACCACCTACGTTTACTGTTCTGTGTTGCTCTACAGAACCAAGCTGAAGCCCACTACAAAGGAAACCGCCATGCCAGGAGAGTCAAAGGCATCGAGACCTCTAAGAGTCGCTCTCAAGATGGCGACAAGCCTCAGACTGTGACCCCCACCACCTCTCCATCTCCTCCAGGAGCCGCCGGCAATGCCTCTGACAGCGAGACGCTCAAACAAGGTGAGAGAGCAGAAAAGGCTTCACACGATCCCAGGCAGAAATTGTACTATATTACACCGTATGCATAGTTGCATACAATAAATCATTATTCCCATGTCTGTCTTTGCAAAAATAAAATAAAATGGAAAATGTTCCAAAATATTAAATATGAACTCTGATTGTTGCTGAGGTGAATTGTTGACTACTCTATGGGGACTGCATCAATGGTGTTCTTATATGCTAAATAATGCTACTGTAGATTGCAATTAATAATTAATTCTAATCAATTTATGCACATTTAAAGCAGAGGAAGGTCTCTTTTTCCGATTTCTTTAAACGCATATTCAGTAAATACTGTATACACACAGTATGTTACCCTCATACCCTTGACTTTTATTGCTTGGGGACATACCTGCCCTGGACCCAGAAAAGGTACAAACCCATGTGTTGAATTATTTTATCTTGAGTAACAAAAACAGACTCTTAAGTGTATTTCTGCCGCAGTGAAAAAAACTGTGGTACAATTCAAAAGACTTTATTTTCTGATAAACAATTGCAGCTGGAAATGATCACAGCACTCATTCCAGTCAGGTTATATTACACCAAAGATGCTATTTTGCTTTCATTGTGCACAATAGCAAAAAAAAAAACAAGACGGCATTTTATTTCTGTTGCTGTCCGGCCACCATTTGTAACAGGGTGTTCAAAGCGGATGGCTCATTAATGTGCCAGAAATAATATCTTGTTTTAATCAAGTCAAACCACAACTATGTTCTCCATCTGTTAAATGTAAATGTGTCTTGAACATGAGCAGCAGGACATTCCCTTGGCCTCAAAGAGTGGAGTGCATGTTTGTTTAGTCCAAATAGTTCATATTTTGCGACACTTGAGCTGCGACACTTGTTGGTAGAAATACATTACTGCACCAATGCAATTACAGCCAGTGGCGGTTCTAGACTGTTTTCAGTGGGGTGGCCAGACTGGGGCCAAGAGTTTTTTCAGAGGGGCTGGATTACAGTCATCACCGGGGGTTTGGGGGGTGAGGAGTTGATGACTGAAAAGATTATAGTCATAAAACAAATTGCTTGGTCCATTCGAACCATCTGTTAGAGGTAAAAAAAAAAAAAAAGAGAGCGAGAGAGAGAGAACAAAGAAAGGTCGCGGCACGGATTTAGCCTGACGACCGTTCAAACCTCTATTACCCGGTGCTTTTATTCTGGTCGAGGTGATTCTTCAATGATTAGGAAAAAGGTTTAACAATTTTATTTGAAAATACAGCGTCAAACACTAAGTTTGGTGAAGGTTCAGCACTGGGATTTTCCACACGTCGCTCGGAATAGCATCTTTGTGGAAAAGACCCCGGAGGTTTTTCGTCAGTCTCTTATAGCCCAAAAACTGCTTCCTGTCGTTACGTCGTGCAGTCTCGGACCAATCCTAGCTTTGCGCTCCATTTTCTCTAACTTTACTAATGAACGTGTCTGCTGTTGGCAGGGATACATCAGTACGTCCACCATATGGAATATATCAGTTCTGCTTGTATCGAACGGCACACTCCAACAACGGCCCTTGTTTCCGAACGTTCCGGGGTGCAGAGAGCGCCCCCGGAGTGAACTTCCCAACTTACCCTCTGTTGATATTTTGTGTGAATGTTGTATCGATGCGAATAAGTGTCATGCAACTATATGTTTATAAGAAGAGCTGGGTGTGTATCTGTAATGGGATGTATCAAACACAAATGTATGCAGTGTTGTGTAAGCATGTAGATCCTCACATCCAGCCATGATTGGTACATTCAAACCCTCCAAATGCATGTTGGGGGGGGGGGGGGGGGGGGGGTTGGGGGCTGCAAATTTTTACGAACAAGTCAACAAAAACTTGGTTGGTGTGTCTAAATCCATTCATAGTGGAGGCCATAGGGGAGGTCAAGCACAATGTTAGCATCGCCTCTGATCGGCTGTCACTCAGTTGCAACTGATATTTAAATGCTATTTATTGTTTATTTAGGGCCAGATGTTAAAAAGACAAATAAAAACCAAATGTAGCAACTAAAGCTATTTAAAAAAAAAACACTCCATTTAATGACAAAGTACAAATGTTCAATTAAAAGTTGGCCAATTGAGATGATTATCATTTGTAATGTGGCACATTAAAGATAAATGTCACACTTGGAAATTCACAGTTTTTTTGGGGTTATTTTTTCAAACTCAACACGATAATAATATAGTTACAAATGGCAGCAACATAAATGATAACATGTTACATTTGGAAAGTAAGTCCAAAACAATTAGCATGGTGTTGCTGAGCAACAAGAGTCGTGATCCAAGCTTCTCTCGTCCAGTTGTGTTAGTTTTCTCAGAATATCTTCATCCATCAGCTCATCTCAGCTCATCTCTGTATTTCTAGCTTTAACCTCTCGGCTGTGTGTCTTCTCTCTGCTCCTTTCTCCATGCTGCTCTTTCCATTCCCTCAGCGTCACCACTTTGTCCTCGGATCAAGCACCAGGCCATGAATAGAGCGGCCATGTTTTGGAGACATTTACAAAGGTTCCTGCTTGTGGCTCATTGTTTACCAAGAATTTGCACCTAAGTAGGTGGAAGGTGCACAGCAAACGTGAAGGTCGGCTCAAGGCCAAAATGGATCAAGGCAAAAATGCTGCAACATTTGATAGCACATAGACTTGAACTTTTAACCGTTTTTGACTCTCTTTTGTTTTTTTTTAAACCACAATACCACTTTACAAGTGATGATTGTTGTGTGACTGAATCCCAGGATAGCGAGAGGTCCGTCTGGGTTGCTCTCCATCCCTCGGAGGGATTTGAAATCACCATTAGAGAGGATTCCAGGATGGTGAGCCAAAAAAAGCCTGCTATTATTGGGATCACAAAGTAGAAACATGTGAAAGAACCTACTTCTCGTGACCCCAGACCTTGTGTCTTCCTGCTTTGCCTGTCCGATGCATGTGAATGTATTTGTTTGTAGTTTCAGTCGGGTTCATCCCACTGTGCCAAGAACAACTTGGTAACTGTATTTTCTGTAAAAAGCAAGGAAGAGATGTATGGGTTTGAGTACCATTGGTTTGTTTGATAAATTAGTAAATAGGAGGATTATATAAAAATTACAGCAAACAATTCCACTGAAATTTGTGGATTGGCAGCACACGTTGTATCAAAGCTGATTCAACTTTACGGGATATCCAAATAAAAACACAGATGGAGGAATGAATTTCTAGTTGTAAAGGGTGAGAACTTTTTCCTTCTTGTGGGGCAGTTGGGTTAGCGACACAATCGTGATTCACTTCTTGGCAGAATATCAGACATATGAAAGAAAACATAGTCCATACGTCAGACACCCACAGACATAATGTGACAAATATACAGTACGTCACAATATATTATGCTCCCGTGGGTATGATGCTTATTTCAATTGATTTATGGATTTTGTTGCTTGTGGTACAAAAGAGAATTTGGATCTGTTATTGGGGAGGCGGGGGGGGGGGTTGTAGTCGCCATTTCTCACCAGTCTGTGTTCAGTGCTCTGTAGTGTTATCCCAAGTAACTTAGTAACTTGCAGCAGTTATAACTGGTCTTCTTTTTCTGTGACTGAGTGGCATTTAACATTAAGAAGAAGCAGTTTCTTTAAAAGTACACATTCATAGTTGTGCCTGAAAGATCAGTCCATGAGTTCATTTTAAGCTTTTTGTGTCCCAAATTGTGTAGTGTCAGTGGATTATTGTGATTTTGTCAAATTTCTTCAAAACGGTACCACCAAGTCACGCCACGTTATGATTTGTGTTATGGACTCACGCTTGTTGTTTATGTTGACTTGTGTTGTGTTTTAATGACGGGGTAACCCTCTGTTATTAAGTTTGTTGCAAAATGGCTGTGAAAAGGTCAGTAAAACTTCATTGCCATGAATTGCCTCATTCTTGCTGGAGTGCTTGCTGCGGATTGCTGAAACTGCTGCTCGCTACGATGTAGTAAATGCTCTTGAAAGACTATCAGAATAGACCTTCTGGTGAGGAGATGCTTTGCTTTGAGGGATTTGGTGTGGTGAGCTGAGGGTTTTAAAACACTGTGGGTGATGGAGAGGCAGCTGTTAACAAACTCAAACAACAGTTTGAACACTCTGATGCGCCCACTCAAATGGGGGGCCTTGTTATCGTTGCACCCTTTGGTCCACACACACCCTCACAGGCGCACACACACACACACACACACACACTCAAGGTCAATTAAAGAGATGACTTTCATGTGAGAGCTAGGGTTGCATGCCTACGGTACGACCATAGTATTAAGTTACACAGGGTTGTTAAGGGTTTTGTACTATAATAAAATATAATAGGCGGCACGGTGGATGACTGGTTAGAGCGTTTGCGTCACAGTTCTGAGGACCCGGGTTCAAATCCCAGCCCCGCCTGTGTGGACTTTGCATGTTCTCCCCGTGCCTGCGTGGGTTTTCTCCGGGCACTCCGGTTTCCTCCCACATCCCAAAAACATGCATGGTAGGTTAATTGACAACTCTAAATTGTCCGTAGGTATGAATGTGAGTGCGAATGGTTGTTTGTTTGTATGTGCCCTGCGATTGGCTGGCAACCAGTTCAGGGTGTACCCCGCCTCCTGCCCGATGATAGCTGGGATAGGCTCCAGCACGCTCGCGACCCTAGTGAGGAGAAGCGGCTCAAAAAATGGATGGATGGATGGATAATGTCTATATTTACATGACCGAGTCAGAGTTTGGCTGCAGGCCAGACAGGGTAAAGGGCACCTGCCTGCATTTTGAATGAGGATCAGCTCACCAGGTGAGCATTGAGTTTCAGAGCTCATACATCATAAAGAATTAAGTGATATCCTTGCGGTGGCACGGTGATGACTGGTTAGCACATCCGCCTCATAATTCTGAGGACCAGGGTTCAAATCCAGCCTCGCTTGTGTTGATCTTGTATGTTCTCCCCGTGCCTGTGTGGGTTTTCTCCGGGTATTCCGGTTTCCCGAAAACATGCATGGTAGTTTAATTGGAAACTCTAAATTGCCCGTATGTGTGAATGTGAGTACGAATGGTTGTTTGTTTATATGTGCCCTGGATGGATGGATAATATCCTTGCTGCTAGCAAGCATAAGGTAACAAGGCTAGCTACGTGCTCCTCGTTGCAACATTTGTACAGAGAATGGGAGCGTCATGTTTAAAGTCTGTCACACGAGTAGCCACAGGAACTGACAGGGGAGGGTCTTAGCAAAATGCCAATTAAAAAAAAAAAAGTGGCACGGTGAAGAACAACATTTTTCTTGTCCTTAATCTGTGACTTTGGTTTTCTACAATACAATTAACACTTTCTATGTTCAATGCTGTACTTTAGTGTACTGTATGTGCCGGCGGTGGAACCTTCCACACCCTAATTTGATAATCTCAATGTTTCGGCATTTCCGAGAAGGTGTGAGACTAATTTTACACTTCAGGCATCCGGCTCCTTTTTTTACTCTCAGCAAACAACAGACATTCTTTTGGCTCAAACACAAAGGCTCTCTTTAAAAATCTCACGACTTTACCAACAAACCAACTCCATACGATACAAAATTTTAATTTCCTGACATGGATGAAGTATGCAGACGTAGCAAACTACTATAAAGCATCTGGATTGATTTAACCCTCTTTGCTGACCTCCACACTCACCCCACTTGGAGAATGTTTCTGCTGTTGGGAGTTGAGGCAGACTATCAAGAAGGAAGGTCACTTCTCACTCGCGCTATCAGTGCTTTCTGGAGAACATGCAGTCACTGACAGACAGATTTTTAAGCAAACATACGGTAATTATAGCAAATCCTGAGATAATCCACTGCATAGCCAATGACAGTGACAAAAAAGGACTTCTGTGAGTGTTGCTGAGAGGAGTTTAGCCTTTAGATGACCTTGTTTATAGGCAAGGAGGATTGCAGCTGTGCTATGAGCTTAACCAGATGTGATGGTTTGGTATGGCACTGCTCCATGCATACTTTATTAATAGTCCTCTCAACTTTAATCAAAATCACATTTTATGGATTCAGAATTTGGGTGCGTGCATGTATAATGTGAACTCTAGATTAGAATCCAATCAAGATCACAATTTAATCAACATTGCATTGCAGTCACCGTTGAGCTTTGCCTGGTGCCTGCTCATATTTGTCGTGTGAAGGCTGTCAAACACTGTATGGGGCAAATGAGAGGACTCTATTTCTCCCAAAAACAGAGTGACAAAATAAGCTCTCTCCAAAAGAACATCTGTTTGACACCACCCTGTAGGCAGAAGCACTGCGGCTGGAAACCTCCAAACCTGTGTGGAAAGTGAGAAGATTGTGATTTTGGAAGGCCCTGGAATGGAAAGCTTTCACAATGGCATGTTCATCAGATGTGATGTAATGAAACTGCGGATGTAGTTTCCTTTTACATAACTCCCAAATGATTTCATGGAACAAAAATGTATCAGTGCTCTATTGCCTGTCATGACAAAGCATGTAGCAATCTTTTAAAGGCAATTGATTTGTTTAAATCAACATTTTCTTTCTTACCACAAATATCTCTTAATGTCCTTTTAATGCCATAATCTCATCGGGGGCTTTACTATGGCGTGGCATTTGGCACTTACATCCAGGGGAATTTGGAGAAGGGCCTAATGGTCCCTCCTTGTTGGGGGTGGGGGTTAGTAACCCACCCAAATTTAGGGCGTCTTATTCAGACAACACCCAGGGTGAATACCACAGGCATGGTGTCGGCTGATTTGAAACATGTGTGTGTGTGTATGCATATCGGTTTTAACAGGTTCACAAACATGCATAGAAAAAAAAAGAAACAAAAACAAGACAAAATGTGAAGTTAAGTAAGGGCTAAAAGTCAATATCAACGGGATGTCTCACTTCATTCCATTTTCTTTGTACTTCCTGCCTTGGCCTGTGACAAAGTGCGTGCCATGCCTTGGCTTCAGCACAGACAAAAGCAACAGCTGTGTGGGAAAGAACCAAAGTGGACAAGCTGCAGTGTTGGCTTTCCACCTCAAACAAACATTTCAATCAAGTAAAACATACACCTCCCAACACCTTAAAGCCATCCCTGTGACTGCCGGAAATATGTACTCCCATCTTTATGATGTCTAATTTAAATGTAGAGAAATAGTTTGTCAAGACTTTTGGCATGCGCAGTCAGAAATGAAACTATTTTGCTTGCACCTGCAAGTGCTTTAGGCTGGTTTGTGTGATCTCCACATGGTTAGCATTGTGGTTTCACTTGACACTCGCTTCACCCCATTTAAACAGACTGAGCCCACATAGTAAAACACTTTAATTTTGACGTTTTTAACAAGAAAATTAATGACATCTCACCACTGTATTTAACATACCCCCCCCCCCCCTCTGTTTGCAGATGAAACGCAGCCGTTCTCACAGTTCAACGAGCCCCTGCTTGCCCCAGGACATCTTCCCCCTCAGACCACCCCACCTACCCCACCCTTGGACCCACTCTCTGTATGTCCCCTCCTGCCCACTCCCACCCCTCCCATGAGCTCCACTTCTTCCTCTTCGCCAGGCGGCAGTATGCCCAACTCAGAGCCGCCCCTGGTCTCAGGATCCAGTGGGCCATCGGCCTCTGGCAGCCCATCTGGCCCGCAGACAGAGGAGGACAAGGCAAAGAAGCTGCTGTACTGCTCTTTATGCAAGGTGGCTGTCAATTCATTGTCACAGCTGGAGGCTCACAACAAAGGTGGGTGTTGTATTCAACAACCACTCATACAAAAGTGGGAAGTACATACAGTATCTACAGTTCAACGTTATTTGAGTAGTAGTCCAAACCTGAGGCTGACCTACAGTCAAAGTAGTCAAAGGTTCGAGGAGGAACACTGATCAATAGATATGCTACCTCGGTGTAACAAAGTGTCTTCTAACATCCTATGTTACATTATCACATACGACAGACCAGTAATTGCCGACCTGAGGTCCGTGGCACCGTAGTGTGCGGTGAGAGAGCTTCAGGAGTGCTGCGGGAAATTATCTGAGTTCACCTAATTTGTCAGGTTTATTATTTATCAATTCCAAATATACCTTTGTTTATCTACATATGCCAGCTCTGGCACTTTTTGTGCCAGTTGTTGGTTGGTTTTGCTTATGTAATGTGGGTAACTTGGCTTAAAACAAAAGGTTGGATAGTTGGATAACACCTTGCTAGAATATTGAAGGTACCATTCCCTCGCTTAAACATGAATATTTTCTTTTGTCCTTGGCTGCATCCACGTTGCCTTCCATAGCCAGAGGCCTTCTGCTTCTGAAATGGTTTCACTAAAGATGTTTATTTATCGGTACGAAAAACACAAGCGGTTGTCTCCGTGCAGCTTAACGTCACTTTCTTAGCCTTTGTCAGCTTGAGTCCTCCATGACCTCCCTGTGACCTTTTTTTTTTTCCCTCTGAGGGAACACTTTATATCTGTTAAATCGGCCCATTAGCAGTCAGCAGCACATGCACTCGTGTGCTTGTGTTTTGACTTTAAACTGTATTGACTGTCCAAATGTACAGTGTGTATAAGTAAAAGTAAGAGGCCACCAGTGTTTTTTTCTTTGTTTGTTTTTATGCAAAAACTATAAAAATGTTAGTAATGACATTAAACAGGGTTGTATTCCATTTTGATTTTGGAGAGGCAGGTTTTGCATCTTTGCGTTTCTGTTAATTTGTAATTTAATTGTTTTAGCCTATCGTTTTAGTTTGTAATTGTTCTGTGAGCTGCAATGATTTATGCAATGAAAAAAAGGTTAGTGACAAAATAATACTTGCCACTTGAGCCTTGTAGCATTCACTGCTGTTTTGCTGAAACAAAAAGGATGAGAACGACTTTTACTCAGTACTGGTGTTGCAGTTGTGTGTTGACTTTGAGATGAACATCCAAAATCAACCATTAAGCTGACCAAAATATATAAATACAGACATTTTGTCAAAACAATAGATTTGAATGACAAATCAAGTATAAAACAAGTATAAAAAGAATGAATCCTCCTCACAAAAAATTTTTAAAAAAAAGATACCAGAATCAAGTAGTCCAGCGTCTTCCAATTGACTTGGAATGTTCTGGAATCAATGAGCGGCGCTCATTCTCCAAAACAAAACTGCATGTCTGAAGGGTCTAAAAATAAAAGCATGTGCTGCACTGCCACAGAGAGGGAGTGCACAGAAGGGAAAATGTGAGTGACAGGAAAGGAAAAGAAGTATGTGTAATGCTGTTAAACATTTAGGCAAACCCATAAGCTAAGTTTGTATTTGCAGAAATGTGCTTGTGTGAGTGTTTACACATGTTAGGTGACACATCTGAGTCAGGCTTACAAGGATAACAAACACACTGCACGATCCATTTTCTGACCAAAATAGAAGAAAGGCGAGACGCCCCAAGAGAACATTTCTGCCCTTGAGTGAAAGCAGCCGTCGTGCTCCTCAGGGCCTCCATGCATCTCACCCCGCGACCCTCACCCTTCATCATTCTGTAACCTTAACTCTGTTCAAAGGGCTACGTGGGAGTGAAGTCTGAGCCAATGGCTTTCCTTCAAGGGTAGGGGGGCATAGCATGGAGATAGTGTGGATCTAAGATCTTGATGGGGAGTATGACGTGATCCTAATCAAGTGATCGACACTGACTGAAAATTATTCGACTTCCTTTCGCATTTTTCTTATAGTTGCATGTTTGAGACACGAAAATATATATCCGCTTAAAGCCTCCAGTGACTCTAATATATCTTACTGGGTCATTGCAGGGCTTTTACACGCTGCAACAATGAGGCGCTCGCTCTAAAGAGGCCATATCAGCCCAAAGCCCTGGTTCACTTGCTGGCTGTCAAGTTGGACTTTAAAAAAATAATAATATCATGTATGCAGGCACATACGGGACACATGTGGCGCAGTCTATACAATTATCTCCACCCAAATGAACATCAATCAACAAATGTAATAAAAATCACATGAATGAGAAACTCATTCGTTGGGGCTCACCTGCTGCGCAGCTGTATGATTAGCGCCCCTTAGTGGACATGCTTAGTAGTACAACAACAATCATTTGTCATTTGTTTTAAAGACAACTTTGAGCTAAAAAGATAATGGTGCGCCTACAGTTTTCTTCATTCATTCCACTTGAGAGAATTACAAAAAAATCATTTAGTCACAGTTAATAGTGTTATTGATTTTTTTGTTTAGCGTGTGCTTTGTGTGTGTGTGTTGTGTGCGTGCGCGTGTGTGTGCGCAGGTACCAAACACAAAACTATTTTGGAGGCTCGGAGTGGGCTGGGCCCCATCAAGGCATATCCACGCCTGGGTCCCAAGCCCAGTGGGGAGCAGGGAGGTGGCCCAGTGGACCCCAACACTCAGGAAAGAACTTTCCACTGTGAGATCTGCAACGTGCGGGTCAATTCTGAATTTCAACTCAAACAGGTATGTGGAAGAGGCTATAGGTGTTTTTAAATGTACAGTACATTATATGGACTAAAGTTTTGTCACACTTGAGTGCAATATCGAGTTGGCCCTGGTTTACAGGATATTCATATGACTCCCAAAGTAGATTAATTGAATTCCACAGTCAATTTAGCCTCTCTCTGTACGTCTTTATAGGTCTCGCTTTGTGCACTGGGAACAGAAAAAAATGTCTTCCCCAAACTGTTCTCACTATTGATTATTATATATATTAAGCAATCATTTAGTGTATCCCAAGACCTTTGTCCATAGTGTAATAGACATAAAGTGGTGCTTTAAGATACAAGTTTAATTCCTTCTGTGACACTCAAAACACTGCTAAATAATCTTTCCCAATTTATATGAATAGAAATGCCATGAATCCGCTCCCCCCCAAAAATTGCATTGTTTTTAATAAGAAAAATAGCACTCAATAATATTGTATGTTATAAAAACATGTAATAATAATATAATTACAATGAAAGAATTCGGCGGCACGGTGGACGACTGCTTAGCACATCTGCCTCACAGTTCTGAGGACCCGGGTTGAAATCCAACCTCGCCAGTGTGGAGTTTGCATGCTCTCCCCGTGCCTGCGTGGGTTTTCTCCGGGTACTCTGGTTTCCTCCCACATCCCAAAAACATGCATGGTAGGTTGATTGAAGACTCTAAGCTGGGTGTGGATATGACTGCGAATGGTTGTTTGTTCCTATGATTGGCTGGCGACCAGTTCAGTATGTACCCAGGGTGTACCCTGCCTCTCGCCCGAAGTCATCTGGGATGGGCTCTGGCGCGCCCGCCACCCTAATGAGGATGAGCGATAAGGAAAATGGATGGATGGATGTAAAAATTTAAACAGTTTGATCATAATTATTCATTGCTGGGCAATGAAGCCTCTTTCCTGAAATTTTTTTCAAAACTGGTTCTTGTTTTAAAGTGAGTTGAGTTGAACTCACTGCTATCATACAGCACTTGCATCTCTAATTTTAGCTTGCAAGTCAAAGCAAAAACTTGGCTTGTATTCTTGAAAAAATTGTAAGTCAGGTCTCTCATACTGTACGGTCGTATCTCAAGGCACCACTGTATTTGGTTTTACTTTTCACATGATTCTCAATTATTCTGAAAGTCAAGTCAAGTTTATTTGTATAGTCCTTAAAGAGTCTCAAAGGGCTTGACGGGTCCACAGTTGACAATGATTGATGACATCCCCTAATCTTAAACCCCCAATCAATGAAAGAGTAATGGAGTGTCAATTGTCTGCTTTTGCTCCATGTTAACTGGTTTCAGCACATATCAAGTCGAAGGCATCGGGACGGCATGGCAGGCAAGCCAAACCCTCTCCTCAGCCGGCACAAGAAGCACAGAGGAGCTGATCTGACGGTAACATTTCAAGCTTCTGCTATTGATTTTCGCTCTTCCTGTGATGCAGTCAGAACATTTGTAGACCCAAACTTGACAGTGTTAATCTGCAAGGTCTCCAAAACTCCAGAAAAAGAGTCTCTCTGCGCTTAGTTAACTGTAACTCTAAAAAAAAAGGCAGCATTTATGTTCATAGTCTGGAACTAATGTATCTTAATCACGTCTCTCTCTCTTGTCCTGCATCTGTTCATGTCCCTCCTTGTGGTGTTTAGTCTTCTTTGACCTTCTCCAAGGATCTCACCAAAGCTTTGGGCGCCGGCCTTCTACCCAGCCCCTTAGCTGTCGCCGCGGCCATGGCAGCCGCCGCTTCCAGAAACCCGCTGGCTCTCCGCGCAGCGGCTCCAGCGCCTCACCCGCATCACCACCTGCTGCAAGGACCGCCCCTCAGCCACGCCATCTTGAGACCCGCTCCGGGGCCCATTCGCACCGCCCACGGGCCCATCCTCTTCTCCCCTTACTGACACATTACCTGCTGACTTGGGCCCGGTGGGGATGAGCCACTCCAAAAGCACACTGTGAAGACACAAACATGATCCACAGACAGCAACTGGTCCAAACGTATTTAAATATGTACTGATAAAAAAAAACAATGAGAAAAAAGCCAAACTGCAAGTCTCTCATGTTTCCCTTTACCTGAAACTCTTCCTCCATTTCAGAGACTTCTGTGTGACCTGCAGATGGAATAGGCAGAGGAGAGATAATTATTCACGATGCATTGGACTCCCTAGTACAGTTCGTACATCCCTAACCCTCCCGGTTGCCCTCCCTTGGTCCCTTGCACTGTGGCCCAGTCAGTCATGGTTGCCTGAATAGCTACAAAAGAAACACATGCGCACCATCAAATCCACATGTATCATTAGATAAATACTCTGAGCCCTGTTGTTTTGCTCTCGTCACCATGACAAAATGTGCTCTTCTCATCCTATGCACTTAAAAAACAAAGACAATGTTGTTTTGTATGGTACTTTTGCGGAAATAGTGGACTTTATTTTGTGCGAGTATAGGGGTGTTCGTTAGTAATAATGCACATGCCCCCGCAAATCTTCTTTTTGTAACAGTAACAAGATACTATGTAATAGCTGCTGACAGGCAGATGCAGCTCCCTTATGATGTCCTGAGAAGCTGAGAAGAGTGTTAGCACAGGTTGTTGGATGGGCTGACCTTGGAGAAATCTGTATTTTTAAAATAGATTGTACCAACCAAAACATTTCCACAGGACATATATGCTATCTGCCAACCTCACTCACAGTCAAAGAAGAGCAGCACAAAGGGTAGAAACCAGAACAGTTTGGGAACCTCCAAAGTGGGATATACAATCATCGGTTCAGGGGCACTGGTTGACTTCCAAGTTGTTCTCCTTTAAAACAAAAACAAACAAACAAACAAAGAAAAATACACAACATATACACTACTCACAAAAAGCAAGGGATTTGGGGCTTCGGGGTGAAATTTCCAGCCGAACTTAAAATGCACTACAACCTTTACAGGAGAACTTCATTTCACCTTCTGTTAACTTTTGAACACACATGTCCAACTATTCAGTGTTTCAGTACTTTTTGCAAGTAGTCATTCTCAACAAGTGTTCCATGAGCCATGAAAATGTCTACTTCTTAGCCTTTCTGTGACTCTTCCAGTCTTTTGTATCTCTGTTGCAACCTGTTGAGGACTCTTTAAGTTCAGCGGCCACTTCCCTCTGTACTGTTAATCAATCGTTTCGGTGTCGTCTTGGTCTGGTGACGTCAAAATGTGAACATTTTGATGAAGAGGCCTGTTTAAATACCAATTGTAATTGAACCAGGACATTTATTGGTCCATACATGTATCAAACACTTGCTGAGAATTTTGCCGTTGAGTTGCTTGAGAACAACAAGTTGGGAAAACAGTACTGAAACACCGAACAGTTGGACACCTGCATACGTTATAGGGCATTTTGGGTTCATCCTGAAATTTTACCCCAAAGCCCAATACCTATAACTTAATTTTTTTTGTGAGTAGTGTAAGTGTAGTTAATGCTGAAACTACCACCATCAAAAAAAGCAAAAAAACTTAACTCTAAAGGTGATTTCAATTACATTTGAACATTACTTACTGACATACAAGTGTAAAGAGAAGGTAACCACAATAAAATAAAATAGAACAGCGTAACACTCGCCACACTTTGATGCCTGACAGTCACGTAATGGAGAGGGAACAAGGTGTTTGTTAGCAAAGCGATACGGTCAGCTATTGACGCTTCAGAAGTACTGCTGGAATTGTGTCTAGGCGGGCGACAGACCGCATCTTTGTTCTTCCTTTGAGCAGAGGTTTAGCAAGGTCTTTGGCATGACGTCACACACCATGATGGTTTGAACTCCAAGTTATAAATGTGGAGGCATATTTTTCCCGAATTGAATTTCAAATTGTATTACTTTAGGGACATTCGACTTTGGAGGTTCTGCTGTACTGCAGTTGCTGTATTTACACCATGATCTCTTGGAGAGAGTTTACAATGGCCTTTCAAGAAGGGACATCTTACTCACCAGGTCTTCACACAGTGGGTGGTGAGGTTAGACCCTGTGTGCTTATGTAACCAAGTTGTGTCCATCGGTCATTCAAGTTCAATTGTCAATTTGTTAATCTTTTCCAAACATGCCCCATTCTCTCCCACCTCACCTCCCCTTTCATGTAAAAGAGTGAGCACATTAATATTGGAAATCAGAGTGCGAAAAGAAAGTAGGGGATAGTAGATGAAAGCCAAATACATGAATAGAGCAATGATCTTGAGTTGGAGTGACAGTTGAACCAGAACCCCAGCGTACTCCAGTGCAATGGAGACACTTGTTTTCTTCCTGAAACTGAAAGCCATGAAATGCACCATGATTTGTTTTCCTTCACAAAGATTGGTGAGCACTTTGTTTGGTTCACACTGTTTGCTTTGACTTTATCTCATGTATTAATAGAGGCAACAAGAACAAAGAAATGCAAAGCAATTATTGTATTTTGTAGGCCGGAAAGATTTAAGAACATGGACAGAAGGAGGTGTGGAGTTATGAAGTGTTGACCCACGTACGGGATGAACTCCATACTCAAACTGTACAGGAGACCCCGAAGCGAGCAATGCCGCAACTGAGCTATCGAGATGTACACTGTGCCCTTTCATTGAGAAGCAATGAGTTCTAATATCTTAACTTTTTTTGTCTGAATATTGCAATGCAATGAACATTTTTTTTGTTGTTGTTGTTTTTTTTGTTAGCATTGTGACATGTTGTCTGGAGTTATACAGTACATGTAAACTGGGAGCACGCAGACAGACTTTTTCTTCCATAAGGATTGCAAACCCTCCTAAGGGTTCCTAAAAGGGTTTGAGGGAGAGAGAAAGAGACAAAGCGAGGGTTTAGTGATTGACCCTTCATATTAAAGGGCCTTTTTTTTTTTTTTTTTTTTTTTTTTTTTTTGCTTGAGTAATCTCTGCTTTGGGAACAGGGTATAACACCGGGGGCCTAGAGACAAAAGCTATAGACTCACAACACTGGCAGAGTGGTTTTGTAGTTAGTTCTGTTTTTTGATGCGTGAAACTCTTGTGAGCTTCAAGAAGAGGCTGGCCCTGTAGTCAGTGTCCACCGTTGTGCTCTTTTTGTCGCCGAAGCAAATATGAGTTTTTGCCAGTGAGGAACTATTCCAGGGTCTGTGCTCTCCTTCCTGTTGGTACGTGTAGCATACTGTCCCGTGTGCGTTCTCATGTGTGCTGGGACCTGCTCGCTCCCTTTTGTCGAATGCCACATAGAGTTCAAAAGTGGCCTAACACTATACTGGAAAAAGAAACCTGCACATTTCATCACCTGATCCGGTGTTCCGCAAACAAGACATTTGAAGCAATCGTCATGACTCATGTTCATTATTCACAAATGAAAAAAATAAAATAAAATAGATTCTTATTTTCGGAGCTGGTGTTTCATGTTAGCTGTGTTTAGGCTACTAGCCTTAGCCTTATTCTGCCCTCTGTCTCTCCTGCAGGGGCAGAGAGAGAGACAGAGAGGCTATGTTGTAACTTTGTCTTGCCAATAAAGTTATTTTTGAATTTCATTGTCGGATGGACAGCGTTTGTATGATGAACTGTAGCAATACCTGACTCATTCTGGCTGCTCTTGTTTATTGCAATAAGATGAAATGGAATAATATGTGTGTATGTGAGTAAATCATTATTATAAATGTAATTTAAAAATGAAAAAAATACACTTTATGGTAAATAATATTGGTTTAAAGAGGAACAATGTTGGAGAAAAGAAAATGTCAATAAATCATTAATCAAACAATTTTTGAGTTTTTATTGTTAAGTGTGTGGGATCTTTCACTCTGAAAATGATCACCAAGCATACAAGTCCTCTAACAATTGTTCACTTAGTTTTAAACGGTCATAACCTGATAACCTACAGAGATTAAAAAAAGTGTTGTTTTTGTCTCCTACAATTAACCAAACACAACAATTCCTGTGGAAGAAATTGCTGAGCCATTTGATCATGCATGCAATAATAGATTTTTTGTTTGTTTGTTTTTGTTCTTTGTCCTGTTCGGCTGTTAGGTCAAGCAGAATGGAAAATCCGTATCCCTTTTATGCCGGAACAGTTTTACTGTGTCACAGTGGAGTTTTTAAGCTTCCGCTGTGGTTTCTTAGTATTATAATTGAGGTTTATTGAGAATCCGACTTGATCAGGCGAACAGAACAAAGGCCCGAGGAGCGACAGGGGGGTCCCACCGCCCCCACCAGCAGCCAGAGCGGGGGGACCCAGGCAGGCGCCAGCTGGCACCGCCCCAGCACCCACACAACATGGGCGAGTCACCATCACACCACCAATACTCCCCAGGAGGTCACCCCAGTGGTCCCCCCCCCACACACACACACACACCTTCGAGATCAAAAAGGAGGGAAAAAAGACTCTATGAGTTTTGAAGAAAAATTGATAACTAAATACTTAATGTTTCCTGTAGGAATAGGGTAATGTGGGATTTGATCTGCAGGAGTCCATGAGTTTGCTGTTATTGGGAGTATTGTTGATTTTGTCCATTTAATAGAGTATTCTGATATTTGTGAAAATGTGTGCCTGAAGAGAATACTTGGGTTCCTGTAAGTAAAGAAGAATATCATCAGCATATAGATTGATTTTGTGTTCTGTCACTAGTGAGCAGATAACTTTAATAGCATTCTGACGTAGAGCGGCAGCAAGAGGTTTGATAAATATTGCAAATAGCGTCGGTGAGAGTGGACTTCCTTGTCTGGTTACTCTTTGTAATGTAAAACTTTGTGAAGTGTTCCTATTTGTGGTGACTGTCGCTTTCAGCGAATTGTATAATGTTGCTATCCAATGCATAAATGAATCTCCAAAGCCAAATTTGCGAAGTAGTGCAAACAGGAAAGCCCAGTTAGCTTTATCAAAAGCTTTCTCTGCGTCAAGTGACATGATGATTGCGTTTGGATTTTTACGCCGTGACATGCTTATTAAATTCAACAGACATATGACATTATTTGTGGAACTTCTACCTTAAATGAAGCCTGTCTGGTCATAGTGGATTATCGACGGAAGTACCTTTTCAAGATAATCTTGATATCTACATTAATCAGTATTTGTGGAACTTCTACCTTTAATGCAATAATAGATTTTGTGAGGAAACACGTTGGAAAATACATCTAAAACGATCTTTTTAAAATTTTGGCTGTATATTTTTCAGACATACAGTGTCGTCTATGAGAAACAGACTTCCTGTTGTCCAGTCTGAGAAGCAGCAGCATTGCTCTCCATAATGGACAGCTTTCATCGCTCTTTCTCTTTCAAACATTCCTGAGCATCTTGCTGCGGCTGTCAGTATTCATACAAACAATATAATGCGAGGCCACTAGATGGCCATGCTGTACTGACTGTGCTTCTCATTCAAGTACGCACATGCATGAAGACTGTGACACAACCTTTATTGAGTCAAGGCACATATTGTATATGAGAAAAATGTCATGGCACACTGCTATACAAAATGTTACAAAAAGTGGATACACATGTTAATTCCCATCTCGTGGAAGAGCATTAATGGTCACAATGACATAGATAATGACCAAAAATACATCAGACAATTTATAGTCACTGAATCACTGTTCTGTGTTAAAGTGAGGGAATTACATACTAATTACATAGGCCTACATGTCAGCAGAGCCAAGATGATGTGCTGAAGATTAAACCGAGTGTGTGAATGTTGGTTTGGTTTATTATTTAGTTGATTTTGAATGTGTCTGCCTCACAATCAACAAGGTCCTGGCTTCTGATCTCGGCTCGGGCCCTCCTGTGTGTACCTGTCCATGTTCTGACTGTGCTCGAATAAGTTTTCTCAGAGTGATCCGGTTTCTGCCCACATTCCCAAAAACATGCTGATTAGGTTATTTAAAGAGTCTAAATTATTCCTATGTGTGAGTGGTTGTTTGTTTGTATGTGCTCTGTGATTGGCAGGTGACCAGTTCAGGGTGTACCCCACCAGCGAAGATAGGAAAATGGCTGAACATGACATTTCTTTCATTGCTAATATGATGAAAAGGTATTTTGTTTGGGGAATTTAATAGTTGTCTTTCTGTTTCTTTGTTGCACCTTTATGTTACTGTCCCCTCTCTGCGATGTGTCTCAGGGTGTCAGGTGTCTGCAATAAGTGAGTAGTTTTGCTTTATTTTGACTATATTATGCAGTGGTTAACTTTTTTGTTGTACGTGTATTACAGTTCATTCATTCGTTCATTTCCATCCATCCATTTTCTGAGCCGCTTATCCTCACAAGGGTCGCGGGCGTGCTGGAGCCTATCCCAGCTAACTCTGGGTGAGAGGCGGGGTACACCCTGAAATGGTTGCCAGCCAATCGCAGGGCACATAGAAACAAACAACCATTTGCACTCACATTTACACCTACGAGCAATTTAAAGTCTTCAATTCACCTACCCTGCATGTTTTGGGGATGTGTAAAGAAACCCAAGCAGCCACGGGGAGAACATGCAAACTCCACACAGGTTAGGCCGGATTTGAGTCCTCAGAACTGTGAGGCAGATGTGCTAAACTGTCGGTCACTGTTCCACCTGTATTACAGTTAACAATGGTAAAACGTTTCTTTAAATAGTGCCTGCAGAGTTAATGAACATTTTATGATGATGAGCCTGGAACAGATTAAGTCCCTTTACATAATCTCCTATGGGAACATTTGTTTTGAAACAACAACATGGATTTCAACGAGCAACCCAGAATTGATTGTGTTCAATGTTGGTGTTACCACTGTGTAACCTATTAGCTTTTTTATTAGCCACTTTTGATAGTCAGAAAAAGTTATACAGTAGTAGTATATACGGGTGCATCTCAATAAATGCTGCAGCTTGTCACCCTCTTGGCCTCCTGCTTCAGTTCTCACAAGCTCCCTGAAATTGAGCAGTCGAAGAATAAATCTGGAACTTGAGTCTACTTCTACCAGTATAATGATCCATACAATCCATTCTTACAAAGTTCAAATCATCTCCAAGTGGTTTCTGATACTTGACGGTGAATCATTTGCCTCAAATGGCCTCCGCAGTCACAGAGCAATCTGAAAAATGTACCCAGCACCTTGCTGAACCTTTTTCTACAATGAATTCAACATTATTATGCACCTCTCACAAATTCCAACTGTTCCCAGGTGTCTTAATAACATCTCTGTGACATGCTTTGCTCAAAATACCCAAAGGATCAAGAATTACAGAACATTATCCACCATCCTTTTGACAGCACTGCTGAAAGCAGACACTTATCTTGTTCTTGTCAGCTCTCTGGGGACACAGCATCATCAACCCAATTATTTATTTTTTTGGCCTATGGGCATTTATGTTTACAAATGCTGGACTCTGCCTCATAATAAGAGTCTATGCAAACTTGGTATGTAGTCTACCTAATTGGTTCCCCAACTGTTTTTAATCTTGAAAATGCCATTGGGTTTCAGCACATAATGTTAGCTAGCCCATAGAGTTTGGTCGCATGAAAACCGTGACACCAGGATGCAAAAGTGTCATCGGACAAGCCTCTGTGGCTGTGAAAGGATAACAGTACATGGCGGAAGTACTCCTCAATGCATACAATGAACCCCTGGACACCAATTAAGGTATCAATGCTTTGCTGCCATCTTGTGTTCACGTTATCAAGGAACAATGTTGAATCATAAAAAAGTAGTGGGGCGGGGGGCTGTCTTGTCTCATGCAAATGAGCCTTTGCTCATCCACTTTACTGTGAGGTGTGTCAATTTAGGTATGGCTTCTTTACCGTGACACCCAGGCAACACCATCGGGGAGTTGGGGCCCCAGGATAAATATCACTTTGTGCCCCACCACTTCAATGCTGCAAATTGAATATATATATATATATATATATATTTTAAGGGCCCCTGTCACTCATGGGCTTTTAGAATCGTCATCACTTACAGGACTACGGGAGCAAGGAGGTGGAAATAGTGGATACTCTGCTTCCATAAAAAAATAAAATACATTTTAAAAAAAAGGTTTTGTTTTTTTTACTGTATTTTCACTTGTGGCAGCAACACTTCATCACCACTGGGCACCAAGTATCTACACCGGAGCAGCTATGAGCCCCTGTAGGTCAATAAATCATTAAACTCATCCTGCTGCACATCGGACATTTCTTTAAAACATTACTAGACTTTACAGAGGACAAAGTAAAATCAATTCTTGGAATAATTCCACATTTCCAATCCCCACACAGTCACTCTTTTGACTGCTTGAAACAAGTTGATTATATATCCTATTGCCATGGCCTGTGTTGCACAGAAGGTCAATTGGCCTTGGCCACCCACTCCACCATGAAGTGCTGCAGCCCATTCGCTCACAATTGTGCTTCTTGTCTCCAGCTGCTGCCATGCCAACAAGTTAGCCGCCCGCCTTCTGTCACTTGGCTGCACAAACTACTGAGACATTTCAAACATTTTTTAGATGTGAACTCAAGGTTTGCCAAATAAACTCCTCTTTATGCTGAGTGGAGATATTTTGTGAAAGCATGAAGTGGAAGTCTGTTTGTTGTGAGAATGGCTGCCACTTAATTTCCCTAAAGAGGACAGGATACTACTGAGGGTCGGAACCATCCTTGCCTTCAGTTGAATCTACAGAGAAGCATGTGTCATTTAATATTAAATGAAACCTGAGTTCATCTGACTTGGGTCGTTCTGTCAATTGCCCACTGTGTCAGCATTGTTAAAGTCACAGAGCGCCACTGCCCTTTCCCATTTTCAATATCTACAGTATTCTCCTGACTAAATGGCTTCCTCACTCATCACTTTGCTGCTTTGACCTCTAAAGAACAAGGAAGCACAAGCAGTTCACTCACACAGGTCACACTGGAATCGTGACACCATGTTGTAAATGATCAATCTTTTAGAGACAACCCTTTCTACAACATTACAGTATATGATTGTGCTCCTAAAAAAGTAAAATAACAATATACTGCACCACAGTAATGATTTTATTAGCATAAAAACATCAAATTGCTCATGTCTCTGTCCTCTAAGACAGTAAACTGTGGATTAAATATCTCTTCCTTGAAGTTCCTCATAATGCCAGTTCATGTGCGTGGGGACAGACATCTGAATTAACCTCAGCTGAGAGCAATATCTCTTCATGCCAATCATGTTGGAATATCTGTGTTACACGCTCTAATTAGAATTTGCATGCTGTCGATTGTTGGGCTCAAAGACCTGAACATGCAACAGCTTGATTTAGCTGCCTGACTCCTGTTTTGGAGTAGTTGTTTTTTGTTTGTTTTGTTTTTTAATTTATTTTTGTTTGTACCCCTCATTTCCCTCTTTCTTTCTATTTGCATAATGCGTCCTGTCGATTACAAGATGTCCTGTTCCCTCACCTACAGCGTTAGAACTGCAGATGATTGACATACACACACACACACACACATATATATATCCGACTGTACTGTGCCAATCATGATTGCTGGGTGTGGGTCGTTTAGTTTGACCTTTGGCAATGATCGTGTATACAGTCAGTGCTGAAAAGTCAGTGTCATTTCAAGCGTGATTGGACATGATTGAAAAGCTGCAACCATGACATTTATTAATCTAATACACAACTCTATCTAAGGGAATTACACACAATTATATTCCTGCTTTGCCGTTCACAGCAAAAATAAAACTCACATCTTAACAAACAGAAGTCTTGCGAGGGGCACCAAAGAACATTTTATCTTCTCCCGGGTGCAATATCCACTTAGAGGGAAGTGCTACCGTATACCGACATCTTCAGATTCCATTTGAAGACAAATGGAATTTGATTTTCTCTTTATCACTTACACATTATAATGCTGGATGTCTCCAGGGTGAAGATGCTAGACCTGCCTCGTCTTGCTGTCAACTGCAGAAGCGCCTTACAATATTGTACACACTGTGCAATTGTAATGAATACAAGGCACAAGCATGCTGAAACAATAACAAGATATGCTGTATGGTATAAAATGAATGGTATAACTAAAGCAGTTGTGGCATCTCCGGCTTCAGACCCTCCGATATACAAACAGTCCAAACGGTAGTCTAAATGTTACCTGATACACATTGTAATTGCTTTGCTATTTCGTCCATTTAGCCAAAAGAAAAAAGGCTTTCAGTATTTTCTGACAGAATGATCACCTCCATACATGTATTCATTTAGTTATTAGTTCAATAATTTAACATTAATTTTAAAAACTGATTTTGAAAAACGTAAAAGATTCTAAAAGGTTCACTAAAATATAAAAATTAATTTTTAAAGCCGGGTCGACTTTATGTTGGAACATTTTTTAACATATCAGAGTGGTATTGATCAATTAATGAATTAAAGAGTCTGTGCATGTAACAATATTGTCATTAGATATTTTTTTTCCTTGTAGTTCATTTAGTTTTACAGTGTTGTGACAGCCATGGCAATGAAGACAAGACAGTTTAGCAACCATCTGTCCAGTCAGCATGCGTGTTTGCATTGCACTTGCATCTAAGACCACAGTGCTGTACAGGCAGGAACAAAAATAAATAAATTATGTACGTATGCAGTGCATCTAGTGGGGATATGACTATTAACATGCGTCACGCTCAACTGTCATAATGGCATCAACAGAGCCAGTAAACAGCCGTTGACTCTTTCTGATAAAACTAATCATGATAACCTTGGCTCCAATGTGGTAATGTGTCCAATAAGCCATGACAGTGATATAGATCCATCAACTGTGATACGCTGGCAGCTACATAGAATTCAGCCAGCATTTGTTTTACCATTTAAGTGTGTGTCTTTTCACAAGAAAAACAAATAAAATAAAAATAAGCAGCCTATTGGTGGAGCGGAAGTCAGCAGATTGATGGTGGAGCAAACAAATCTCTCACATCCAAGCAGGTTGCCACAACTCCTGAGGCCGACAAGAGCATTTTAGTGGTGAAATTGAGCAGAATGTTTGCTTTGGGGTCTGATAAGTATGGTGACGTGAACAAATGATAGGTGTAGGTCATCAACAGGAAAGGAATCTTCTCAGGCATTGTCAGAATGGGGGCTGGGTCACCTACACTATAGAGGTCCATAATTATATTAGCTTGGACGCTGCTCATTTTGTGTTAGCACGAGTGTTGCATGGAGATCAGAAATTATTTATTTAGTGAGATGACTTAGGAGTGGCGGCACGGTGGAAGAGAGGTGAGAGCGTCTGCCTCACTGTTCTGAGGACTGGGGTTCAATCCCCGGCCCCGCCTGTGTGGAGTTTGCATGTTCTCCCCGTGCCTGCGTGGGTTTTCTCTGGGCACACCGGTTTCCTCCCACATCCCAAAAACATGCATGGTAGGTTAATTAACAACTCTAAATTGCCTGTAGGTGTGAATGTGAGTGTGAATGGTTGTGTGTTTGTATGTGCCCTGCGATTGGCTGGCAACCAGTTCAGGGTGTACCCCGCCTCCTGCCCGATGACAGCTGGGATAGGCTCCAGCACGCCCGCGACCCTAGTGAGGAGAAGCGGCTCAGAAAATGAATGGATGGATGGATTTACGAGTTTTTCTGAGGTACGAGCTGTCCTTTGGCCTATTTTATGCTTTGACTTGCGACCAAAAAAATTTGAGATACAAGCACTGTATGGTAGGGAACAATTCTTCAAATTAGAGGCTTTAAGATGTGACACGACCAGTTGGAGTTTACTGTCAAACTAAAACATAAAAACACAAAAGAACGAATTACGTGCTGTGTATTTAAAACAACCACATGGTTTTCCCTGAGGAAGGTCTGCTTAGCTTAATGCTATCAAACAATGCAAAACGCCATACAAAGAATAACAAATAGTATTAGTGTCATGTCCTTTAAGCAATGGATATTTGAACAAATGGTCTAGCAACACGTTTAGTCAGACAATGTAACCATACTCGTGTAATATTTCCCCTGTGAAAAAAAAGACTAATGTTACTGCGTCTTACTGAGGAGTTGTGTCCGTCTCATTGTATATCTGTAATGTGTTATTACCATGTTTTTATAAAGTACAATACTTTCGAGTGCTATTTTCCTTGTGAAGAAACGCATTACAATTTTTTTTATTTTTTGCGTGTGTGGGGGGGGGGGGGGGGGGGAGGTTGGAAACCATAGCAAGCCATGAACGGGGACATACCAGTGGATGAGCTGGTGAGGGCGAGTTGTGGGCGTACTCAATTGACGGGAGGAATTAGCTCCAGGAGGTGGGATTGCGTGTGGCAACGCAGCAAAGGGCCAATTCTAGGAACTGTTAGCAGTTACAAAGGCAGAGGGTAGTTTAGGGAGGGTCACGTAATGGACATATTTGGAAAAACGATTGACAATAGTAAAAATGATAGGGTTACCTTCATAGGGGGGTAGGCCAGTAACGTAATCCAAAGCGATGTGGGACCAAGGGCGGCTCGGGATAGGCAAGGGCCGCAACAGACCAGCTGGGGGCACGTGTGAAGACTTCACTTCGGGCACAGACGGCGCAGGCTTGGACAAACTCCCGAGTGTCTTTGGCCAGGCAAGGTGTTGTATGAATTGGATAGTGCAGGTGATGCCGGGATGACACGTGAGCTTGGAGTTGTGGGCCCACTGAAGGACGTCAGAGCGTGCAGAATCGGGTACAAATAGTCGGTTTGAAGGTCCGGTTTTGGAGTCAGGATGAGTCGTTTGGGGGTTTTTGACAATATGTTCAATTTTCCATGTGGCTGCACCAGCAAAGCAGGAGGAAGGGAGGATAGTTTCGTGTTCTGCTGGGCTGCAGGGGGATGAGTATTTGTGGGATGAAAGATGAAAGATGAAGCTGTCTTGGAATTTTTTTTGTTTAGCACCAAGCATACATAACACAATTAGGGTCAATTTACTTTTTAAAACCAGTCATAGTAGAAGCAAGGTCATACACATACATAGATGATTCAGTAAAATATGGAATCATCAATATTATATATTACTGTATACTGTTCCTACAAAGGTTTGCCCAATTTCTCCTCATGTTTTATTTCCTAATATAAATTTAGAGTATAGAATTAATATATGCCCTCAAACAGACTGAAAGATCAACATTGTTTTTGAATTACCTTTTCCCGTACGACCCTTTCATCAAGTTGTTCTTTCATTCAACTTTTTTGAGGGCATGCCCTTATTTTCATTGACGTTGAGAATACATGGCATGGTTAAAAACAATAATGAGCAGAGGAAAGAACAGACATACTGTAAATTTGAATAAATGAAAAATACAAAAGTCATATAATACAGCTCTTAGACTCTTAGAAGTGGTCATGTTTTCAGGCTCAAATCATTCAAGGGTAGCATTGTATCCCTTTCAACCCAAAACATTTTGCTTGATCACAGATAAACTATGATTTAGGGTGATCTTCAATAGAAAAGATATAGATATATATCTAAAACTATAGTAAAGCCTAGTTAAAAGTACAGAATAAATATGAATATATAGTAATATAATATTAAATATCCACGTGAAGGCCAACGGATTTAGATGTCCTTGTCGAAATATCCTGATCGCATGAGGGCCTGCGCCATAATGAAAGCTTGCAATCACGGGAAGAGGTGTGACTAATAACAATTTACGGCAGGATTCCGGTCACAAGGCAAATCTGTAGAAAGGACAACTAAATGGAAATGTTCCACCATTAACATTACAACACCTGTCTCTTTCCAAGCTGTTTGCCAGAACAATTGTTTTGTCATAAGTCAGCATCATGTCAACTGAAGCAAATTGTTTGGAACTGTTATTTTAAACACTAATAAAGTGGCAAGGATTTTACTCTACACGCATCAACTCAGTCCACTTGCCTTCAAATATTGGGTTATAATAAACAAATCATTATAATAATCAAGACGTGATGCAGCACATAGAAATCTAATTACCGAAGGGATTGCAGATTTCTAATGAATTACGGTGTATGTCATCATGAGAATATAATGAGTTTATAATGTCTCACAATGGACTTTAGTGTTCCTCCTCATATCTTATCAGCTTTTATCATCCTTTTCCGCCCCGATGTCCTCTGGCGAGGTCACTGCTGCTTCAGTAGGCGAGGGGAAATAAAGATGAAGCCCATTCGTGTGTGTGAGTGTGTTTGCATGTATGTGCATGTGTGTGTGTGTTTGTTTGCGTGTATGTGCGTGCATGTGTGTGTGTGTGTGTGTGTGTATGTCTATGAAAAGGCTATGTCAAGAAAGCTAAAACACAATGTATAATTTTACACACACTAAGCAATTTGCCTTCATGTCGAGCATGACAGACCTGGTGCCAGCTGTGTTTGCCAGGACGCCAAACGCTATGCACATAATCACTTTACCAGCCCCGGCCTGCCCGTTATGGATGGCACTTGTCATTTACAGAGTAGAGCCCAGGGCCACCTGTATGTATGAGTGTGTTTGTGTGTATGCATGCCACGGGAGTGGGACTAGGTGGGCAGACAGACAAACAGAAAAACAAACAGGTTGGTCTCCATGCATGCAATAAGGGAACAGAAGAAAATAAGAGATGTGCTGCAGTGAGAGCACGCACTAGTAAATAGTCATTTGCACACACAAAACACACACTGTATGTGTGGTCAGACTCATTTTTCTCAAAGGAAATTAGACAAATGTAATTAATTTATTCCAGGGTCAAACTGTTGCCATCATAATACCTATTAATTGTACACGTACCCTTTTTAGTAATATTTTAACATAATTAACTGTCACACAAGTACAAGTAATTAGAGTGAGCCTACTTATGAGTTTTTCGAGATACAGCCGTCAATTGGTTGATTTTTTGCTTTGACTTCTGAGCAAAAAAAATAGATATGAGCGCTGTATGGTGGCAAGGAACTCAATTCAACGCACTTCACAACAAGGACCACTTTGGCAGACAGTGAACATTTTTTTAAAAGAGGCTTCAGGTGGTTTCATTCCACTCCCAGTTGATGTTTACTGTCAAACTAAACATATAACAAAGGGAATTATACGTTGTGAATTTAAAACAACCACATAGCTTTGCCTTAGAAAAGCTAATGTATGCTAAGAAACAGTGAAAAACACCATAGACGGATAAAAGAATAGCATCACTGTCGTGGAGTTATAACCCTTTAAACAACTGATATTTGAACACAAATGTGAGCAACACATGTAGACAGATACCATAACAAACTTAAAGGCATAGATTATGTATCCTCTGCGTCAACTCCACCTCCATGCATATCCATATGTATGTATTCTACTGCCCCCTGGTGGTGATGGTGCGCAAACCAGAAGGAGCAGCACAGTGTCCATTGAATTGAAGCAAAAAATGTGGCAAAAACTATTTAATTATTTACATTCTATTTAATTATGTCTTTATTGTATGTTTTAAATTCCAGGTAAACAGATATTTTTCTCATGTTACAAAAAGTTTTGTTTTTGGGTTGGGCTCGAACAGAATAATGGCATTCCCATTCATTTCAAAAGATGATTTAAGATACGAGTGTCTTGAGTTACCAGCATGCTCACTGATCAAATTAAGCATGTATCTCAATTAAGGCACCATAGAATAAAACAACTGGCAATATGAAAACAACAAAACCTTTTTTAACTTACTGCGTGTCAATGATAAATGATGCGGGCGCAGTCACTGTAGTGTATATTTTTTAAACGTTTGTAGTGTACTTGGGTTAAATAAAAATGTAATTAATTTAGGACAAAAGAATGTGCTGGAAGCAACGCCTGCGTTACGTGCGGTTCAGCGTAATTTTAAATTACAGCGTGAGAAATCAAGCTATTTTATCTATTAAGAGGGGCACCACGTCGCTTTTTATGTTGATAAAATTTAGTAAACGCGACGAGAAATCGTGTTATCAGTCTCGTAATCTGAAGGTTGCTACGCTTTATGAAATTTTGATAAGAGTTCTAGACGGCCAGAGGTTTCTTTCCTCGAACCCAAACACACACAATAATGCAGGTAATGAATTTTATGGAAAATTTAATGATCTAACATTTTCATGCCTTGCATTGTCCCACGCCCATCCTCTTTAATACCTGTAGCGAATATTTCAAATGTTATGTGATTGTTGAGAACACTACTATTTGCAATGTGGTGTGGAGTGAAACATTTCATCTGGTTCAGTTGACAACAGATTCGACATCAGACATTCAAGTTTGCAGAAATACAGCCGCTAGTGGCGCTCGTGTAAAGTTCTTGAAATATTAACTCCCAGCCAAGTCCGGTAAAGACGGTTTAATGTGTCTTGCTTCAGATGATCATGGCTGGTGATTCACTTAGTGTCTGTATGTGAAGTTGAGTCTCGCGGGAAGAGCGAGTCTCGCCGAAGACTGGGGTGCTGGGTGTCATCTTTCCATGGCGTGTCCGCTACACATACATGTGCAAAAAGAATTTAACCACTGTAAATGTAAAAACATGTTTAAAAAAAAACAAAAAACAAAACTCTACCTTATCTTTGATAACAAGTGACAACATGTTTAGCAGCTAAACAGTCAACCTGCAACTAGCACTAACAGGTAACATAAGCAGTTGCTGCTGGACTTCTGTGTATAAGAGCCAACCACCTTTTAGTTTGGGGTCGGAAATGAAACTAAAAGGGCGAAATATACTAACTGTTAACCTCTCTGCATAATAGATTTAACCATAATTAACTTTTCAAAAAGCAAAAACAACTGCAAAACTTTCGAAATCCTGATCTGTACCATTGGAATTCATGGATGTGGCTTTGTGAAAGTTCAATTGAAAGTGAAGCTTATGAGCTGATATCTAACCTGTGGCAGTTGCACCCAATGTGAGATGATGCCAATAGAAAACCAATTTCACATGGCATTTTCGTTTTTTAGGCACCTCCATAAACTACCCCAGCCACCACCCCTATCCCCAGAAATGCTGATATTGCAGATACCAGAAACCAGCACTTGCTCAAATTAAGTGGTAGTAGTTGAGTAAGTGTTAACAAGTGTTACCCGACAGGTATTCTGAAAACTGAATTGCCCTGCCATTAACTTCTTTGAATCTTGAAGTGTTAAACTAGTAAACTTGTCTAGTAGGTTCCACCAAACCCGATTGCAGCAGTTCTTGCCACGCCTAAAAATGTCACTGAAAGACATTTAAAAGTTGCCATAAATAATAAGTTGAAGGAGTAATGCCATTGACTTGACAATCAAAACAAAGAATACCTTGCTAAAGTGAGTAGTAGTAGTTTAACTATTAATCAGACACGCAAAGTTTGTCCTTCTGAATCACTGCTGCTGCTTTCATTTCAGAGAATAAACAGAACTCTGTGGATGTGTCTGAAACAATCAATAGGTGACCCCTCATACTGCCAAAGCAATAACAGCTGTTACTTGAAGGTATGTGGCAAACTTAGGTGAATGCACCATGAATAATGACTTTCATTGCCTGGGTCTCTTTGGGACGGAAAAAAAGAAACACAAGACTAAAAGGCCAGCAGTCATCCAAAGGCATTTTTATTGTCTCACCTTCATGGAAGACTCACCTCCCATTCTACGAAATTAGAACTGGACCACGCACTCAAACCTTGTTATGCATCTGACATTTGAACCTACTGATCATATTAGCCGATGTAGAACAAAGCAATTTATTCAGCTCCCGGAGGAAATAACATCAGACAATTGTGGAATGAGTTATATGCAGCAGATGAATATTTCACTTCGCACACCTGAATAAAAGGTGCTGTTTGTTTTCAAATTGTGTGTCCAAGTTAGGGTTTCATTACATTGGGAGGCAACTAGGAGCTGCCTCCTCAGTGGACATTTAAAGATTGTTTTTGTTTAAGCAGACATTGCTGTAAATCTTTATTAAGATATTTATTTTGATTTGATTTGATCGATTGTGTTTTTTCTCATATTAAATGTAGAATGTTGTGATTTGGTATTTTGTACTGTACAATGCTGCCTTGAGATACAAGTGACCCGACTTACAAGCTTTTTGAGGCACGAGCTGTCGGTCGTATGATTTTATTTTTTTTTGTCTTGACTGAAAAAAAATTGATATGAGTAGTGAATGTTGATAATAAACTCAACTCACTTCACAACAAGCAGCACTTTGGCGGTTCTTCAAAAAAGAGGCTTCAAGCTTTTGAATGCCACTCCCAGTTGAAGTTAACAAGCCGGCTAAAACTAAAACATCGAGAATTATACCTTTAGCATATATTAGTTGAATAAAAATGTAAGTAATTTAGGAGAAAAGAATAAGTTGGAAGCAACGCCTGCGTTACTTCCGGTTTAGCGTAATTTTAAATTGCAGCGTTATAAATCAAGCTATTTTATCTAGAAAGGGGCACCACGTCACTTTTTAGTTGTATAAAATTTCAGGACAAAATGATGACAAACCTTTTATCCTCAGTCTCATAATTTGAAGGTTTCTACATGAATTAGATAAGAGTCCTAGATGACCAGAGCCTCACAGTTCTGAGGACCCGGGTTCCATCCCCGGTCCCGCCCGTGTGGAGTTTGCATGTTCTCCCCCGTGCCTGCGTGGGTTTTCTCCGGGCACTCCAGTTTCCTCCCACATCCCAAAAAACATGCATTAATTGGAGACTCTAAATTGTCCGTAGGTGTGAATGTGAGTGCGAATGGTTGTTTGTTTGTATGTGCCCCGCGATTGGCTGGCAACCAGTTGAGGGTGTACCCCGCCTCCTGCCCGATGATAGCTGGGATAGGCTCCAGCACGCCCGCGACCCTAGTGAGGAGAAGCGGCTCAGAAAAATGGATGGATGGATGGATGGATTTCAGATAACGAGACCATTTTCATTCATTCATTTGCATTGTCACGCACCCATCCTCTTTAATCCCAGTAACAAATGTTTCAAGTGTATATGAATGTTGGGAACACTAATATTTTCAATGTGGCATTCGTGTTGTGGGGTGAAACATTTCATCCGGTTCAGTTGACGACAGATTTGTCATCAGACATTCAAGTTTGCAGAAATACAGTCACTCGTGGCGTTCATGTAAAGTTCTTAAAATATTAGAACCCATTCAAGTCCAGTGAAGAATGTGATCAATTAATCCAGGTTGCAGTGGCTTTCCGCCACCTGTGGGTGTCGCTAGTACACCGTCCATTGTCCCAGCCCGGCTCGACAGGTGTCATGGCACACAGCGGGAAGGAGACATCTTTGTTGGTGAGCCTCTTCAGGCTGGCTGGTGGTGGAAGTGAATTAATTTTGCGTTCTGGTGCGAAACCAGATGTCTTTCTCAGTTTTGATGTTCCGTGGGCTTGTAATTCACTTAGCGCCTGTGTGCGAAGTTGTAGCTGCCGTGCTCCGTGGTCGTCCACCGAGGCGGGTATGCGGAACAGCACAAAACTGGGGGGAGCTGGGTGTCATCTTTAATGGCGTGTCCGTTACACACCTCATGTATTAAACATAAGTAGTAAAGTAAGTAAAAAATGTATAAAACAACATATACAGTAACAGCCTCAAAGCCTGCTAGCTTAATGCTAACACATAAAGGGAAACGCCATAGACAGCTAATGAATAGCATGAGTGTTGCCATGTTACTGCAGCAACAGATATATGAATACAAAAATTGGAGTAACACATAGAGGCAGATAATATAACAATGAAATACTGGAGCATAAAAATGTGGCAAAAACAGTTTAACTTCATTGCATTCTATTTCATGATGTCATTAATTTATGTTTCTTATCAAGTACAATATTATAGAGTGCTATTTTTGTTATTAAAAAGCGCATTACAAACCTTTTTTTTTGTAGACTGGAACGGATTAATGGGATTTCAATAGGGAAAGATGATTTGAGATACAAGTGTTTTGAGTTATGAGCGTGGTCACAAAACTAATTAAGAAGAAGAAGAAGAAGAATCATCTTTTATTGTCATGAACATGCATGCATGCATGCACGCACACGAAATTTGTTCTCTGCATTTAACCCATCACAGTGAACACATACACATGTTAGTGGAACACACTGGAGCAGGGGGCAGCTGAAGCGCCCGGGGAGCATTTCGGGGTATCGGTGTCTTGCTCAAGGACACCACAGCCGTGAGTCCGGAGGATGTTGGCGGATGGTCCCGTCGGGGTTTTGAACCTAGGTCCCCCACGGTGGCAGGCGATGATCTTAACCATTGGGCCACGGCTGTATAAGGCACACTGTATACGTATGACTGCAATATGAAGCACGATGTGAGTCCTCTCTGTGAAAAGAAAGCTATATAAATACAATTTACATCCTAAAATTGCAGTAGCTGAGAATAAAAAACACATTTGACTCATGCTTCACATTGAATCACTCGAGTTCCTCACTCAGTGATGTAATTTTGTGAGCAATGAGGAGCAGCAGAAAGGTGGCACGTGAGAGCATGCGTCGATCAGTTAAATATCCACGTATTATGAACTCAATCTTTGCCACTGTCAGTTGCATGATGCTAGTGATACATTGCAATTCCAAAAAAGATGAGAAAAATTTGCAGCAGTTTAGTGTTGTAGTGTGAGATTAATGAGGTGGACAACACTCCATCTTTCATCAGTGAGGGCTTTTTTCTTTGATTTGGTGAGAGCATTGCTTTGCTCTTGCGGTAACAATATTGATGTGATAATTCCTCAATTAGACATAGCCCTCACCTTCTCTTCACTGATGATGCCTTCTGAAACAAAATGAAAAGTCCTCCCGCGGTGGTGCTTTCGACAACAATTAACAGAAGGCATTCACAGAGAATGCGAAACACAAAGCACGCGTACGGTAATTTGTCAGCAGCCAAAACAAGCACCAGATGAAATAAATATGGAGCGACGGGAACCATTGTATTTCAGCAAAACAAATAGATCAGACATCCCTGCATCATTTTTTTAATACTCCTTATTCGGGGTTGCGGGCAGCGGTCAATCACATCCTCAATCACATGGTACATATTAAGACAGAAAACAATTCATACTCACATTCACATCACTCATAGGGAACTGAACCCACGCTGTTCACCAAGTGTACCACTACAACATGAGTGACCATGAATGGAGGAAACATGTCAGTGCAAAAGAAATATCCGGTCTGCAAGTACCAGATAAGAAATGAAATGTGATGGGAAAATATTTTCCATTCCTAGTTTTTGGGAAATCCCAGTAGGTGAAACAGTTGAACAGTAATATACACTGTTGGATTTTACTGGCCACACAGGAGGGCCTGGGCTGGGATTGAAACCCACAACCTCTGAACTGCTAGGCAGTCATGCTAACCAGTTGGCCATGTGAACTCTCGATTCTAATTTTTTTGGAAAGGGTCTGTACATTATATATATATATATATATATATATATATATATATATATATATATATATATATATATATATATATATATATATATATATATATATATATATATATATATATATATATATATATATATATATATATATATATATATATATATATATATATATACACACACACACTTGCCTCACTTCTGCTTCGAGGCACATCCACTGTGGGCGCGATGGAGGGTTGTAGGCAGCCAGAGACCGGACTGCAGTTCCGTAGCTCCTCAATGAGAGCAGACATTTAATTCCGTAAAAGTAGTTTTGCCTGTGTCGAGCAGCAACCTACGACTGTATCTGTATCAGAGCGGACTTGGTGCGTGAGAGTTAACTGTTGGGATAAACCCGTATTTTAAGTAGGACTCCTGATATAGTGTTGTTTCGTTCGCGAACGTTTTGTTCAAAAGAACAAATCTTTTCAGTAAACGTAATGAACCGAATTAGTTCATGAAATTATTTTGTTCTTTGAGCTCTGCCGTCGTTAGCCAGCCCGCTCGGACCGGAAACAAAAGCGTTCGAGCCGGCTGGAACCGGAAACAGAAGCGTTCTGTGCAGTCTCGACGTGTCAATTGAAATGCGCAGCTGTTGGCAGTTTTATCATTTTTCAAAATGAAACACATTTACACGCGAATTGCAATACAACAGAAATTATATAAATTGGTAATTCTTTCTCTGCGGCCCGGTAGAAAATGCCTCATGGCCCGGTGCCGGTCCGCGGACCCGTGGTTGGGGACCACTGTTTTAGAGGACTTCATGATTCCTTCTGCTGAGGATCTGTATGGAGATGGGGAGTTCGTCTTCCAGCAGGACCTGGCCTCTGCCCATACCGCTAGAAGCACCAAAACCTGGTTTGATGCCCATGCCATCACAGTACTTGACTGGCCATCCAGCTCGTCGGATCTAAACCCCATTGAGAATCTATGGGGTATTATCAAAAGGAAGATTTGGAGCATCAGACCCAAAAACAAAGAAGAACTGAGAGCAAGCATCAAGGAAATCTAGGCTTCCATAACTTCCAGCCAATGGCACAGGCTGATTGCGTCAATGCCACGGTGAATCGAGGCAGTGATTAAAGCAAAGGGATTCCCAACCAAATATTGAAGATCAACATATTGTTTTGAAAGTACCATATTTTGATTGATTGAATGTGACCCTAATTTCAAAAAGGTCTCGGATATGATCATTGAACTTCCATCCACAAACTGATAAACTTACATAGATGTGAGGGAGGGAACAAACAAAAATTGCTTCTGTTTACAGTAATGTCTGCATAAATACAGTATAAATGAAATAAGCAGCATTGCCACAAACACGACCAAAACACTTTTGTGAATGTGCAGGGTGAAACTACAAGAGCGATTCAAGAGTGCAAGCTGAGTGTTGTATTTTCCCCAACAAACGTTCAGATTAAGGTATGGGGGAACAATACTTGGGATTGCTTTAAAACTGTGAAATCAAGGTATCTTTAGTGTCAGCATATCTCAGTTTCACATCAAATGCACATAGTGTCTGGAAGGGGATCGCATCCAGCATCCCTTCCTCTCAAAAAAAAACAAAAAAACACGGCCTTCAAATTTACATTTAGATGGGAGTGACGTTTATGAGGACCTCACGAGTCAAAGCCCAGGGAGGGGTGCATTGAAACTAAAACGGCATCCATCAAAGTCATTTGCCATGCCTCCAAGTAAAGATGAAGATGCATCAATGTTATATCCCACAAAGATGATGCAAGCCCATTAACTCAATTAATGACAGGTACATCTTGTGATCTGGTGGGGCTTGATATCATTTTAATTTGCTTATTTTAGTCTTCATGTCGCCACAAGCAAGAGCAAACAGCAGGGATGGCCTGTGAGTGTCAACGACTGCTTTCCACTTCACACATGTACAATACCCTTTGGACTTCTCGCCGGTAGAACTCAAGAGATGTGCACGCAATGTCAAACAAACAGAGAAAATATGTATTTTTTTTTCACACGTCATTATAGTCTCCAAATTTTCGCATCGCTCTCGCATACTTTTCCCCGCCTCTCTCCAATCACACGTTCTTTCAAAACACCTCCCTTCCGAGCTGTGGCGTCACTCTGCCCTGTCAACGTCAGACTGGAACTCACTTGATCTTCTCCGTCTCAGGCCATGGCAGCGTGAATAAACAAATGATTGCCAGCTCCATCAGGGAGGGCCTTCAACACACGCAAAACGGCATGTGCACTTCCGTGTGCTTACACTGACCCAAAATAAATTGCACTACTTGAGCTTGTCCACGTGTTGTGTATGTAAACATTTTTTTAAAAACAACAACAACTTTACCTTAATGTCCACTAGCTTAACGATAACACTGGCAGACTAATAAGAAAAGCTAATGGACTCATAAAGGACCCGTCTCACTACGGACACTTACTTTTTCTCTCCTGTTCCCTGTGGAAAACGCCACAGGACATTGAAGTCTTCTAGAACCACCAGGCTTAACAACGGCTTCGACCACCAAGCTGTGAAATCCAGCTGTCCCCCACTTCAACTGTAAGAACTAATGACTACAGCCCGCCCACAGCACCCACTCCACACATAAGTGCAATATAATGAAAGGCCCTACAATATTGTCTCAGCATTAACTGTGCAATAACCAAATCCGATAATATAATATGTGAACAATTGTGTAATATGGGGCAATGTTAATGTATGTATTTAATGTATTTACATTCTATTTGATTATATCACTACTGTATGTGGGCGGCATGGTGGACGACTGGTTAGAGCGTCAGCCTCACAGTTCTGAGGACCCGGGTTCAATCCCCGGCCCCGCCTGTGTGGAGTTTGCATGTTCTCCCCGTGCCTGCGTGGGTTTTCTCCGGGCACTCCGTTTTCCTCCCACATCCCAAAAACATGCATTAATTGGAGACTCTGAATTGCTCGTAGGCATGACTGTGAGTGCGAATGGTTGTTTGTTTGTATGTGCCCTGCGATTGGCTGGCAACCAGTTCAGGGTGTACCCCGCCTCCTGCCCGATGACAGCTGGGATAGGCTCCAGCACGCCCGCGACCCTAGTGAGGAGAAGCGGCTCAGAAAATGGATGGATGGATGGACTACTGTATGTTTTTAAAAAATACACGAGTGCTATTTTTCTTATTATAAAACACACTACATACATTTTTGTTGTTTTTTAATTCATGGCATTCCGTTCATTTCAATATGGAATGATGATTTGAGATGCAAGTGTTTTGAGTTGCAAGCGTGGTAATAGAACAAATTAAACTCAGATTTCAAGGCACCACTGTATATGAATATGACCTTGTTAATTCATAATCCTCTGTTGGCAAACACATTTCATAAAATATACCCAAGGTTTCTGTGACACACAAAATGCCTGAGTGATGTTGCCACAATTACCTTTTTAAAGCCTTTTCCCCACCACATATGACGATGAATTGTGTTTGACGAGGGCAAAGACAGTGTGACACGAGCCGCATGAATCGACCCACACGTCCTCATGCGTATTTATATTCACTGGGCTCAGCATGTTGGAGCGCTTTGTCTCCCACCCTCTGTTCTCTCCAGTTATAACTGCAATGTGCCCTCCCACTGTTACGGATCAAGGCATTAGCATCCTGCTGGCCTTTATCGGGTGAGAAATTATCCATTCACCTCACTGACTGTCGGAGCTCTGAGAAGATGTCAGGTGCACACTAAGTATTGAGACTCATCTCTTAATCGATTAACGACTAATTCTCGGGGGATTGACTCGATCGCTACTGGACTGTTCTGTTTGTCTTAGAATACTTTTCGCTTCTCATCCGAGCAGACTTCATCAGTTCATGCAACAAGCCTTAGTTAGGACGCACTAGCCAGTGTTAGTCTGGAAAACTCAACTATTTATGCTCCAACATATAGGTGTGGGGCATGCCTGTAAGTTGGAGGATAAATAGTTGCGTCTTCTCAGACAAACAGAACAGTCCAGTTGCAATCGATTCAATTTCCTGAGAATGAAATCACCTGGCTAAATGAAAATAAAATAAAATAAATATTCACAGGCAATTAACTAATCAATCAGGGGTTAATCAAGGACATGGTGTCCAAGGGGTTTCCCCATCTGATTCACAGTTCTAAGGTTCGGGGTGGACTCTCAGCTTAGGTCTTCCCATGCTTCAGTGGTTTTTCTTCGGGTACCCCAGGTTCCTCCCACTGTCATGGTCTGTGTTTTGGTTTGGGTTGTGTTTAGTTTTGTTCCATGTTTTCCTGTGTTCCATGTTTGTCATGTGCTCATTTGGTTGTTGTGTCCCCCTGTTCTCGTTTACTTTGTGTAGACCAATCAGCTCTCTCCACCCACTCGTGTCTTGTCCAGGTGTTCCTCGTTGTCTCGTCGATCTGTTTGTATTTAGTTCCCTGGTTCTTGTCGGTTCATTGTCGTTGTCTTTGCATTATGTCATTGTCAGGTGTCATTGTCCCTATCTGTTCTACGTCCTACTCACCTGATAGTTTGTTTCCAGTTTTAGGTATTTAAGTGTTTCTTTGTTACTTTGGTTTGGTTGTGGGACTTTGTTTAGTTTTGCTTTATCCACGTTCCTTGTTGGCCTTTTTTGAAGAATAAATATTCTTTTTTTTGAGACTCCCGCACTCCTGCCTTTGAGACTCTACTTCCCTGCACTTGGGTCCTCCATGTTCTTGCCTTGCGTTCCTCGCCTTCGACCAAACCCCAACCGTGACACCCACATTCCTAAAATGTGCACGTTAATGGAAAACTGAAAACGACGTCAAACTCAATCATGCGGACAATATCGAGCCCACATTTTGTGGCCCACTAAAAGCAAGCAATGTGTGTCTACTTCATGTTTGTTGCTAAATGGATTTGATTTTTTCCCCATTTTGGCAGAACATCTATAAATTCAAATTGCAGTTTATTTTGCAGTTTCCCTTTATACAGCTATTACAAGCATTTTTTTTTTTTTGCCAAATCCCTTCTGCAGATAAACTGAAAAATAATATTTATATTTATTTATTTGGTTTTGGAATGTTGCGCAGAAATGGCTTTTAATGCCAAAATAATAATTGTTGCTTTTTTAAATGGCATTCCTCATTCACTATAAACTGCGTCATCTTTTTCTCATGACACACACTTTCTACGAAATGAAATCATGAAAAATGCTGCTCCATCCAGTGTGAGAGTCCTGTCGAGCCAATGGGAATGGATCCTTTAATGGTGGCTAAAATGAGTTTTTTCTGGGGTCCATGAGATATGATGATTTTCACCAAAATTGTGGTGAGACCCCAGTTGTACAACTTCTTGAAGTTCAAGGTACCGGTGTACATAAAATAGCTGTTGCAGGGATGGCTGATCTCGAAACAGAATGTTAGTCTTGGGTCATGTTATGTCACTGAAGGTACCCTATGTGAAAGCCGCTTTGGCATGTGGAAAAACAGCCCCTGGCTTTGGCTTATTCCGCTTTGATTAGCAAGGGTGACAAAAACACTCATCAATAATGTAAAAACACAATTAATGACTTCCCCACTTCTGTCAGATCACTCATCACCAACCCCGCCCCTGAGCTGCTGCCATCCCCTCGCCTTGCCTGCACGTTACTACATGCAGCAACAGGACAGATATGGTAAATGGAAGTCATCACTAAAACATAGCAATGGTAACCTGTTGTGAATTGACGCTTTGTTTTCCTCTACCGGTGGATCAAAAGCTACGTTTATAGGGCAAAAGCAGCTGAGGTTTGCAGTTGTACAGTACATCCTACTGACTGTTTTGTAGCTGTGATCTCAAACTTTGATTTTATGAAATATTCATGTTGCTTTGCATTTTGAATGGGCGCAACAGAAAAGTAATTGCTCGTGTAATTGCAAGATAAATTATGGGTTTAGTGCGAGCATGAAATTTGAAAGTTTGAAGCTCCTACAGAGAGGCGAAATGGCTAAACTTAATTTACATAAATACTGAATATTATTGTCTTTACAGCACATGACGGCAATTTTTTTTTTTTGCTTTGACTTGCGGGTAAAATTGGAGAAACGGGTGATGTATGGTGGCAGGGAACTCAACTCACTTCGCAACAAACATCAGTTTGTCAGATAGTGAACATTTCTTCAAAAAAGAGGCTTCAAATTGTTCAATGCCACTCCCAGTTGAAGTTTACTGTCAAAATAAACATAGAAAAAGAGAATCCCATGTCATACTGTAGCTTTGCCTTTGATAAATCTGCTTAGCGTAATGCTAACAGACAATGTCAAACGCCATGGAAGTGCTAACAAATAGCATCTGTTAGGCAGTGAGTGTTACAACGCTTTAAGGAACAGTTATTTGAACACAAATGTTGCAGCAACACATGTAGACAGACATTATAACAATACTCACAGGCATATATTCTTTACCCTCTGCCAAAAAACACCCAATCTTACAACAGCATACTGAGTCTCTTACAGGAGTTATGAAACAAATGGCGACACCGGGTAACAACATGGCATTCATAAATCATGTGGTGTGGATTCAACCAATGGCACAGCAGTGTATTTACTTGAAATAGTGTCCAGACTTTCTTTTTATTTGCAAACTGTGAAAACATTTTTTTTTTAAGAAATATATATGTATTGTATAGGCTCCAGCGCCCCGCGACCCTAACCAGGATAAGCGGTGTTGAAAATCGATGGATATATGTATTGTTAGTCATTTATTTAGTGGGCAACTCAGCTCCCAGCGCAGCTGTGCGGCCCATCTTGTCACATTCATCACCATCTTGCATTGTGACATGCAGAGGCAGCTGCTATCTTTGTAATGACTTCCTAAAAAGATTAGAATCTTGACAGTGACCATGTCAACTGGTCGATGGAGTGGAAAGGCACCAAAGGGAGCACAGCAGCATCGCTGCAATGAGATGGATGCACGACAGTGAAGACAAGAAAATTGACGTTTTCCGTGATTGTAATGTTCTTGCTCCTCAATTATCCTTCCACAACTGCGTGTGGGCTTTGTGATGATATCTGCGTCCATACGTGCGTGCGCGCGCGTGCCAGGGGGTGGGGAGAACCCATCAATGAGCTGGCTACCATGGTTTTTCAGCCCAGCATGATATAAGACCTTCTACTCCACCTACGTTTCACTTTCTGATTGGCGTTCCGCAGGTATCCAGCTATTATTTATTGCCCCCCAAAGGGTAGACCCCCCCCATTTATCCGGAGCAGCTTTCACTGCACTCTGCGCTTGAGCACGCAACTCAGCAACTTCTCGCCACACACCAGGTAAGAAAAATTACTTTATATCATATTGGTGGTGGGTAATTCTATAAAATTATTACCTTATAGTTAGAAAAGACCGAGTAATTTTGCGTGGGGTGCGTTTGTCTTTATTTAGTGCGTATTTACGCACTAAATGCGCAACAAGTGCAGCTGATTCCAGGATAAAAGAATAGTAATCAGCAGTAAATTTACCTTTATGGCGAGTTAAGGCTTCTAGTGTTGTTTTTCAGGTGTTGCTGGGAAAATGAGAAGGGTTTTTTTACTGGTGTCTCTGCTCCTCCTCGTCAAACTTCGTTGCAGTCAGTCCAGATGCGAGGAGCCCGAGTCACGCAAAACAACTTCACTTGTAGGTTCCCACCCCTCCCTCTTATTTTCCAAATGTTCATGTATTTCAGACTTGTTGACTGATTGATTTTATTTGACTGATCTTCGTTACAGCACCAAACCCTTGGTTTAAATTACCCCAAACCGAACCTCATTAAGAGGTATAGCGATTGGGATTATGACAGTTTTGTGGGTCTGATGGGCAGAAGAGATGCTGCCGGTGAGTCGCTTTGTTTTATGTATGTGTCTTGGTTTATTTAATTATAAGGATTCATTCTTTCGGACGTTGCTTCAATGTTATGAATTTCCCCGAAATCATTGTTTCAGGTGAAAACACTGTGCAGCACCCACAAAAAAGTAAGTCGATTTTTTTTCCTTAAAAAGCTTCTCTCTTTTTTTGTATTGAAGGACGATATGTGATTGTGCTTCTTTTCAGGGGAAATGCATGACATATTTGTTGGGCTAATGGGAAGAAGAAACTCTGAGCCTGGTGAGTGTGCCATCTGACTTCACTGGATCATTTTTCGGTTGTTGTACAGGTGTGCCTAAAGTTATGGCCAATGTCATTTTTTTTTTTTTTTTTTTTACACCCAGATAACGGTGCCTGGAGGAGAACGCTACCTGAGAGGAGAAGGATATTTGTGAACAAGTGTAGGCTGAGGTGAGGGACTTTTCTCTTTCAATGGGTCTATAGAATGCACTCTGCCGAATTGCTGCTGATATATGGTGAATTTACAACAGTATTCTATTGTATTTCATAATAATTGTAAAGTACTGTTAAATTGTCATCCCTTGCAGGTAAATTAACAGTTAGATTTATCATTTAACTAAAACAGCATTTTTAATGAATAGCTGTAAACTAATGGTGGATCCATTCATCCAGCCATCAAGCCATCTTCTTTTGTGCTTGTCCTCATGGCGTCGTGGCTGAGCTGGACTGCGACTTTGGGGCAGATGTGGGGTAGATACTGTGGACTGGTCATAGACAAAGCCATGTTTTGCAGAGTTTTTTGGCAGTAAACACAATAAATAGCCCTTTGAAAACATTTGGATTATGCAACTATTGGTTTGAAATGTTGAAGTAAAAATAAATTCTCATTTCAAAACTGCCTGGTGTGGTTTTGCTGCAGGTTTCTCCAGGGGCTGTGACAGAACTGAAAGCAACAACATCCACATCATGAAGGAGACGACTCACGGAGAACATGAGTAGCGATATACTGTAAACCTGTCAAATGGCCAATGAAAAAACATGCCTTCTACTTTATTACTTGATTCAAAGTTCCAAATAAACGTACTTTTATATAAAATGTATTCTTTTACTGTGATGACGAATACTCAGTGACCAACTGTATTTGTTCTCATAAAATTGCTCCACAAGGATTCATATAATGATTTATTAGTTTCGGGCTTAGGTGCTCTCAGATGAAAATAAACAGAGCCTCATAGAGGAAATAATTTTTTTTTTTGTAATGAAACAATTATTCTTCTCTTCTCCTGCCTTTGGATTTTGGGGCAAATGAACAAGAAACACAACATTCAAGACATTTTCAAGTAAAAAAAACAAAAAACAAATCATACTGAGTGACCTGACCTTTAGAATTTGAAAATCGTACTAATTATGTTACATTGTACATGTCACCTCAATTTAAAGGAGGATTCTTTATATTTTTGGTGTCCCCATCATGCAATGCTCATGAGATGAATTGAGGAGGACGTCCAACCGCTATCCTTTACTCATTTGTGCGTCACTGGTCACATACTGCTTATGACAAATGATGCGAAATGACTTGTGGAATTAAAATGAATGGAATATCACACATGACAAAGAAATCAGGCATGCAAAGTGATAGCGTGTGCCATTAATACGCCACTTTGTGTTACAGTAAGATTGAAATCTACATACTGATGTTGTCCATCATTGCTACGCAAAATCCAAATAAAGTTGCTGCTTCTAAGTCCAAATGTTATTGTGCAATTACTGTCACACCAGAAAAAAGCACCATTACCATCTGAGAGAGAGAGAGAGAGAGAGATCTTTGAGGTACTTCTGTTTACCCAGCTATTAAAAATGGCGACAAATGTCTTCTGTTTTTATATTCGGTTAGTATTATAATTGGACATCAAAAGCCAATTAGTTTTTTTTTTTTTATCTGTTCATCGGGTTTGTCAGGATGAATAAAGTGGCAATCCCATGGGTGCCAGGATCAGTAATGGATCTGTCTCATAGGAATTGCAAATGTATTTAATTGCATCATCAACAAGAAATTGACCAATTATCCCTTTGTTGACAGGGCAGTGTGTCCGCTGCAATCATCTACTTTAAAATGAACTCGTCTCTATGTCGATGTCTGAGATCTGAGGTGCGGGTCAGGTGCACAATTTCAATGCATCAGATACTCACATGTTCAATGAGTTTGTTATCATCTCTATTATAGCAAATTCATATATCATTGCAGGACAACTTCAGTTAGAAAACACAACTTTGCTAATAAAAAAAAATAAATAAATCATTTTCCAGCTAGATGGCAATGATATTAAAGGATTTTCAATATTGTTTTTTTTTTTTTCTGTCATGAATACTGTACTTGGATATTCACGAAATGTGTTCTCTGCATTTAACCCATCACAGTAGTGACCACAGAAAACAGAAGGTTAAGTAAGTGTGATTCCCACTAAGTGAGATCACATTAGTTAAGTGTTTTATTTATTTTGTCAAGGTTTTGAGTGTTTGTAATTTATTTTTGTCTTTTAAAATCCAATTGGTGTCTCATATTCTGGTTTTATTGTATAACACGCACAATACAAATTTTGGTCAGTAGTCTATTGGGCATGCATGAGGCCATTTCTTCATGGCCAAATTTAAGTATGTTGTCATATGATAAACTTTAACGCTACATTTTTGCAGAGAAGGGAAATGTGCACATCGCAGTGATTTTTCATGAAATATTGAGTTTGGCCCGCGACGTTGTCCCAATTTTTTATTTGGGCCCACCGTGAATTTGAGTTTGACACCCCTGGTCTCGGACCTCCCAGAAGTGGAAAAGTTGTGTGATTCTTTTTAATGGCCATGTGAAATCAGTGGTAATGACAGACACATACGCTGAGTTAAAATGAATTATTCTGAAATACAACATCAGCTCCTTATAAAAATTCCTGGGCCGCATCGTCTTGTATCTCACGCAAGTGGAATGGTCAAGTGATAAAAAGGGAAAATATTTCTAATATGACTCTTAAATCAGATATACTTACAGACTGATAGTCAGACAGATTTCAAAAGGCTTAAATTTTGAAATAATAAATGAGATCAGAGTAACTGTTAATGGATCTAAATGCCTCGCTGTACCGATCAGTCACATGTCAATCCAATTCATCCATTCATGTAGTGCGTTGCACGCTGCCTGAACTCGGGCAATAATTAGACAAATGCTACAATAATGTCACATTATCCAGCGTCACGTGTTTAACTCTGAAAATGCAATAAATAAATACATATAATAGCATAAATATAGAAAAAATAATAATTAGCTGGTTAGCGATGACATAAACAACCAAACAGGAAGCAGCCTTTTGTGAATACGAGTACTGTGCTGCAAAAGCATATAGTTGGGGGTTTATGTATTTTTTTTTTAAATCACTTCATTCCAGTTGGAAGGCAGCAAAGGCTGAAGAGGGAAAGCACTAAAATGGTGTTCTAACATTCCTGACCACCAGATGCCCCCCTCGCAAAGCCAAGTAGAACAATTACTCCTACTGTCAATTGAAAACTCTATTTTAGTATAGTTACAGTACTTTTACACAATAAATGAATGGCACAGCTTATACAAGTCAACCAATTAACTCAAACTGTTGCATTAAAAGAGACTTGCTAATAAAGCTTTGTTATATGGAGGATATTGCCCAAGATTACCGTCATTTACACTATTAATATAGGCAATTATTTAGTCAGAAAATTGAGGGGGGCATCAATTACTCGCATTTTTTTCACTATTCACATCAGGGTTCCGTCCCGATCACTGTACTAGAACACAACGTAACATGTTTTCTCCAAAGGGAGCGTTAGATTGGAAGGGAAATTCCACAACTGAATTCAAATGGATCTGCTTGAGTCACATGATGCAAGTTACTTGGCAGGAGTTTCAGTCTTTCCTCTTCCTGTCCGTGTGCTCAGAGCTGCACTGTGACATCTGCTGAGACAAAGGTTATTTGAATTTCCAGGAAAAGGCACTTTTTTTAAAAAAAAAAAGCTTTTTCCTTCCACAGAAAGGCCTCTATCTCAATCTACAGAGAAAAGTCAACCTGATTGTTCACATTTACTCTGACATCCTTTATGTAACAACCAGCTAATTGTTTCAAATCTACAGTATGTGACGTGCATCCTGTGTGAAATTTGTCACAACAACAAGCTGTGGAGACCCGATCAGTCACATGGGTTGACACATCAAAACAGACAACCACAAACTAAACACTGCACCATCTACAGTATATGCTCAATGATGACTTTTGAGACTTCCATTTTCTATTTTCTGTACCGCTTATCCTCACTTGGGTCACGGGCGTGCTGGAGCCTATCCCGGCTATCGCTGGGCGAGAGGCGGGGTACCCCCTGAACTGGTCGCCAGCCAATTGCAGGACAGACTTTCGAGACTTGAAAAATGACATTTTAATTTGACTAAAATCGGATTTGCCATTCATGGTGGACATTTAACAGGTTTTTGTTTTTCCTGTCCAAATGACTTTTGGCAAAAGGCGGGTACCCTGCACTGGTTGCTAGCCAATCACAAGGCACGTGTAGACAAACTACCACACTCACAATCACTATATGGACAATTTGGACTCTTCAATTAATTTCTTTGCATGGTTTTATATCAAGACTGGTTAGCACATCTGCCTCACAGTTCTGAGGACCTGGGTTCAAATCCGGCCTCGACTCTGTGGAGTTTTCTTGTTTTTCCAGGTACTGCGGCTTCCTCCCACATCCCCAAAACATACATGGTTGGAAAATTGAAGACTCTAAATTGCCCGTAGTGCTATGGTTGTTTTTTTTTATACAGTATGTGGCCTACGATTGGCTGGTGACCAGTTCAGTGAGTACTCCGCCTCTTGCCCGGGGTCAGCTGGAATAGGTGACACTAGTGAGGACAAGTGGTATGGAAAATGGATGGATGGATGTCAGTCACAAGTGTGTCAGAAAGGTTCCAGGACTGGTGTCCCAAAAGATATATTTCAAACCCAAACTATAAACTATGATTTTTCCTCTTCGATGTGGGCCAGATGATCAAGCAGTAAATCCACAGAGATATTGCGATGTTTGCTTGGTCGAGTGGACAAGAAGAAGCGATAGTTTTGGCAGAACAACTCGTGGCTGCTCACAATGTCGTGAGCATCTGACAGTTCCTGGCTGAGAAGAACATCTGGAGCAACCTCCCTTTTCACCTGATCTGGATCTGTGTGATTTTATCCTCTTTCCCAAACTCAAGGGTCTCAGCAAGGGGACCCTTCTTAGAGACGTGGATGCAGTGGCGTTATTTGGTATGTGCGAACTGTGCAGTTGCACACGGTGGAAAAAAAAACAAAACAAAGCAGCCGATTGAAACATTCCATAATTGACCAGGTTAATTGGGAACAGGTGAGTGTCATGATTGCGTATAAAAGGAGCATCCCCAAAAGGCTCAGTTTCTCACAAGCAAGGATGGGGCGAGGTTGACTACTTTGTGTACAAATATTCCAACATCTTAAGAACGAAGTTTCTCACCGTACAATTGAAAGGGATTTCAGCATTTCATCATCTGCGGTCCATAATATCATCAAAAGATTCAGAGAAGAGATAGGTTACCTGTTGCAAACGTAAATTACGGCCAGTATCCTTTCTCCCTTCCAACTAATTGACCTCATGACATTTCACACATTCAAACTACAGCAGCAGAAAAGGCTAAAATCATCATACAAGCCATTTCCCCTGTGTTCAAAGTCGCTCTGCCTTGGCCGAATGACATAGAAGGGTTTGTTTACTAGTGTTGCCATCAAGATCGCTTGAGCTTTTGCCATCCAGAAGTACATGAGACATCATGGTGAAAAGTTTGATTGGAAAAGAGGACGACTTTCACCACCTGCCACATACTCTAGTGGGGATGTCCCTCAATTCCTTCATTTCTATTATTATCTTTTTTTATATATATGTCTATTGAAATTGTACGTTATGTCTTCACTTGGTTACTTTGCTGTGTATAACACACAAGCGCACAACTGCATTGAGCCAGACTCACAACATACAAAATAACAAACAAAACAAAACATATATTCACAGCTACACCCATGGGAGACAGATGACACAGAAGCATCTGAGATACCAGAGATGCTGCAGCATAGCAGGACACACAAAGCTGCAGCCTAGGGCCCTGAGCTGAAGTGGGGCCTTAGATACAGCTCACATTGGCCCATAACAATGACAAAAATATGGCACTGCTTTAGACACTGCAACAACAAAATTTTGGGAATGTGGTAGCGAGTAGGAGGCCCTGACAGATAACTGATATTGGTCCATATCAAGGACTACCATGTTTATCGTCACGTTCAGCACTCAGGTGTCACCAATCTGGTATCTGCGCAACCTGCATCCGCATTGTGCAAAACTGGTCTCAGCCCTTCCTCCCGGTTCGGGTGACAGGAGAAGGGACCAGTGACAAAGCAACTTTAAATGTCTACAATTTATTTTCTTAACACAAGATTTCAGCACAGAGCCACCAAAAATGTATCACTTATCTCAGGTGGCTACTCGCTGCAGAGGCATTACAGCGATTGAGTTCAACAAAACAAGCCTATATACAAATGTAATTAACCTCCCAATTTTCACTCATTGTCTAAAAAAAAAAAGTTTAAAAAATCCACTTTGAATATAGGCGACAATTACACCCCAGGCTTGTGACCCAATCAAGTATATTGCCTAGTATGGGAAAATCAGACCTGCGTCTGCCCTTCGCGTCACAGCTCAAGTAGGGTTTCTACCAAAATATGGGTGGACCAAGATCTGTAAAAAATAAATAAATAAATAAAATAAAAATAAAAATAAAATAAATAAATAAAATCTAAATACTGAGTCTTTCTTAGGGTGGGGGCTTCTTTCTGTAGAAAAATGTTTTTAAGTCCAGAACTATGGAACACGTGCCAATGTCCACTTTTTTCTTTCTTTCTTTTTTTTTGAACTTGGTGGCGTTTTCATGATTGTATAAAATGTTGCACTTTACATGTTTTTCGGAAGTTACTAATACCACGTATGTAAAGTTAGCTTTCATTGGTGGTAGTTCGTATTGATTTTGTGAGTCAATTCTTAAATAAAATCAATCGCCCTGGTTTTGTTTTGAAAGAAACGCCCCTCCTCTCTGTACCTTGAACTTTCGCCAACGAAAGTGTTTTTTTTTCATTTATTTATTTATTTTTCTGCAGTCTTGGGCGCGTTCCACGTTTACTCCCCATGCGTGCACCAGAGAGCCGCCGTCTTTAAAAGATTCCTTTTTTTTTTTTTTTTTTTTTTTTTTTTTTGCCACGCACCTGCGGTCAATGTCGCGCTCTTGTCAAAATGACAGCTAAACTGCGACTTCTTGACTTCCGCTGTGCGTGGGGGTGAGGCCCACCCAGAGCAGCAACACGTTTATCGAGCCACGAACGCGCCGCTGCGCCCAAAGTTGCATTGCAAGACCGCACAAATTCATCCGGCTGCTGCGCACGGTAAGATTGCCACACGCGACTCGCGCTTTTACATGATAACCCTTAAAAGTAGCTACTTTTTGCTCAACACACATTCAGAATGCTCGTAAGAATAAAAAGTAAACAGTTTTTGTTGTTGGGGACCTTCAAATAACATGACGAAAAAAAGTCAAATGCGCTTTGCAATATAAATCAAGCGGTTTCAACTTTTAAAAGCTAAATTTGACTCTCCGGAATGAACATTAATGTGCCTTTGTGTCCTTCCGATTAGTCGTAGTTACATTTTGAATATTTAGAATTTTCATTGACGATATCTGAAGCGACACACTAACTCGTTGGCGAAACGACCGATATATCTGCGTTCAGTTTTGCCCTGTCATAACTGGATTACAGCTGCACTGCATCTGCAACGTCAATTCGTGACGTCATGTTTTTGTTTTTTTTTGGCCATTCATGCGTATGGCGGTTTCTCATTAGAGATATCTACAATTCAGTTGCACATATCAGCTAGTGAATGACAAATACTGTTTGTGCAACCGCATTGTACGTATCTGCAACTCCAGTTTGGGATATCTATAATGTTATTTTGACTAGTCAACTTGGAATTCCATTTGCATATGTATAAATATAACGTAATTTTGCCCAGTTAAACCTTTATTTAAGATATCTGAAAAGGAAGGTGAATTAGAAATATCTTGAATTGGGGATTATGATTTGACAGAATCAAATTGTACATGGGGGGGGATTTTATAATTAGCTACTCTTGGTCAAAATTCTGTTCTGTGTAAGTCACTTATAGTCAAAAAGATGTAAGCATTTATACGTAACCAGTTGAGGTTTACAAATGAGGAACTTTCTTTTGTCATAATTAACATTACAAATTTATGGAAAAGAAGAATATTGTAATCCTCTACACTGCCCATTTTGTCACTTTGTTCGTAAATCAGTTTAACAAACTTCTTGAGGGGTGTAGAAAGAATGTACAGTATATTTGCATACTATATGTCATTTTTATCAAGTTAATATTTTCTGAATATGTGACAATGACTATCGTTGTTTATCTTCGGTGGTTGTACAGTGACTGGAGCCGTTTTTTTATCCATTTTGATTGAAATGAATAAAAACTGCTTCTACTCGTAGTGTAGATAAACGTTAGTGCTAACTAACCAGTGTGAAGACTACAATATGTTTGAACTTTGACTTTAACACAAACAAACCAAACAATTTCCTCATGATTTTTTAAAGATCTTATCTTATTTTGTTGCATGACTAACTTTCCGTTCTCATACAGACACCTTTCAGTGCAGTTATGTCCATGGTGTATTGTGAAAATCTGGTCTTTTGCACACTTGTGCAACCATATAAAATTAGTTATTTGCTTTTACTTCCCTCTCCAAAATGTTTAAAAAAAAAATGTTTTTCAGTTTAGTCATAGAAGATTATAGGGCACATTAATTGTGGAAAAAGTCTTTGAATTATTGGAACAATTTTTTATAGCACAAAAACCTGCCATTTGAACAGTGGTGTGTAGACTTTTTATATCCACTGTCGGAGTCCTTGTTACTTTGCCGCAATTCAGTGAGGCATGGGACACAACTGAATTATAAAAAGTTATATCTCACATGTATAACTAAACATGTGCGATATACATGTAACTTTTCTCTCACAGTCTTGAGTCTAAGCCATATCCTTATCAAACCAAATTTCCGTCATAGCTCATATTCCAGCACTGAGGTCCAAACACTTTTTCTGGATATTTAAGATTTTTTTTTTAAATTCATCATCTTCATACACACCCAATATCGTTTTGTGATTTATCTTATTTTTTATTTATTTCTTTGTCAGTGACAAAAAAAACAATAGTGTACCCAGAGACCACTTTTTCAACCGCTCTCATTATGTGCTTTATTGTGTACTGTGTTGTCAACATTTAACATAAACCACACAAGGGGAGTAAGCTGGGGAAATTACACAGTCGCTTATTAAATTCACTCTCAAATTTGCCTGAGAGATTCACTGCTACTAAGATGAAATATGGTGATTATAAAAAGGAGTTTTGTATAACAGTACTTTTCTAAAAAAAAAAAACATTTTATAAGTGAAGAGGGACTCAAGCACATCTTAAGTCAATACTTATTGGCGCTCCCCTGCTATTTTTTGTCAATATCTCATATGTGCAGTACATGCTGTTATTTTTTTTACACTTCTTATTAAGCAATCTAAAGTGTTGAAAATAGCTTGAGAACAAATCAATTAACTCTCTTGAACGCTGAACCATCTGAGAAGTAGGCCTTACATGATCACGATTTTTTGGGGCCGATCACCGATCAGCGAGTTGAAAAAAACGATAACCGATCACAAGATGGAGCAATGTGTTTATTTAAATGACTTGTTCATTTACTTAATCGCGCAAAAAAATTAGATTTACAATAAATATATCTTTATTCATCTATTTATGCTCGTGAAGCACAGTGACAGAACAAATAAATGCTCTTCTATTAGAGGGCAGGAGGTACATACAGAAATGAATGTATCCAGTTTTTGTGACATTTTTGTTTGTTGGTGTGCCGTGAGATTTTTCAATTGTAAAATATGTGCCTTAGCTCCATAAAGGTTGGAAATCAGTGCTCTAGTCAGGTCATGTATTCTAATCACTCAGGTCAAACCAACACTACAACATGACAGAAATAATGGTGCTAATTTACTGTAATTACTTCAAAAACAGTGGCAAGTTTACATACAACCGTTAGTGCTAGCAGTAGCTTGCTAAGCTACATAACGTTTTGTTGCCTGCTTGCGAGCCGTATCGTCTTAAAAGTACGTGAACATACCTCAAGCAATCCTTGAATTAAAGTCCTCTCCCGAGCACCGGTGACCACCAACACACGTTTTTTTCCCATTTAGTGCTTATACTACACACGACGCGATCGATTGTTGTTGTTGTGGCCGTGGTAACGAGTGTATCCGGTTGCATTTGTGCTGACAAGATAAAGCCCAGTGATCTTAAAAAACGGGATGTGGCGGTAACGGAATACAAGATTTTATTGCAGTAGTCTGACATAGTGCAATCGTGAAAGACCAAATTTGTCTTGTAGTCTGATCCACGCATTACGTGTTGTGTGTCCCACACCGCTGATGTTTTTTTTTTTTTTTTTAAATAACTTTATTGGTGGTCAGATATTTACAGTACTAGGTCAAAAGACACGCGACGAGGCTACAAATAAACTAGCTTTTGGATTCAAATATACCGTACATGATGACGACGCAGTGTAAATGTCTTTTGCGGAGCCGATCAATGACATCATTGATCAGATGGGCGAATTATGACATTAAAGCCGATCAGCATAAAACTATAATTATCGGCCGCTACCGATCAGGCCGATAAGATCGGTGTAAAGTCTACTGAGAAGTATCGTAAAACTCCACCTCCTCCCTCACACTGCGGGAGATGTGCAGCATTATGTTTCCTCAAGATTGAAAGTGTGGATGTTTTATTGACATTAAAAGGTGAAAATACTTTCGATACATTTGAGTAAGCTTGTTTTGTTAGGAATGGACTGCTGTAATGGTTTGGTGCAGAAGGAACTGGGCAGCCACAAAGGTGAGTGAGTGCATGCAGATTCATTTCCAAATATTATTGGTGTTGTGTCGATGTGGGTGCCGAACGGTATATGATAGCAATATAAGGTATAATACCAACTTGAACAATTAGTCTTTGGTAACTCAAGCAAGATGCATAGTGTTTTTGGGTACTATTTGTATATTACATATTCTTTGAAAAGTTACTTTATGTTGCAATCTGCCTTCTAGATGCGTATCACCTACAAGAAGTGTCTTGGACTGCTTGTGATCAGTGGTTTCATGCTGGTAGCGTTGTTGAATTCATGGAGCCCAGGAGGCGGCTCAGGAGTTGACCTATGGCCAGGAAGGACCATTGAAATGGAGTTGGTCATCAGGGAGAAAATTCAAGACATCTTTAATGACTATAATAACATTTCCTATCATATAAAGAAGGATGTAGCATGGTGGGTTTCACTAAGTTAATTTGATTCTGTAATGGTTGATCCTGGTCATCACTTATTTGTTTTCCGGTACAGCCGCTTGGCAACGAATACGTGTGTCTGCGTGGCTGATAAGGAGACTTTTCGCCTGCCTTTCTCCAAACTGCTTTTTCCACGCGTAAAGGCCCACAACCTGGACATGAAATTCTTACAATCACATCCCGATCCCGAGGGTGTGAAGCGTCACAGAGATCAAGAATACAAGAGTATTCAGATGAGGTAAAGTAAGGTTTTTTTTTTTGTTTTTTTTTAATGAATGAAAATTACAAGTTCATTACATCAGCTGTCTGTAGAAAAAGAGTTGTCATGATGGATCTATAGCTCAGTGGTGTGCAAAGAGATGTGGGGGTCAGTGGCCCCTGGCATGCGACCGGAGGGGGGCGTCCAAATTTAATTATTGCAAAGTGTTCTAGCATAAGTTTGGCTATACCTGTATATGTATTTAATTTTTGAGCAAAAATAGCTTTAATAATATTTTGCGTGTCTGCTTAAAAGCAAATTCTTCATTATTATGTTTGTTAGTTAATGTTAGTTTATTTTAGGGTTACATTCAATCAATAGGCCCAAATCTCCAGCTAATTCCAATTAATTATCATTAACTATCATTGAAAGTAGCCAACTAAATACTTCCACAGTTCCTTAAATTGCAATTGAAATTATAAGTTTCCAGAACTTAACCTGAAATGTTTTACCCCTTTGTACTTTCCCTGTTGTCTTCAATACACCTTAAAGAAGGTTGAACACTGAACACAATATTCTACTGTCTTTAAAAAGACAGTTTTCATTGTTAATAAGTCATTGTAAAAGAGCCCATCCTTGTGTCATCTTTCAGTCAGACAAGTAAAACCTGTAACCTGCATCAATCATCGGGCCCTGACAAACGTTGCAGTGTACAGAAATTGCACCACACCACCTCTCACAATGTCTGTTGAAATGAAACCAAAACCAAAAGGCATTGCAAACTTGGCAGCATTCTTGCTTTTCTTGAGTTCACTAATCACCAATTGTTTTCTGTTGTTTAGTCGTTTGAAATGTGTGAACTCGGCCCTCATCTCAACAACGTCAATAACTCTCTCTCCTCTGGAATTGTTACCTCCTCATTCAAAATTTGCTTGAATTAAACCGCTGCTCAAAGAAACCATACCTCGACCCTGATGTTTCTTGAGAATCGCAACCTTCCATTTCTCTCAAATGTTCTGGGGGGGGAAAAAAACTGTTTGGAAAAAAATTGACCAACTATCTCAACTCAATCATTTTGAAACTTTTCAATCCGGCTTTAGGACACTTCAGAGTAATGAAACTTCTTTTTCCACACAGCGTGTCATCCTTTTCCTTGTAAGCCTATCTCCTGCATCTTCCTCTCTAACACCAACTGCCCTCATGTCTTCCCTCACGACATCCATCAACCTTCTCTTTGGTCTTCCTCTAGCTCTCTTGCATGGCAGCTCCACCCTCATCATCCTTCTACCAATATATTCACTCTCTCTCCTCTGTATGTGTCCAAACCATTGAAGACTGCTCTCTCTAGCTTTGTCTCCAAAACATCTAACCTTGGCCGTCCCTCTGATGAGCTCATTTATAATTTTATCCAACTTGGTCACTCCGAGAGTGAACCTCAACATCTTCATTTCCGCCACCTCCAGCTCTGCTTCCTTTGTCTCTTCACTGCCACTGTCTCTAATCCGTATATCATGGCTGGCCTCACCACTGTTTGATAAACTTTGCCCTTCATCCTAGCAGAGGCTCTTCTGTCACATAACACACCTGACACCTTCCTCCACCCGTTTCTTCACTTCCTGACCACACTCACCATTGCTCTGGACTGTTGACCCCAAGTATTTAAAGTCCTCTACTCTTGGTATCTCTTCTCCCTATAGCTTCACTCTCATTCATGCACATATATTCTTTCTTACTTCGGCTAATCTTCATTCCTCTCTTTTCCAGTGGATGCCTCCATCTTTCTAATTGTTCCTCCACCTCCTCCCTGGTTTCACTGCAGATTACAATGTATTCTGCAAACATCAGGGTGCACAGGGATTTCAGTCTAATCTCATCTGTCAGCCTATCCATGACCACTGCAAACAGGAAGGGGCTCAGGGCTGATCCCTGATGCAGTCCCACCTCCACCTTAAATTTGTCTGTCACACCTACAGCACACCTCACCGCTGTTCTGCTGCCCTCGTACATGTCCTGTATTATTCTAACATACTTCTCTGCCACTCCAGACTTCCGAATGCAGTACCACAGATCCTCTCTGGGTACTCTGTCATAGGCTTTCTCTAGATCTACAAAGACACAATGTAGCTCCTTCTGACCTTCTCTGTACTTTTCCATCAACATCCTCAAGGCAAATAATGCATCTGTGGTACTCTTTCTAGGCATGAAACCATACTGTTGCTCGCAAATACTCACTTCTGTCCTGAGTCTAGCCTCCACTACTCTTTCCCATAACTTCATTGTGTGGCTCATCAACTTTATTCCTCTATAGTTGCCACAGCTCTGCACATCACCTTTGTTCTTAAAAATGGGCACCAGTACACTTTTCCTCCATTCCTCAGGCATCTTCTCACGCACTAGAATTCTATTGAACAAGCTGGTCAAAAACTCCACAGCCACCTCTCCTAGATGCTTCCATACCTCCACAGGAATGTCATCAGGACCAACTGCCTTTCCATTTTTCATCCTCTTTAATGCCTTTCTAACTTCCCCCTTACTAATCATTGCCACTTCCTGGTCCACCACACTTGCCTTACATTACTCTTCTACTCTCCCTTCTCTCTCATTTTCCTCATTCATGAACTCCTCAAAGTATTCTTTCCATCTATCTAGCACACTACTGGCACCAGTCAACATATTTCCATTGCTATCCTTAATCACCCTAACCTGCTGCACATACTTCCCATCTCTATCCCTCTGTCTGGCCAACCTTTATAGATCCTTTTCTCCTTCTTTAGTGTCCAACCTGGCATACATGTCATCATATGCCTCTTGTTTAGCGTTTGCTACTTCTACCTTTGCCCTACGTCGCATCTCAATTTATTCCTTTTGCCTTTCCTCGGTCCTCTCAGTGTCCCACTTCTTCTTAGATAACCTCTTTCCTTGTATGATTTCCTGTACTTTGAGGTTCCACCACCAACTCTCCTTCTCTCCTTTCCTGCCAGAAGATACACCAAGTACTCTCCTGCCTGTCTCTCTGATCACCTTTGCTGTAGTGGTCCAGTCTTCTGGAAGCTCCTCCTGTCTCACCTCTTCCCGAAAAGCCGCACAACACTATTCCTTTCTCAGCTTCCACCACATGGTTCTCTGCTGTGGCTTTGCCTTCTTAATCTTCCTCCTCACCACCTGAGTCATCTTACACGCCACCATCCTATGCTGTCTAGCCACAGACTCCCCTACCACTAACGTACAGTCAGTAACCTCCTTCATATTGCATTGTCTGCACAAGACGTGCTTCTACTTCCACTCTTGTAGGTCACCCTATGTTGCTGCCTCTTCTGGGAAAAAGTGTTCACAACAGCCATTTCGATCCTTTTAGCAAAGTCTACCACTATCTGTCCCTCCAAGTTCTTTTCCTGAATGCCGTACTTACCCATCACTTCTTCATCACCCCTGTTTCCTTCACCAACATTACAATCTGCACCAATCACGACTCTCTCTCTGTCTGGGATGCTCAGAACTACTTCGTCGAGCTCCTTCCAGAATTTCTCTTTCACCTTTAGGTCACATCCTACCTGTGGGGGATAGCCACGAATCACATTATACATAACACCCTCAATTTCAAGTTTCGGCCTCATCACTCGATCTGATCCTCTTTTCACCTCCAAGACATTCTTGGCTAACTCTACTCTACTCTATTTCTCTTCCCATATACACCATGGTAAAATAATTTAAACCCTGCCCTTAAACATCTAGCCTTAGTGCCTTTCCACCTGGTCTCCTAGACACACAATATACCAACCTTTCTCCTAATCATCGTGTCAACCAACTCCTGAGATTTTGCTGTCATAGTCCCAACATTCAACGTCCCCACATTCAGTTCTAGGCTATGTGCTTTCCGCTTCTCTTTCTGCCTAAGAACCCGCTTTCCACATCTCCTTCGTCTTTGACCAACAGTCGCTGAATTTCTACCGGCGCCCTGCAGGTTAACGGTGCCCGGGGCGGACGTTGTTACCCCGGGCCACGACCGATCCGGTATGGAATTCTTTCGATGAACGATCATATTTTTTGGGCAAAGTTTTAAGCTGGATGCCTTTCCTGAAGCAACCTCTGCATTTATCCTGGCTTGGGACCCGCCTACAGTTTGCACTGGCTTGTGCCCCCCATAGGGCTGCATTTTCATAGTAACGAAACTGCCCTCACCAAAGTAGTAAACAACCTCCTCATAAACTCCGATTCTGTCATCTTCTCTCCTCATTCTACTCGATTTTAGTGCAGCATATGACACAATTGACCAACCCATTCGGTTAAATTGTCTAACAACCCTTCTCCGTATTAGCAATTCTGCACTCTTCTACTTATCAAATAGAAGACAACATATCTCTCATCGATGCTCTCTCTCTGATTACTGACCAACTGTGGCCTCCCACAAGGCTCAGTACTTGGCCCTCTCCTCTATATATGCTTCTTCTAGGATCCATCCTCTGTCACTATGATATTCAATTTCACTGTTATGCAGACAACACTCACATTTATATAAAGTACCTCTCACTCCCGACGACCACTTAAAAATCACTCATCTTGAGTCCTCTTTGCATGCCATCACAAGCTGGATGTCTCAAACCTTGCTGGTTATTGGGCCAAAAAAACCAAACTCACTTGTTATGCAGACCTCAACCTCACCCTCAATAACTGAACAATTACGTGCTACAGTTAAAAACTTGGGCTTCTCTCCTTCACTGCTCACATTCAAGACTTTTACAAAATAGCCTTCTTTTACCTACGTAACCCCTCCAAGATTTTCTCAATGATAAAACCAGATGCCGAAACTCGAATCCATGCGTTCGTTTCTTCTCGACTCGACTACGGCATTGTCCTTCTTTCCGACTTACCCCCTGAGGACCACAAAAAAAACTTAAACTCACAACATGCAAAATAGTGCTGCCAGAAAGTTCACTGGCACCAAATGATTGGATCACATCACCTCTGTCCTTAAGTCCCTTCATTATATAACATATAACATAGAGTATTTTGTATATGAAGGTCCTCAAGCCCTGCAGATATGCTGATTGTAAATGAGGCGAACAGTCCTCTTCAGTTTCCTTCCCAAGGTGTGGCGGTGCGACCCCTCAACACAATCATCATACCAGGTAATGGTGGGATTGTCAAACTGTAGTGCACGCCATGGGGTGCGTGAAATTAAACGCAAGTTGGCGATCTGGTGTAATAATTGCACATTTACATTGTTTGGTTTCTTATTTTTTTCATTACTTTTGTATAAAAATACTGTACGTTTTGGACGTTTTCAGTAGATTATTGACACTAAAGGTATGATTTTGCCAAAATGAGTCAGAGTGAGGCGGCACGGTGGCCGACTGGTTAGAGCGTCAGCCTCACAGTTCTGAGGACCCGGGTTCAATCCCTGGCCCCGCCTGTGTGGAGTTTGCATGTTCTCCCCGTGCCTGCGTGGGTTTTCTCCGGGCACTCCGGTTTCCTCCCACATCCCAAAAACATGCATGAATTGGAGACTCTAAATTGCCCGTAGGCATGACTGTGAGTGCGAATGGTTGTTTGTTCCTATGTGCCCTGCGATTGGCTGGCAACCAGTTCAGGGTGTACCCCGCCTCCTGCCCGATGACAGCTGGGATAGGCTCCAGCACGCACGCGACCCTAGTGAGGAGAAGCGGCTCGGAAAATGGATGGATGGATGGAGTCAGAGTGACACATGCAAGTTGAAATTGGCTGAGTGAATCTGGCATTACCCTATGAATTGAGCTGAAAAATGTATTTTGGTTTTTCACTTCAATTATTGTATCATTGTATATGCTTGCTGTGGAAAACAGACACATTTCCAACATGTTCATTGACCTAGCTATTGTCATGTATTGTGGATTCACATTTCTCAGAATTTACAGTATTTGTATAAACGCCCTGTTATCATTGATCAAATATCGTGTCATATTGTGCATTACTTTGATTCCTACTCTACTCTATATCCTAAAATACATGCTTGGGTGGTTTTTTTGTGAAATAACTTGACCTCATCCTCATCATTCAGGGCAGTAAATCAATTTTCACTGTCTTTAATTTAGGTTTGGGTCTTATTGAAGAAGCAACATCGAATCATACGGTAAGTTCAGTCCCCCCACACATGCATGCCTTTATGTACAAGATGTAAAAATGTTCAATGCTTTTATTCCTTTCATGAAATGCCATTCAAGGTATATTTGACCTCCACACTGGGAACTTTTGATGTCGCTGCTACAGTGGATAAGGTCTCCGTTAAAGGAGAGGGAAAGATGCACATGAGCCTCTCAAGTGCTTCTCTCTCTGCGTTGAACAGGCAGCTCCAGTTTCTCACCTATACAAACACGGTGTTCCATCCCAGGACAGCAGACACAGGTGCAGTGATCTCATGTGTGAACAATGTCATATATTTTTATAAAACAGACTTTCTAAACAAATACTATTTGTCACATAGCTACAGTATGTTGATTGCTCTAATTTACAATTTCGTATTAGCACTGCCCCAGAGAAGATATCAGAGACACTGTGACTCTAAGAGACATTGTTCAATTCAGGGCTATATAGTTAATGATCAGCCTTTGAGCAGAGGATGACGTTTGATAGGAAAACAGTTACCACTAGCACCCTTGTAAACATACCAGAGACAATAAAAGGACTTTGGCCCGCCCTTCTGGTTGAACCTTGGTCACAAACCACAGAGAGATGACAAGAAACTTAAGCATCACACATTGCATTTGATTACAAGCAAGAGCTGAATATACAGTGGAACCTGAAAATTGAAAGTTTCTACAACAGAGTATGGCCTCATGTCTTCAGTAATAAATACCCCAAAAGCTTTTATAATAGCTTCAGCCTGGTCGAATTCTACAGTAAATGGCTCCTTAAATGCTGCGATGATAAGCGGTTGTTGGGCAGTCTTCGTCTTGGCTGAATATGTCACATCCCCAGTGTGTGTGTGTGTGTGTGTGTGTGTGTGTGTGTGTGTGTGTGTATAAACAAACTCGTTAAATGGAGGTCAGGCATTTAAAGCGCCTCTGACTAACCCCAAATAAAATTCAGATGTTCTAATGGGCTTTTCCTGACATTTTCATTGAGCATCTTTCAGCACAAGCCATGGTCCACAGCACCAGAGGGATCTCATTGTTCAAAGGTATAGGTCAGGAAAATGATACAAAAGAATTTCCAAGGCATCATATACCATAGGTCACCTCATTAAGTGGACAACATATGACACAACAGTTACATTACCAATAACTGGATGTCCCACCAAAGTTGATGAAAAGATGAAGAAAACTGATCAGGGAGGCTGCCAAAAGAGCTGCAAGATTTTATGGCAAGTACTGACTGTTTAGTACAGTTGAAAACACGGTCCCTTCTTCATATGTCTATCCTATGGGGTAGGGGGACAGGATGGGAGCCTTATCTTACAAAAGAAAAACATCTAAGCCTGGCTATATTTTGCATCACAGTTCTCCCAAACACGTAGTATGTATTATGGTCTGATAATAATTCTAAAATGTATATTTGGCGAAAAAAAAACTCTGCGCATCGTCAAAAAACAAAACAAAACACCGTAACTACAGTGAAGCATGGTGGTGGCAGCATCATGCTTTGTGCTTTGGAGTTGTTTCTTTAAATGGAACTAGGGCTTCAGTCAAGGTGGAGGGAGTTATGAACACTTCTAAACAGCAGAGTTAGCATAAAACCTTCAGGGGTCTCCTAGAATGCAGAAATGTCTGGAAAAGCCTACTGGTGCACCTGAACTTTAGGTATTTTGAGGCAATTTAAATAGTGGGAGTTGTGTGCTCACTTGAACATGAGTTTGAATGTGATTGGGTAATTCTGTACACAGCAGGGTGTCTACACTTATGAAACCATATTATCTCAGTTGTTTATTTTTACTTCCAAACTTGGAAATATTTACTTTTTTTTTTTTCAGTTGCGTTGTACAGATTATCGGTCAAAAAACAGGTGAAAAAACAGATTTTTTCATATCACAAAAAAACCTGGCATTTGAACAGGGGTGTGTAGACTTTTTACATCCACTGTATCTTTGCCAGTGTCATATAATAACAGAGAACAATGAAACCCTCTCCCACTCAATTTAATGAATATCAACCTGTTACTAGTAATACAACTTCATAATAGCTTTTGTTCAACTAATCAGGCTTTGATTTCACTCTCAGGGAATTTGTGAGTACGGGATCACCATTATGAGTTGAGATGTTTCTGATGTAAAATGTGCGGCGTGGCTCAGTAAATGTTGCAACACACTGAGTTAGAAGCTTGTCACTGTAGTTGCCTCTGCAGTTCTAGATTAGGCTGCAGGCCGATGCTATCTATGCCTTGCTCGCGTGTGATGTGTTTGAAGTACATTGTAGGTGTGGCGCTTGCCTACTTGCATTGCACTCCTTTTGCAAACAGTAAAGATGGTAGCGGTGAGGAAGGGCAACAGACCCTTAAGTTTATCTGAGAGCTGGTTTTATTGCAGTTGGTTTCTACTCCACAGTTCAGTTTGCAACTGAAGGTCACCGCTCATTTTTCACCATAAAAATTGGACATTCTGCCGTCCCAAGACTTTACAACACTGGCTTTCCAAAAGGTGGGCATGTTTTCTCTTCTGTATTGTTTGATCTTGTTTTATGTCATATTCTGAAACTTAATCAGTGCTTTTGTGTTTCCCCCTCCCAAGAGAACAATATTAGCACGTTTGTTACCATTGTGACGAAGACATTTCTACGTTATGGTAAACTCAAAGACCTCATCGATAGCATACGACAGTATTATCCAACCATCACCATAGTGATAGCAGATGATAATGAGCAGCCTCAGCCAGTGACTGGACCTCACATTGAACAATTCATTATGCCCTTTGGAAAGGTAAATATTTATTCAATAAGTATTGAATGTCGATTTAAGCAAACACTGCAAATTCCAGGTCCTTGTTTGATCATCAGGGTTGGTTTGCTGGGCGAAATCTGGCAGTGTCTCAGGTGACCACCAAATATGTGCTTTGGGTGGATGATGATTTCCTCTTCAATGCAGACACCAAGTTGGAGAAGATGGTGGACATACTTGAGAGGACCGGTCTGGATCTGGTAAGATCAATGCAAGAAAATACGGGTATATTCAGCAGCACTAGGCTAACAAAGAAGCCTTGCGGAATTGAGGTAATTTTATGTGGAACAAGTTGTGAGTTTGATGGACTGTATTTCCAACACATCACTGTTCCTCCCATTCGCTGTTGCAACTAGAGAGCTCCAATTTGTAACCACGTTTTCCTGCAGCGCATCTATTCTTGCCCAAGCGAGCATAAGAAATTAATCAGAGGTGGGTAGAGTAGCCAAATACTGTACTCAAATAAGAGTACTGTTACTTTAGAATAATATGACTCAAGTAAAAAGTAGCCCTCCAAATAATTACTTGAGTAAGAGTAACTAAGTACTCATTCAAAAAAAAACTATTCAAGTATTGTAGTACGAGTGAGTAAATTCTGATACATTTTTTTAAATGAGAGCATGAACCGCAAATTAAATAAAATATGAATGTGCAAATTCAGATATTTGTGAACTATATTACTTAGTCTAAAACATAAATAAAATCTTTATGAAATTACAAATTAAGTCAAATTTAGCTCCAAGAAATTGTTAAACAGCACCATACTGTCGACTCACAAAATAAAAACAGGAACAAGGCTGCAGTGGATATCAAAAGTATACACAGCCTTGTTCAAATGCCAGGGTTTTGTGTTATAAAAGAATTTTGACCAAGATAAATCATTTTAAAACTTGTTCTACCAGTAATGTGACCTAGAATTTGTACAACTCAATTGATTCATTTCATATCATTTTGAGAGGGGATGTGAAAATAAACAACTGAAATAAACTTGAATGTGATTGACTTGGACTTGACGTTTAACTTGCTGCCTTGTTGGCCAGGTCACCATTGCAAAAGAGGATATTCTGTTTTAACTGGTCTTTTACCTGGTAAATAAAGATTAAATAAAATAAATATAAATCTGGTTGCACAAGGATGTACTCCCTCTTTTAACTGGCATGTGGCTGAAGAAGTAACTGATTACATTCAAACTCCTGTTCAATGGGAGGCCACACACGCCTGTGTACAGTATGTGTGTATGTGAGCGCGAGAGAGAGAGAGAGAGAGAGAGAGAGAGACTGAGGGCGGGAGAGAGCGAGACAGAGAGAGAGAACAGAAGATGCATGTTATCCTCTTGTAACAAAGATATAGCTAATGTTACCACCATATGCACAGCCAAAACAACAGAAAAAACTTACAACTTACCACGAGGTGTGTTCTCAAGTTAGAAGTGGGCTGAAATATCCAAGTTTGGCGCCAAAACTACATTGCATGTTAAAGCTTTTCTTTTTCATAGTCTGCAAACACGAGTCGCGCACGACTCACTTTGATTGGCCAGCAAAGCCCAATAGAAGACTTTGTGTGTGGACATGTGACTTTCCTGTGTTGTTTGATTAGTGAACTTGAGTCAAACATCACTGTGGTAATCACGGTGCATTGGTGCAACGGCGTCCAATGCGGAAGTCAAAAACGAAAGTTTAAAAATAGATTGTGCACACAATTATTGATAAATGAACGTCGCGAGCGGCATATAGATTATTGTAACATAGTAAAAGTACCGTTCCTTCATAACATAAATTCTCCAGTAAAAGTAAAAAGCATGCGGAATTAAAACTACTATAACAAGTACAATTTATCCAAAATCTTCCTTGATTAAATATAGCGGAGTAAATGTAGTGCATTACTACCCACCTTTGGAATTAATACATAGTGCTGCACAATTGCGGTAAGGACACGATAAGTAATATGCAACAAACAGCAGACTGCAACTTCCCATGTTCATTCTTCCTATTGAACAAAATGGACAGAAACAGACAGAAGCATTTTTATATTCCAAAGCCGCAGAATGCTGTGGTGCTGAGAGAACTCACTGCCTTCGTTGTGACTTCCTCTAGATAACTAACAGTTGTCAGCGATGCGTTGATAAATAAGAATGAAATTGTGGCTTTGTTCTGAATCATTGAATATCAAATATTGGTCTGGTATTGAGTTGTCCACTTAAATAAATGCTGCATCTCAAGATGCCCCTTTTTTTTTTTTTAAGCTCAGAAAAAAAAATTACAGGTGGCGCTAGGTGGCTGTACACATTTACGGCAATATTAATAGCCAGATATTCGCTGAAAAACTCACCAACAGTGATGCCTTGAAGTGTATTTTTGTTTTGTGACTACGCTCGTAACTCAAAACACTCTCAAAGTATCATTCCCTATTGAAATTGGTTTGTGCTTCAGGATTAATTCTTTGTGATTCCTTCTGTTTTGGGCAAACTGGCCACTGGGGGCAGAATAATTAAGTCATGCTGACACAAACAAACAAGAGTTTCATAACTACTGTTAACTGCAGTAAAATGAGTTTTTGCAGATGCCTGTGAGTATTGTGAGATTGTCTGTCTACACGTGTTGATGCACTGTTTGTGTATAAATATCTAAGCTAGCAGACTCGAAGGCAAAGTTAGGTGGTTATTTGAATCACACAACTCTTGTAACTGGCGGCATGGTTGCCGACTGGTTACCACGTCTGCCTCACGGTTCTGAGGACCCGGGTTCAAATCCGGCCTCGCCTGTGTGGAGTTTGCATGTTCTCCCCGTGCCTGCGTGAGTTTTCTCTGGGTACTCCGGTTTCCTCCCACATCCCAAAAATATGCATGGTAGGTTAGGTTAAAGTCTATAAATTGCCCGTAGGCATGAATGTGGGTGTGAATGGTTGTTTGTTTATATGTGGTGCAATTGGCTGGCGACCAGTTCAGGGTCTACCCCACCTCTCGCCCAAAGTCAGCTGGGATAGGCTCCAGCACGCCCGAATGAATGAATGAACTCTTGTAACAGTCTTTGTTTTATATTTAGTTTAAGGGCAAATAAACAGCTTAAAGCCTGTTTTTTGAAAAATTGTCCACTATCTATCAAAATGTTGAATGTTATGAAGTGAGTTGAGTCGAGTTCATGAGTCAAAACAAAAACATCGACCCAATGTCAGCTTGTATCCCGTAAAAGTAATTCAGGTCACTCGTGACTCAAGTGGACTATTTTCCATTTTGTGCTCTTTCTGAGATGCGACAAGATGGTACCACAACCCTGTCTGAATAGGAAACTAGCAAATCGGTGTCAAGGAAGTACACTATACTGTAAAAAGTATTTGCTCACCTGCCTTGAGTCATATGTAATTTTAAGTACTAATATCCCATTCTAAATATAGTACATATGTGTTAATATGATATAACAGCTTTCAGGGAAGGCTTTCAACAAGGTTTAGGAGTGTGTTTATGGGAATTTATACCCATTGTTTCAGGAGCATATTTGTGGGGTCACGCGCTGATGATGGATGAGAAGGCTTGGCTCACAGTCCACTCGAAATCAGCACAAAAGTGTTCTATGGGGTTGAGGGCGGGACTGTGCAGACCAGTCAGGTTTATCCATACCAAATTCTCTCAACCATGTTTTTATGGAGATTGCTTTGTGCACTGGTGCACAGACATGTTGGAACAGAAGGGGTAATCCCCAAAACTGTCCAAAATCTCTTGGAATTCTGAAGCATTCAGAGTTCCTTTCACTGGAGCTCAGGGGCTAATATTTTGGACATTTTCAACTTTTGTGGGAACAGTTTGGAGATGGCCCCTTTCTGTTCCATCATGATTGTGCATCAGTGCACAAATCAAGGTCATGATTGTGCATCAGTGCACAAATCAAGGTCATGATTGTGCATCAGTGCACAAATCAAGGTCATGATTGTGCATCAGTGCACAAATCAAGGTTCATAAAGACATGGATAAGAGAGTTTGATATGGATGAACTTGTTCTCAACCCTATAGAACACTTTTGGATGAATTAGAGCGGAGACTGAGAGCCAGGCCTTCTCGTCCCACATCAGTGTGTAACTTCACAAATGCACTTCTGGAAATAGGGTTATAAATTCCCATAAACACACTCCTAAACCTTGTGGAAAGCCTTTCCTGAAGAGTTTAAGATATTATAATTGCAGAGGCTGGACCAATGTCATATTAAACCCCATGGATTAAGAATGGGATGTCACTTAAATTCATATCTGAGTCAAGGCAGGTGAGTGAATACTTTTGGCAATATAGTGTATGTTTAAGTGATCCATCTGGATGTAGCGAAAAGCTTTGTATATCAGGGAAGAGCTCAATTTACATTTTTCCTAAAAAAAATTGTCTGTCTGCCATTTTTAAAGGAAATGTTACATGTGTTTCAGATTATATTTTGCAATCATAGTAATATAGTTACAGTTTCAACTATTAATATAGGCAATTATGAAACACGTTGAGGGGGCATCAATTACTTTAGTTTTTAAGCAGATTTTAAAGACTTATGGTTACCTTTATATCAGAATCAGAATAATCTTTCTTTTTTATCTTTAATCTGGGTGGCCGGTTGTCGGGGCGCCTCGGTGTGGCCGGCGGACCGCCCTGGGTCCCTCGCTGTGGGACGCGACCTCTCTTACCAAGGCTCTTCTCCCCCAATTGCTCAGTTTGGCCAGATGGCCAGCTCTCGGAAGGGTTCTGGTCGTCCCAAACGTCTTCCATTTCAGGATTATGGAGGCCACTGTGCTCTTAGGAACCTTAAGTGCAGCTGAAATTTTTTGTAACCTTGGCCAGATCTGTGCCTTGCCACAATTCTGTTTCTGAGCGCTTCGGGCAGTTGCTGTGACCTCATGATTCTCATTTGCTCTGACATGCACTGTGAGCTGCAAGCTCTTATATAGACAGGGGTGTGGCTTTCCTAATCAAGTCCAATCAGTATAATCAAACACAGCTGGACTCCAATGAAGGTGTAGAACCATTGTAAGGATGATCAGAAGAAATGGACAGCACCCAAGTTAAATATACGAGTGTCACAGCAAAGGGTCTGAATACTTATGGCTGTCTGATATTTCAGTTTTTCTTTTTTAATAAATGAGCAAAGATTTCAACAATTCCGTTTTTTTTTTCTGTCACAATGGGGTGCTGTGTGTACATTAATGAGGAAAAAAATAACTTAAATGATTTTAACATATGCCTGCAATATACCTAAGAGTGAAAAATGTAAGGGAGTCTGAAAACATTCCGTACCCACTGTAGGTCGCTCAAGTCATTAGCGTAATATAATCACGTCAAATCATTTTCAAATTACTGTCACAACATAACAACATGCGCTTACTAAAAATGGTTTTTCTTTATGAACAGTATTTGTAGATTGAAGCAACTGAACTCTTCATGTTTGTTAAAATTTCCTTGTTTTCCAAAAATGTTCAAATATGGCCTTGGCTACTATGCTGTTAGGTTAACGAGACTGTCCTTCAGTTCCTTGCTAACATCCTCAGTCAGCTGCATAATTTCTATCATGAATCTATGCTTGCATTTTTACTTATTATTATAATTTTTTTAATGTATTGTTAACCTTATTTTGTGTCTTAAATGCCACAGGTTGGGGGTGCGGTTCGAGAGTTAACAGGCTGGACTTCAACCTTCCGTCACACTATTTCAGTGGAAACGGGGGGAGAAGATGGTGATTGTATACATATAAGACGCGGTTATCATCATGCCATAGAGGGATTTCCTAATTGTGTGGTCGCTGATGCTGTCATCAACTTCTTCATGGGGAGAACAGACAAAGTGCAGCAGGTTGGCTTTAACCCCCGCCTGGCTCGACGCGGCCATCTGGGTGAGTAGCTCTGACTCCTGGCCACAAAAGTTGAATGTCGAATGATTGAGCTGCATCAAAATTTCTGTGGCGCCTCGAGATACGAGTGTGATTTGTTATATGACCAGGCTTATAACTCAAAACTAGGGTCTGCTAAATGCTGGGCGAGGAGGGGGGCACGGCTCTCTCAAACATACCCTCAAATCAAATCCGCGGATGCTTCCTCAACTCCTCTGCTCCGTCCTGTGATCAGCTGTCTGCAAGGGAGACTATAGAAACAGCCACAAAGTCACCGTAATGTATTTTGTTTAGGGAAGTATGTTAATCTTTAAAAAAACAAGTGCCTAAAACATTTATTAATTTTGTATGTTTGTATAATGTTGTTTGAGTCGAAATTACGTAATTTGCACAGTGTGGCGATCGTCAAGTTAGCCTAAGTCCGTCACTGGAGTTGATTGCGATTTTGAATTTCAAAATAAGAGCAAAACCAGAAGTGTTATGTTGGTTACTTGAGTCTTGCTGAATTAACATCGTTTCGATAGATTTGCTTTGTAAAGTCTCCTGATTGATCTTGTAATGTGCCCTTGTCTAGTTCTTCTGTTTTTGTCCTCACCCACACAACTAAACAAATTTATGAAGAGATGGGAATTGTATTCAAGGGGAAAGCTGAAGTAAATGAGAAAAAGTTACACCAAATTTTAATTTGCAAGTATATTCATAAGTGCCATAGAGTGGGTTAATCTATTAAATTGGGGTACCTTGAGCGTTTTTTGTTTTTCTGCTCATTTTTGTATTGTTATTCAAGCGTTCCAGTTCACATTATTTGTGCATGGGTTGTAACATCACAATGGCTGGAGAAGTGAAGCTTGCGATGCAAGTGGTACAAGTTTTTTTTCGTGTGCTTTAATGGCAAATGAGTAATGACACACAAATAACAGTGCCCTGTTAACAGTCATTAACTGCGTTCAGCGGCAATGCTGGCCTTCAAACCCCAGGCCCCTAGATTGCGCCACCCCCCCTGCCCCCATCGTTCATCAACGATTTTTCAATTTTTACTGTTGCTCCAAATAATATATATTAATAATTGCACTTCGCACATGCTGATTTGCGCCACGCTGGCTATACCTTTAGTCACTTGCCTCGCGCCAATTGTGTTATTAGAGTGAAAGTAGTTCAGTAGTGAAAGATGCCGTGTAGCGAGCGCTAAGATAGCATCATAATAAATAATGATAATAAATAATAATATAAAATTAAAATATGCTGCTACTTGAAGCCCCCTGAACATTTCTGCCTGCCTCCTCAATAATGCATCCCTTGACTGCTCAAAACACCCGTATCGCCTCAAAAAAACCAACCCAAATCTTTGTGATTTTTTTTTTTTTTAAGTTTTTTTTTTTTTTTTTTTTTTTTTTTTTTTTAAATAAGACACACATCATTCTATAATATTGTACTTTATGTAGGTACTGTATGCTTTTACAATAATTACATAATTAGATATAAGGTAAATAAACGATTTTGTTTTTTTTTTGCTTCAGTCTGACGGACATTGTGCTGCTCATTCTGTTATGCGCGCCTTACCCACCTGTGAGCAGTTAGCTATAGCGATGTTCCCCTGAGCTGTTGTTACGGATTTCACTGGTTTAAATATCGTGTTTATTCCTAGCTTGACGAAAACCATCGTGAGTGGCTGGCATTTCTATCCTCTCGTTCAGCAGGAGAGGATCTGATTACAAATCCAACGTTGTTTTGAATATTTGGGATTGGGTGAGAGGGTATGTGGAACTTTGGTATATCCAGTATCTTCAGTTAATTGTCCCTAATGAAGTGTTCAATGAGGGGTTTTTTTTCGGTCTTGCTATAGCTGTAATGACAAAATTGCTTTATGATTGAAGTGTGTATGTGTTCTTTTTCTCCCCACAGAGTTCTTCATTGACGGGCTGGGGTCTCTGCACATTGGCTCCTGCAGTGATGTCATTATAAACCACGCGTCAAAGATCAAACTGCCGTGGAGTGGAACAAAATCCGAAAAGGCCTATAAAAGGTTTCGATACTCCAACAGCAATGATGAAAATCATATTCATGATGAAGTCTTCTACTTCACAAACAGATTCAAATGCATGACCAGGCATGAATGAAGCCTGCTCCTCCTTTTGATGCCAATAGCACTGTGATTGTGTTAGAAAAGTGAATTTTTTTTTTTTTTTTTTTATATGCCCAAATATGTATATATAACAGACGTTCACGCACTATATGTAAAATTGACTCTTGTTTTCAAATGCCTCAAAAGGCATATTTGTGTGGTTCTGCCTGTGGCCTGCTGGCATGGGCTCCACACGATGGACCGGCCTATGGCGCCACCTTGTGGTTGATATGTGAGGTTCATCCATCCATTTTCTGTACCGCTTATCCTCACTGGGGTCGCGGACGTGCTGGACGCTATCCCAGACAATATTTCATATAGACTGGAGCCTCCAAAGCCGAACACCATCTGTTCTCTTCCAACTTTATTTTCTATTAAGTTCAACTATAATTGTAAAAGTGTCAGTGTCACAATCATAAAACCACTAGTAGTAACTATGTGAGCTTTAAGTAACATCTCAACCTTCTTACCTGTCATACAAATAAATGAAAAGCAGTAGGCTTCTTAGGTGGCTACAGTACATCAATCTAAAATAAAATGACTAATGTCTTTCATTCAAATCTTTCATTCCAACTTTATCTCAGCTTACTGATCTTACTGATTAATATGAAAGTATCTAAAGCAGAGTAATTGTTCTTTTTCTGCCATGATGCCAGAATGTGCTCATCTGAACAAAGAACGGCAGGCAGTAAGCGAATAAGGCTTCAGTCCTGTGACACTCAATGGCGTAATATAGTTGTCAACTTCATATTACTGGTGGTTTATTAGCACGGGTTAAGGCACAGGGGTGTTACCCTTTATCGTCCTCAAGCGCACCAAAAATGTTATAACTACAACCCTGCGGAAGTACTAATTAATATTGCATTATAGTATTATTTTTCTACCTTGTTTTCATATTTTAATGTGTATTGACTGCACAGTTGGTGTATGATGCAGGGACCTCCTTTCTGTTAGCAGTAGAGTACATTCACTCGTTATCACTCATTTGAGTCACGTTTCAAAGGTTTTTATGAGAGTAGGATATGAGTTGAGTCCCTCAGCCCCCCTCATACTGTTTTCCTTTAAGAGACACAGAAAGTTGATTAAGCACTATGTTGTGAGTTAAAGTTGAGCTTATTATGCATTTGTGTGTTTCACCCGCCGCATTGTCAGTCAGTAGAGAATAACAATGTCAAATATTGTCTCCCTCGTGAATATTTGCCTCAGGTTTTATTAAATGAAAATGTATAAAATGTAATATATTCTTCAACACGACAACAATTTTGAAAGTAACATTGTAATGTGTACCCAGTTGAATTAGTGTTTTGCCATGAAACATATTCCACAATTGATTTTCTTAAAACATGTTGCTTGGTTTCAAACTCATTTTGCCTAAATAATTTCATTATAGAGGATTTTTGTTTCATTAATAATCACACTGTCCTGTGTGAGCTTAAATATTTGAAACTTGTAGGGAAAATATCTGTTTCAGTCTGAAACTGAGAAGAATATAGTGCTCTACAAGCTGCCAGGTAGCATAATTATCAGTTACAGTTATAACGATGACTATCAGTATGAGCTCTTAAGTGTTGATGAGGTAAACGTTAACATTCCCATGCCCCCAGAGTCGTAATTTCTGCCATTTCCAGCATGGCAATTGTTTCAGGAAGTTTTACTGCATTCCTGTATGTAGCACCTTTTCTTGCTTCAAGGCGCTCAAAGAGCATTTTACAAAGGCACTTTGGTGTTATTCACTCCAGAGGAAACCGCTCATTGACGCGCTGATGATGGGGTTATTCGCTCCTATTCTCTCTATTATAATTAGGCTCAAGCATTTTTCCTTTGTCATTTTCACAGGCCTCGCCACATCGCCGCTATTCTAAACCAATTCAGTCCTGTTTTCTTTCTATATGTATTTTAATCAAATTAAAGGCACTACAAAATAAGATAGTCATCAGGATCATCCAAAGGAAACTAAAACTGCAGTGACATGAGTTCACTTGTAGCTCTTACCTGTAAGCCATATACTGCAGTGAATATTATTTGAGGGATGAGTCATACAAGTTAATGCATTGTACGATGCTACAATGCTTGACTACAGTGTAAACGGTGTGTGCCTGTGCGTTATTTATGTTTGGTTGTATCAACCGTTTATCAGAAATAATGGCAACTAGATGACATATTTTGCTAGTATTTTGACTGTGCTTAACTGAAGCTTTTTTTTTTTGCCAACTTAACCACTTTTTTTTTTAATGTGATGTAACGTGATGTGTTCCTGTCCCTTCATTGAGAAGGGTGAGCCTCTTGTTCTTTCAACTGGTGGCCACAGATACCGTAGATCTGCAATTCTTTTGCGTTTACAAATATTCTGTTGTAATGGTGATGTGTGGGGCTTAAATTATTTGATGCATGACGTCAAGCAGTTTTTTTTTTCTATTGCTATTGTTTTAAGTTAAGTTTGTCACAATACTGCTGTTATTTCTGATTGTTGCTATTTTGTATAAATGACTAAGCATTCACGATTTGAGTATTGCGTTTTTTGTTACAAGTGCTCTATAAATAAAGTTGAGTATTCTTGCTCACATTGTAGTTCAAATTCGATCTTATTGGTATTTAACTTCAATTTTGAGTCAGTTTTGATGTGATCTAATGGAAATAAAGTACCAGTACAGAATACTGTAATGCAGAGCAAACAAATAAGCATGTTTTTGTGTGTCTGCGATAATTGTTTGTTTAAAATATAGGCCAGTGTGCATGTTAGTAGGCCTGCTTGTAGAATCTGGCTTGTACATAGTTGGCCAGAACCTTGTGTACCATCCTCTAATAGGAGTGGTCTACTTCCTGCCAATTAGAGAAACACTCCTTGAGCTTAAAAGGGAAAATCCACAGGGTACAGTGTCTAGAGAGCTCTTTGAAATGTGGACTGGAAAAAAATAAATTGGCTATCTAACATCAAGCGAGAACATAATTAGATTTTTGTCTTTTCTGTCCTGGTTTTTATGCAGTTTTATTATTAGGTCAAGGTTAACGTGTCTGTGAGGACACACCTATTTTGACCACTAGAGAGCAGCAGAGAGCAGATGAGCTAATGTTTTGGTAGACTTTTCAAAAAATTCACTTGATTAAAATGTTTCCTTCAGTGTGATCACAGCACAGGTTATTTGTTTCTGTTCAGGCTTTCCGTGTCACAATCATGCGGATATTGTGGTAGAGTCGTGTGTCTGTTTTTCATCAAGTTTTATAATCCAAGAGCCTGGCATGCTTCACATTCCTAACCTGTAATAAAATGTAACAAAAAAAAAAAGTCACCAGATAATATATTGGTGAAGAAACTCATCATTTCCTTTAATAAAATATAGTCTCATAATCCTTGAAAAGCGATATATTTGTTATAAAAACAGCCGCTGGAGAACAGTTGCAGACAAATACCAAACAGTATTGCACGGCATGTCCTGTACACATGTTCATATTTAAGCACATATAAAATATATAAATATACAAAGTATTTAACCAGTTCAGTGCACTTTTCAGTATATTTGGCTCTGGATTACAATCAAATAATATTCTCTGTTAAAAATCCAGCATAGATGGCATGGCGATGCTTTGCTTACATACAATAAGTAACAGCGTAAAGCCTCAATAATGCTACAACAGGCTACTGCTTCTTAGAAACACAATTAACAACATGCGAGTCCGATTGTGATTGTCCCTCTTCTGTCCCAAGCACTTGATTGAGGAACATGAGCCATCATCGGTTTGCCTTTGCACTTTGCCACTTTGCATCACACCCAAACAGTCGTGGTGTTTTCTGGATGTTTTTCCTACAATAAATGGCAATAGTTTGAGCAATTGACACATCTTTAAATCCAATATGTGGTTATTGCTGCTTTCTATCATACCTTCTGCTGCTGAATGTACATCACAGCATCGTGTACAGTGACGAAAATATGCTGGGGGTTCATGTAGTTCATGAGACCGCTTGATGTGAGGATCTTTAAAACACTCTCTGGGGGAACAGAGAACTTATTCTGTATGATGCACAAGTTATCTATCAAGAACATTCACCATAACCCAAGAATAACATCTATGAAACAATAAAAACATGCAAAGGCCTTACCATTACAGTTGGACAAATAAACATGAACTCCAACTTTTTGGCATTCAATGCACATCTGCAATTATTAAAGGCAATATGTTGGCATGAGGCACCGCCAAGAGACGTTGACATTGTTTTTGCACACTAACCTGAGTAAAGAGTCTCGCTCCTGCAACATCAACAAATATCACGCTGCTGCAGTCGATTAGCACGACCTGGACCTCATGCTCGGATGCTTCTGCAGACAGCGAGAGGGGGAAAAAAAACAAAAAAACATTCCGGTGAATTATAAGAGTTAATTGTAATTACAATCATCTCAAAACATTAGAAGTACAATAATGCCATAAGTGAATCATGTCTCCATGTTTAAAATGACAAAACAGACTTTAAGTATACCTGCAAAATCTAACACATTCCACAACAATTGTTATCTTTGTAAGTGCAGAATTTTGCACACACCGTACATTGGTGTGTATTGGATCGTATGTGCAGCTGTACCTAATGAAGGAAGACTTGACTAGATTATCATACGTTTACATTGTGGTTTTTTTCCTATGGTGAGTGAGTGTGTGTGTTTACTGTATGTCATCACCTGATTTAAAGAACTCATTTTCTGAAGAAAATGATGCGTTTGCGATTCCTCTTTCCTTAAGAACGACAAAAACCAGAAATACAAAATAATTATACAATTTTACCATATTAAGTGCCTATTTCTGACTGTGGTCATTGGGTGAGTGCAGCAGACGTACCACCGTGTTAACGTTGGTCTCTCTTTCACGCTTCTCCAGAGCTTTCCGGGCCTTCTCTCGGCTGCGGATCTTCTCTGGCGTCAGGCCCAACAACCTACTCATCTCCTCCCTAAAAAAACTACGGTTTCCATAGTAAATAGGTCCGTTGTATGTCAGGATCTTCATCCCTGGCACCTCATAGCACTGGAGGGAACACAAGATGCAAGCCGCTTTCTAAAATATCCATAAGGTAGGAAACTGAAATGTTGCTAAACAAAACATCTGTTTAAATTGGTACTTAAAGAGCCTGTAAAGTGAATTCAGAGATTTGTTTCTAAATACATTATACATACTGTATGGTATCGATTGCTAAGAACATGAGCCCTGACTGAGAACTATAAGTATCTCTCTGAATTGTGGAGATGTAGCATCAAAACCGTTTTAGTTTTCTTGATTTTTCTGGCCCCGCGACACACTTGGGTGTCCCGCATGAGTCCCCCCCTCTCCCACTTTATAAGAACTGGAGCACCTTCGTTTGCATCAGTGGTTATCCGGCGCAATTGTGACATGCAGTTAGCTAGCTAGTGTTGCCTGCACCCCCAGAATGCATCTTCCCCAGACAGTCCGCTGGTGTGGCCGCTTTAGAGCGCCTCATTGTCGGCCGTGAGTACGAGCACGTCACAAAGAAAAAGGTGGAAGAGCGAGGAGAGAAAAAAATAAATAAATCCGACATGTCAGACAGCGTGTGGACTGGGACTTCATGCAGACGTGGTAGCTTTAGAGAACCTCGTTGTCCAGGTGTGGAAAAGCCCCGCAACAACCCAGTGAGATATATTCCAGTTTTGGGGGATATATTTTCACGGGTCAAACATGGAGTTACAGTACATTTAGGCATACAAAAGATTCTAGCATCCATTTACCAGGTCGTAGTAATGGTGCTTGCTTGACAGTTGACAGTTGAGGGGGGAATCGTGTCACACATTCAGCGGACATGCCCGCAGCGTTTAAGAGTGGAGAAAATGGCTTGATTTTGAAGCCTTATTTTATATACTTGGCAATTCTTTCAGTCATTCAGATTCAGCAGAATTGTCAACATGACTCTCCTCTGTCGATTCTCAAATTTAGAAAACATTTTTTATTTTCACTTTACAGTTCGGTATTCTGGCATCCTCTCACCTTGCTATGATTCTCCAGAGGTCTGTAAATTTCTGTGTTGCTGGCACGGCCGAGCACGGAGCAACCAGCCCTGATGAATGAACCATGGTTCAGAGGATGCAATCAACAAGCCTGACAGACATTAAGCAAGCTTTTTATCATTTACCTAATCAGCCACAATATTATGTACATTTAAGCCAATACAAAAGTGCTGCGTACAAAAAAGATAAGTCACTGAGAAGAAAACAGACTTGCACCTAGGAAGAAACAAATGGCTCTTTTACTGGACGTGGTAGCGTTATGATGTGCAGAAAATAATAATACAAATTTGAAAACAAAAAAATAATTACCTTTGCGTGCGGCAGATTACAGTCATCATTGAGAACACCACCCCGATGGCTAAGCCAAGATCCACGTTGAGAACCACAACAGACAGCCAGGTGACCACCCAAACCATCTGTATAAATGCAACATTCTTAAAATGATACCAGGACACATTTTGCATCAGTAGACAACCGCGTGAACGGAATTTATGGGTACATCTTGTTGCTGTTTCTTAACAGAAAGAAAGATGACCACAGCTTCAATACAAATTGAAAAAGCCCAATTAGCTGGGTTTTGGGAATCCGTTGTTGATTGGACGGTAACCGGGGAACTAATTAGCCATCTTCAATCCCTGCTCAAGGGAGTCTCGTCGTGCCTGGGGATCACATTCCAGAATAGATCCAATAACATCTAGTCCTTCACTCTTCTGTGGCCTTACAAAGTCAATTTTGCTGATTCTCCACAGTTCCGGTAAGTCCTGGAACTGCAGAAACATTTGCCTGAGGCTGGTCACATTGATGCATGCCAGTACCGCCTGTGGACAAACAAAACAAGCAAAATTTGGTGAGCTATGTCACAACTCCTTCACCTCTGATACTGGACAATAACACACCTTAGGTAGGAAGTGGAACAGAGGTCCAATAAGCAGCAGAACAATTAGTACAACAAGACTGGTGAACAAGCCAGAGAACTGCAGAAACAAACACAACAGAAGCCACATCACTCACTGAAAATCTTAATGCAACCAAGGCGGTCGGTGTGCTATAATAATTACACATTTACATTCGTCCCCCCCAAAAAAAATGTTTTTTAAAATGATCATTCCATCTATGAACCACCGCAGTAAATATGAATTGGCACCAACTGATATGCATTTGTTAACAGTAAGCTAAAGAAGTGCTAATTTTAGTGAAATAACGAGGGGTGCGCGGTATATGCGGCAGACAACATAAATTTGGCCTACAGTATAGATTTGAACTCTAGCGACCAATCGCAATGACGCTTGTTGATAACATCATTGTATCGTCCTCAATGTGGAAAAGGCTTCGAGCACGTCTGACCACGGAGCTGGAGGAGCCGCTGGCACCATTTTTGAGCAGGTTAAAAAAAAAACAACAGTGCCTCTTCATCAAACAGTTACCATTCACCCCTGCTCCTGGCTGCTCGGGAACTACCGGGAAATGCTAGGCGCTAAGCAAACTTGCTCTGCACCAGCTATGAGCTGCAGCTGGCTAGCTAGGACAGCTCCTTTAAGTTGCTAATCCTCACCCCAATGGTGACACATAAACTACAACTGTAGAACCAAATTCTGGGCCCCCATACAGAAGCCTCATGAAGGACAGCCAGTCCCACCCTAAACCAACCCTCGCTGACCCCCATAAACTGTAATATAGTGATTCCCAACCAGTGTGCCGCAGCACATGGGAGATCATCGGTGTGCTGCAGGAAATCCAATTTCACTTAATTAGTCTTAAAATGATTTATTGACTATGAGTAATGTACAGTATCTTTTTTCAATATGCCGAAAACGTACAGTGACAGGCAGAACAATTGCTCTTCCACCATATGGTCGATGGTCCATAATTAACTTGTGACATTTTAGTTCAGTGGTATGAGTGATATTTTTTCTCATGTAAAATACGTACCTTTGGATCAATAAAGGTTGGGAAACAATGCTGTAGTCTATCCTGAAGTTGTTCTACTATGGTTTATATCCATCAATCCGTTTTCTACACCGCTTATCCTCACTAGGGTCACGGGGTCGCGGGCGTGCTGGAGCCTATCCCAGCTATCTTCGAGGGAGAGGCAGGGTACACCCTGAACTGGTCGCCAGCCAGTCGCAGGGCACATATAAACAAATAAACATTCACACTCCTATTCAGACCTACGGGCAATTTGGAGTTCTCAATTACCCTACCATGCAAGTTTTTGGGATGTGGGAGGAAGCCAGTGTACCCGAAGAAAACCCAAGCAGGCACGGGGAGAACATGCAAACGCCACACAGGCGAGGCCGGATTTGAACCCGGGTTCTCAGAACTGTGAGGCAGGAAAAGAATTTTTTTAATTTCAATTCAATGATTACTCAGTGATGACCACACATTTTTGTGTGGATTAACTTTAAGAGTACTGTATTCTTTTTTTTCTGTACTCTGGCAGGTTCGATTGCACCTACAGTAACCTAAGGACTGCATCTGTCACTTGGTTAACTATCTCTATGTAAATAATATAACATAATGTTATTTAAAACAAAACAATACAATATAACAGAGCGAGAGCTGTGCTGTTGTCGAATGTAGCGATTGTGAAACAAACATTAAAATAACGTATTATTGATCTGATTCACCAGTCGCTCTCTTGATTTTCTCTCTACCGCACACCAGCCCAGCTGCGACAGCGTCCCGTGCGTTAGCTACCTTACTGACGTAGCAGCGCTGTCCCTCCATATGTCCCAGACATTTTACATGAGGCGCATTAAAGTACTGTACTAGTATTCCTGGATTGAACGGACTGAGAGCAAATGAGAGACGAAAAGTGACGGCGAACAGCAAGAGGCAAACGTTAGCTGCTTCTCTCACAATCGGCAGCGTTGCAAAAGTCTATCTATCTATCTATCTATCTATCTATCTATCTATCTATCTATCTATCTATCTATCTATCTATCTATCTATCTATCTATCTATCTATCTATCTATCTATCTATCTATCTATCTCACTTAAGAGTCTTTAAAGAAGTGTACTGAGTATGGTCTGCTTGTTTACATTTACATGTAGGTGGCTATTTGGCATGTCAAGTCTGGACTAAGTTGCTCATTTAATGTGGCTTCAACTACACTATTTAAGTTATTTGTTCATGTTGATGACATCATTCTGTAACTTGTGTGGCATACATTATGTGGCATATGGATACAGTTAAGCTAATGCTTTTTTGTACTGTGGATAAGTGTTATTCCTGCCCCTTGACAGCTGCTGAAAGTAACTAAAAAGTTACTTTTTTCTAACTTAGTTACTTTTGAAATCAAGTAATAAGTAAAGTAAGTTACTTTTTCAAGTTAACTGTGGCAATATTGACAGTGAAGGGATTCTATTTGTACCGTGATATGAATTTTAGAGTGTATCGCCCTGCCCTACGTATGACCTACCTGTGTGTATCCCCCTGCACTTTCCAGTATGTTTGTGGTGGCGAGAGTGGCCGAACTTGGGAAGCAGGTGAAAAAGGACGACACGGTGTTGGAGATACCATGAGCCAGCAGCTCCTGCAACCACAAGTTTTCAAGTTACTAGACTGGTAAGAAGCTTCAGCAAGCATTTCTGGGCTTTACCTGGTTCGGATGGATGGAATATCCATGCTTGTCAGCATAGATCATTGCCAGTGACACAGACACAGCATAGCCAACAAAGGTGATAGCAACAGTGTCCCCAGCAATGTCAGGAAATGTGTGCAAGGAAGGCAACTGAGGCCTTGGGAAACTGAAGAAAGGACAAATACAAGTAAAACAACGCAAATCTGTTGGGTTGTTCGTGTTGTTCAAGATTTTTACCACAGAAAAATTACCCTGCTGGAATGTGGCCAACAATCTCAATGGCGTAAAAGGAGTCCAGAGAGAAAGCATAGGCCACACTAGTGGCAATAATCACCTAAAGAAGCATAAACCAAAACACAAAATGTTAATTCACTGGCCCCTAGAGGCTGTAATCAACATAGTGAGAACATCAAGTCATCATTGCAATGTCGTTGTGATTTTGTTTACGATTTTGCCTTGAATCTTGCGGAAGAAACTCCAATAAAGTGGTATTTTGACATGGAAAAAAATGTGCTAAATACAAAGACAACTCTTTTACTACTCATAATATTTTCCTGTTAGGTCAATGCTGGTCATTGCCAGTTTTATAGGAGCAGTATTGTTTTGTCGAGCCTAGATCAGACTACAGTATTTTATCCTCAATACTGGCCCGATTAGCTGTCGTGGGCGAGTTCCCAGATTGGGGCCGAGATATTTTGTCGGAAACGACAAAACGTCTTGTAGTGTGACATAATCCACGACCCAACAATAACCCTACGACGCCAAAATGAAAAGTCTATCATGTTTGATTTTTTGGGGATATCTTCCGTGTAGTGTGACATATCGACAACTCTGCGACAGCGCACCTTGACGTCGACCAATAGGATTGCATACTGCTACCGGTGCATGGCCTCTCGTGCTTGCTGGTGTCAACATACTTGGTCGCTGTTGTCAACATTTACTCACGCGCACAAACCAACGTTTACCAAAGCTTGAGAGCATGGTTCGACAGAACGCCGGCTTGTTTACATACAAATGTTTGTGCTAGCACTAGCTTGCTAGGGTAGGTAACATTATGTTGCCTGCTTGCGCATCGTATTGTATTAAAAGTACGCGGACATACCTCATGTTCTTCTTGAATGGACAGCCCACGCCCAAGCACCAGTGACGACACCACGCTTTCCCTCTTTTTTCCCCCAGCACAATACGATACATTGGCCCGATCCATTGTTGTTATCGTTGCCATGGTAATGTGTGTATCTGGTCATGTTTACCGGCGACATTTTTTCTGGTTCTGCCTCTCCGACAGTGTTTGATTTGACAAGATAAAGCCCAGTGATCGTAAAAGACGGGATACTGTGCTATCGGAATAAATGTCACTGTTTACCCAAGATACGGCAAGATTTCTCAGTCGCTTTGGTACATTTCTCATATCAGAATTTAAATTTTCAAAACTAATTGTTTAATCTTCACATCATTGTGTCATTTGTGCACATCAAAAAAGCAGTTGCAAAGTTGCAAATGCTCAGCCACATCCATTCAAATGATTATGGACAATTCTCTGCTGTTTCCTTAATTATCAATTGCTTTTGTCATGTCGATCAAAGTGTTTCAGTGCTCTCAATTGATCAGTTCCACAACATTTAAGGATTCATAGTATTTACATGCAAAATGGTTCAACAAGGTGTCATATATCAAGCATATTTCTGTACATTCCGATTAGACTTTCCAGCAGACTTTTTTTGCAAGGTGAATATTGACTTTCTCTAACAAAAGGAAATGTGTGAATCCTTATATCAACCAATGATCAACCAGTTTTCTGAAATAGCTCATCGCAGGAGAAGATAGCCATTGTGATGTGGATACAAATTTGTGGCCCAAAAGCCAGAAACGTCAAGTGTAGGAAGACTGCACTGTAATTCCTACAGTGTTGCATGTTTTGTTTTCCCTGACTGTACTGTGTTCAATATTTCTACTTCTGTTGTTTTTTTTGTTGGGGGGGGGGGGGGGGGGGGGGTTCTTTGCGCTATACAGTGCTGTCTTTTTCTTTATGCATTGCCATGACAAGGACTATCAACAAATTACAGAACAAACAGCATAAATGTAAATGTCAATCTTGTCCAGTCTCTTGCAATCAATCTCCCACATCCACTAAGGTGTAAATTACAATTTAGAATAATTGTCATTAAAACTTTAGCCATACTTTACATTAGAACATCCCTTTAGAGTATACTGTTATACTGTTAAATATAAGATATCCAAACACAATGACACAAGGACTCTTTCTGATGGCGCTGACATGTTCATGGACACCGATAGGCCTGCTTACTTTAGAGAGATGAACTAAGGATTTTGAGCAAGATATTGACTTTTCCAGGTAATTAATTTGTTTGGAGTAATGCACTTACTGTTTCGCAAATGTTGAAGTTGATTTGAGATATGAACCGAAGCGATTGAGCGAAACGTGTAATATCCATTGCCAGGCGATGCAGTGGTTGACTTACACTTTCGTGTTTATTAGTAACACAGACTCACACTACTATGGACATGACTTGAACTGACCGTGAGGATCTCCACAGGGATGGGTGTACGCAGGCGCTGTCGGTAGCGCATGTTGATCTCTTTCACTGGGACCAGAACCGCCAAACATACCAAGGAGATCAGCAGCTCCGCCATGTTAGTCTGAGGCAGGTTCTCCATCACAGACGCTAAAGTCTGAATACACAAGTTGCTGAGCAGCAGGCAGGTGGTAGCCAATCACATATCATAACCCACCCCCGTTGACGAATTTGAAACACCGACTCATTAGCACTCCTCAAATCCAGACTCAAGACTCACCTATTCCGGACTGCCTATTCACTTTGATGTGTTATGTTCTATTATTTTATTGTACTGCTTGTTTTCTTTTGTTTGCACAGTGACCTTTGAGTGCCCTCAAAGGTGCCTATAAATAAAATGAATTATGATTAGGATTATTATTTCAAGCAGGATAAATTTTGGCAAGTGCAAATCGTGAGTGGCTACTAACTCTAGGAACCCACGAGCCACAGTGGGTCATGAGCTAAAAGGTTAATGTCTAATGAGCCTTGAACGCCTTGAACGTGACCCCCGCGATAAATGTGGGATTGCTGGAGTACAAATAAATATATGTTTTTTCAGCAAACAGCTGATGATAGGTTCCACAGTAAACACATGAATATGTGGTATTCACTGTTTTCTCTACTGCCCTTTATTTCCCCTTACTGACCACAAGGGTCTCATGTAAAAAGCTCTGCTCACCTTGAAGATGGAGAAAGTCCCCGTGTGGCGAGAAAGGCGGAGCCCTAGCATGCTTTGCAGCTGTGAGCTGGTGACATGGAAAGCAGCGGCACTGGTGAAAGCCTTAACAATTGGCTCTGACAGATAGGTGGAGAGGAAGCCCAACTGAAGACCAAACATACAAAGCTGGAACACAAAATAGTTCACTTGGGTTATGATCCATTTTTGAGTAAACTTGGGTCAAATAGCAGTGGGCTTTATCCTCTGTGATGGTCCACAAATTTCCTCACATACCATAATAATTCCAGAGAGAAGTGCTACAGCTGAGGCCACACCGATCCTTTGGAGCTCAAAATCGGCCCCTTCGGGAGAACTTGAGTTCAACTCCAGAGGTGTGGGGACCAGCTGCTCCACAACAGAGCCAGTCATGAGACTCACCACAGCAAATGTACCTGCGAGAAATCCTTTGACCTCAGTGACAGTGACACAGATTGTATGGCTAATAAGTAATATTTCTTTGAAGATGAACTGTATCCCTACCTGTGGATACATGGCGACCAGTGCCAAAAATCATATAGATGATCACAGGGAAGAAGGACGTGTAGAGACCAAATATCGGCGCTACAGAAGTGAGAAGTGCAAAAGCCATCCCTGTGTTGGGGAGAAAAGTCAAAATCCCAGTTTCTATCAGCAGCATGGATTTAAATAATAAGGGTTAGGAGAAGAAGCACAAGGAAGGACAATACATTAGGTACAGTAGTGTTTTATGCTCGTATTTTCCGTGTTTGCAGGTTACGTGGAGAGCAAATGTTATTTGTGTATGTTTATATACAGTACAATACTGTGGAGTACAATTTTGCTTATATAAAAAACACGTTTAAAAAAACAGATTTTTGGTTCGAGGGTTTAAGGGGCAGGGCTGGAGTGGATTCATTTCATTTACAGTACATTCCTTTCAATGGGGAAAGATGAGCGATTTAATTTGACCTACGAGCATGTTTACAGAATAATTTAAACTCATATCCCAAGGCACCAGTGTACACTGCTAATGAAATAAAGTACATTTTTAATACAATTATAATAATGCAGGGGCGACACAGTGTACAACTGGTTAGCACATCTGCCTCACAGTTCTGGGGACCCGGGTTCCTAAATTGCTCATTTCTTAACCGATTTTCATGAGATTTACTTTTTTGTCAACATCAATGCATGTACTATTAATACGCAACATTTGAAAAAAAAAGAGCCAAAAAAAAATGTCTCTTCCACATGAACCCTTTTCAAGGATTGTAGCAATAACACAAAGAAAAACAATGGACTTTGTTGTGAAAATGATATGAGAGTGGCACTTGCCAAGGAGAAAGGCAACAGCAAAATTCACATTAATTTACGATAATATTTATAGAATTGAATTATTTGTGTTTTTTTGTGTGAAATTCATGTTTTGTTGCTATTGTTCTTTGAACATAATGATTTTGTGTGTAACTGATGCGTGGTTCATTTTGTCCACAAATAAAATATATATCTGCAAAGGTTGAAACATGGCAACTGGACAGTTTGTTTTTGTTGAACAAACAAACAAGAACACTCCATTCGCCATGATTCAACCTTTGCGGATTACCATGACTTGATGACGGAGAAGCTACACAGAAAATAAAATATGCAGTATAGCTCTTTTGAATTTGAAATAAACCATCTTTTTTTTCTAATTAGGAAGGGTTCTGTGAATGCGCGTATGACACTTGCGGGATTCCATACCTCCAACAATGTTAAGAACCACTGCTCTAAATCGTGTGAATGTGAGTGCGAATGGTTGTTTGTTTATATGTGCCCTGCGATTGATTGGCTGGCGACCAGTTACGGGTGTACCCCGCCTCTCGCCCGGAGTCAACTGGGATAGGCTCCAGCATGTCCGCGACCCAAGTGAGCTAAAGCCATACGGAAAATGGATGGATGGATAAAATAATGCACAACAGTAAGTAGTAGTTGTAGTAGCTGTAGTACAATAGTCTTTATTATTAGTATTTTCTATACCATAGACTACCAAGCAATCACACTCACATTCAGACCGATGGACTATAACTGCAACAAAAATGAGTTTGACACCCCTGCAATGGGTGACATTGTAAATATAAACAACATTGTAAATCTATATAACAATAATAAATAATATAGCTAACCTGACATAATAAGTAAAATCAAATATATTACATAAACATATCTTAAAAAATAATTTTAAAAATGAAGTATTGTAACTACTCGGGTGCTACTACAATTAACATCATAGTAATGATTATTAAGTAAAGCTACTTCTAATACTTGTAATGGTCATGTGTGACATATAAAAGATGTCAATCAAGTCCTCTATCTAATAAACTTGCTTTTGACTGTCCTTTTTAATTATTTGTATTTATCTTTTTTTCTACTAACGTGTTTATTTAATTGATCGATTGATTTTATTTGTTTGTTTATTGGTTTGTTTTACTGTGCTCATTGTAATAAACGTCTTAAACGTTGATAATTGATCATCGCCAACCTTGCGGGATGTGGAGAATGCCAACTGTCAGTCCGGCGATAGTGTCTCCTAAAAAGCATTTTTTAAAGCGGTATCCCGGCAGCCAGTTGAATATCGGGACTCTCTGACGGAGCAGGTGGAGGCACGCCCGCCGTGAACACCTGCACCGCCCGGCCAGCTTGTCCCGCAGCCGCACACCTCCATTCGTGCTGTCCTCCTCGGAGCCGTAGGCCTGCTTGAAGCGGTCCTCGGTGAAGATGCTCCGGTACACGGCCACAGAGGCACTCATGTTGTCCCGAGGGTGGGTGAGACGACCAGATGACCGCTCGAGTCCCGTCTATCTAAGTGCGTGCGCGCGTGGATTGCGTCATGACTTTTATAGCAAAGTCTGCCCCTGCTGCCTCGATGCTTTCTTGCCAGCCAATGACAAGCTCAACTTTTCTTGTTTCACTCTTGACTTCTTCTCAAGTGGACACTGGAGAGACACACACACACACGCACTAAAAAAAAAAAGAAAAAAAAAAAAGGTGAGCTGGTGCAGGTTGTCATCAGGTCGCCAGGCTCTCAAATCCTCTGGGTCCTATCGCCCAAAATTTCTCACATTTACTAAAGAAGACATACTGTAGTATTATGGAATACTGTAGTCACAGTGACTCCTGAACTGAATAGTAGGCAATGGTAAGCACATCTGCCTCACAGGTCTAAGGTTTTGGGTTAGAATCTCAGCTCTGGCCTTCCTGTCCAGGAGCAACCAATCCAACACAATCGCCACGTATGCTTGCGTGGGTTTTCTCTGAGTGCTACGCCTTCTCCCCACATTCCAAAATCATGCGTGTCAACTACATCGAAGTCTAGTCTAAATTGTCCATAGATGTGAATGTGACAGAATAGTGGTTTCTCTATATGTGGCCCGCAATTGACTGGCGACCGCTTTGACTACCGAGGACCTGAATTGAAACAATGATAATAACTTGTTGTGCTTGGGGTTGCACGGCCATTTACAGTGGATATAAAAAGTCTACACACCCCTGTTCAATTCCATGTTTTTGTGATATGAAAAATGAAACCAAGATAAACCATTGCAAAACGTGTTCCACCATTAACGTGACCTAAAACCTTTAAAATTCAATTGAAAAACATTTTTTCAGTACACAACTGCCACTGTTTAAAGGCTCTGTCTCTTGCCGTCTGGAAGTACGGGAGATGTCATGGTAAAAATGTCTGTTGCTTGTACAGTACATACTGTACAGTGAACCGTCGCTACTTGTGGGATTGGGGACCAAACCCCAATGGGAAGAGAAAAAAAAATTTCAAATAATGGATGCCTTCCAAGATAAATGTTTATTGTTGCCGATTGGTTATGTGGTGTGAAACACAAAAATGTGAGATGAATTGTCCCCGTGAGGGACTATAATGAGTATCCATCCGTTTTCTATGCCACTGACTGCTGACTTTGGATGAGAGGCAGGGTACACCCTGGACTAGTTGCCAGTCAATCGCATGGCACATACAAACAACCATTCACATTCACACCTAAGGAACAAATTAGAGTGCTCGTAGTGTCAACCTAACATGCATCATTTGGGCACGTGGGAATAAGTTGTAATACTCAGAGAAAACCCACGCAAGATTTTGGAGTCGATGTGTGAGATTTTTTATGAGATTGGATGTCCCCGGTGTTGGATGCGATTGCGAGCCAGGCGCATCCAAAACATGAGTTAAGATGAAGATTCGTCCAACGGTATTTTTACTGATGAAGAGTTCTCTTTATTTGGTATACCCAAATACACAGACCCATCACAATGTATCGACATCCATTCAGGTGACATGTCAACTATGTGGTAGGCGCAAGCTCAGACGACTCATGCAATGTATATCACTATGACACGTCCAAGGACATCAAAGTGCTATTGTTGGTGGAGCTGAGATGTAACCTCAAACCACTTGCGTTAGCGAGGAGTTCATTTCCGAGAAGGATGGATGTCTCTAATAGGCGGGTGTTTAAAGTGTGCAGCCCCAGGAAAAGAGTCTGGTACCCACGAGACCCCTGTGAAACTCAATCACACATGTCAGGCTGGTTCATGGATCAAACAACACTAGACTCTGATCAGAGGTTGTTGTGCCATGATTTGGAGTGCTGTTCTTTGTCAGACAGGAGCGACTGCAAGGAAGCTGTGGATAAACATTAAATGGGATGAACAGAAAAAGGATCTGTGTGTAGAGTATAAAGGAGTTTCCATTTACCTGACGAGTACAGCTACACTTGTAAATCTTTGCCTGAAATAACCATCCATCCATTCATTTTCTTGACTGCTTATCCTCAATAGGGTCGCGGGCTGCTGGAGCCTCTCCCAGTTATCTTCGGCCGGGACGCGGGGTACACCCTGAACTGGTCGCCAGCCCATCGCAGGGCACATAGAAACAAACAACCATTTGCACTCACAATCACACCTATGGGCAATTTAGAGTCCTCAATTAACCTACCACGTATGTTTTTGGGATGTGGGAGGAAACCGCAGTGCCCGGAGAAAACCCACCCAGGCACGGGGAGAACATGCAAACTCCACACAGGCGGGGCCGGGATTTGAACCCCAGAATTGTGAGGCAGATGTGCCAACCAGTCATCCACCGTGCCGACTGCCTGAAATATAACTCCCTTAATTTCTTGTGTATAATTTGCACTCGCACAGTCTACTTGGCCAATTAATTTGAGTATGTGCCTGTTATCAAAAAACTAACTGATAATGCTTTTAGCTAATGCAAATCTCTCTCTCAATCTCTTGCTCTCTCTCTCTCTCTCTCTCTCTCTCTCTCTCTCTCTCTCTCTCTCTCTCACACATCCTTGTCCCAGAATGGCAATAGTTTAGTGCATCAGGGATTGAAGCAGCAGTGGTTATTTCCAGCTAACCCTTGACTGGACAGTCTTTGGAACAGGTGTCACAGATACAGATTGAAGGTCTTCATGTTGAAATTACATGCTCTTTCCTTACTGCACGCTTTCTCACCAACTAGACCCTCATCCATCCATCCATTTTCAACACCGCTTATCCTGGTTAGGGTCACGGGATGCTGGAGCCTATCCCAGCTGACTTCGGGCGAAAGGCGGGCTACACCCTGAACTGGTCGCCAGTCAGTCACGGGCACATATAGACACGGACATCCATTCGCACTCACATTCACACCGTCACTGAGTGGGAACTGAACCCACGCTGTCTGCACCAAAGTCAGGCGAGTGTACCACTACACCATCAGTGACTACTAGACCCTCATATTCGCTTCAATTTCTCTCAGCAAGTGGTCAGGCATCATACGGTGCAGATGACCGAGCCACCGGAGGCGCCTTTGCCTTGTAAATGCAGCAATACCTGCCAATGCAGCGCGCTCTAGGACATCAATGTTGGGGACTCTGTCCTGCCATTTGATATGTAGAAGACACCAAAGTCAATGGAGGTGGAAACCATTGAGCTTCTTTACCTGGCTGGCGTAGGCAGCCCAGGCCTCGCCGGCGTAAAGAAGTGTGGACAGGACACAAGCGTGAGAGATCGTTAGTTTGGTCTTTTTGCTCAACAGATTGTTGTTCCGCACTCGCTTGGTGAGCACAACAGCTGTTGTGCAGATGTTCCAACTGTCCAGCAAAAGGATGTTTGAAACAGTAAGCCATAGGTAGGAGTCCACAACCTCCAGTTGTGTATTGTTGATGGTGATGACAGGAGAGGAGTCATAATCTTGCGCCATGGTTTTAGTTTTCTTGATGCTGATCCTGAGCCCAAATTCCTTGGTTGACATAGTTTGTCAACCAAGTGCTGCAAGCCCTTCATATATGCGATGCTAGAGCAGCACTGTCTGCGAACAGCAGTTCACGTATGAGGACCTTGTAGAATTTGGTTTTAGCGCAAAGTCTGGCGATATTGAGCAGTTTACTGTGAGGTCAGGTCTCATGTAGATGTAAACACCTTCAGGACAGTTGGCAAAGGCATGACGAAGGAGCATTGAGAAAAAAATCCCAAACAGAGTCGGTGCTAAGACGCAACCCTGTTTCACTCCACTGATGACTGGAAACGCATCAAAGTTGGTTCCAACAAAGCAAACCATGCCTTGCGTATTCCTGTGGAATGAGGAGATGGTTGCAAGGAGCTTTGGTGATTCAACCGATCCTCTGCATGATCTGGACAAATCAAATCAAATACAACTTTATTTGGTGAAAACGTTTCATACAATGATATGCATCTCACAATCCCCTCCCACCATCCACACACACATACACACACAAAGTTTTAAAAAAGTCAGAAAATAATAATGTAATGACCTATGGGTGGGCACAGCGAAACCAAGTGGGAAACACCATCTCAGGGAGCCTTCTGGACAAGCCCTATTCAACAAAGTAGAAAGCTTTGGTAAAGTCCACGATAGCGAGGAACAACAGCTGCTGCTATTTTCAACACTTCTCCTGCAGTTGGGGGAGAGAAAAGATCATGTCCACTGTGGACCTTTCAACTCTGAAGCCACACTGTTACTCGGAGTAGACTTCCGAGGCGAGTATCTGCAGGCGGGACAGGCTGACCCGGGTAAAGACCTTGCCAGTTATACTCAAAAGGGAGATACCACAGTAGTTTTTGCAATCATTACGACCACCTTTGTTCTTATACAGCGTGACTATATTGGCCTCTCTCATGTTTTGGGGATGTGTCCTTAGAGTCACCCCTAAGCCTCTACTAGCCTTGGTCCTCTGGTGGGTTCAGAATAACAAAGTTGAAGACGCTCTAAGGAGGTGCAGTGGGAGATCTCTGTTGCATGACATCACACAGGCACTCACGTTATGAACATTAAGCCACTTCCTAATTGGGTGGTGAGTCACCTCATCTGCCCAGATAGAAGAAAGTGTGCTAATCATCCCACATAGAGTGACCATGCAGGAGGCCGGTCAAATAATTTTACCCTGATGTTTACTTTTAATGACTATTGTGGATTTAAACCAGAGCATATGTTGTGAAAAAGAAAACATTGCAAAAGACGCTGCAGGAGACAGGTTGACGAGAGGCCCCGTGATGCATGACAAGAGGCGATTCACTGGAAGAACCCCTCTCATTGATGAAATCAACAGACATACATGTCTAAGGTTGTATTTCTTTGTCATATTCATAGAATAATGATGTTCCTAGAAGTGTGGAGATGCACTGATATAAGGGACTTCCTTTAAATTTCAGGAATGTAGGCCATTGTGTTGATCAGCACCGAAGGATTTATGAACATACAGTACCAACAGTGCGTTGTGTCTGCTAGCTGTTTAAACAAGATGTTAATCAGTGGTAAAAGGAACAATGTCCTCAATGGAAAAGGATATGGAATGTTAACCCCAAACAAGAAGAAACCCTTCTAGTTCCTTCATAACATAGAAAGCACTCTGTACTGTAACTTAAAACAACGGCAATGTGAAGTCGAGTGTGTAATTGTGCTAATCAGTGAATGCAAATAGCTTAAAACTGTACAAACAATCTTGGGTAAGGAACATATTGTGTAACCCTGCACAGCTCACTATGAGGAAGTGGAAGCATCCAAATACATTATGAATCTTTGGATCTTGCTGTATAGGCATAGCAGTATAGTTGTTGTCTATTAATTGATCTGTTAAGGCTTTTTCAAACTGCCCTTAGCGCAGCGTCTTGTGTTTGTGGTGTCGCGACAAAGTGGCGCAGCGCCCTGTGGCTGAATCTGAATGTGCACAGGGTAAGTGCCACGAAAACCAAGTGTAGTGAGTAAGTGCCTTTATTTAGACTTTTTGGTTGGGTCAGAACATATGACTTGCCTCCATGCCAACGATACACTGACTTCCTGCTGTGAGTGCAATTTTTAACTTTCGCTTTCATTTTTGGAGCAGTTGGCATACTGTTGAGACTTGGTCAGCTGTAGAAGCTTGTTCCAAGTTCGCTGCTAAAACAAAAGTGGAGAGTGAAAATTGCCAGTTCAAAGAAGAATGGACTGAAAAATGTGCATTCTCCCTTCAACTAGCACAAAACCAATGAGCTTAATATGCCAAGAGACAATAGCTGCGATGAAGATTTCCAACTTGAAACGGCGTGATGAGAATTTTGAAGTGTCATTTCCTCAAAATTCAGAGGTAAGAACAAGAAAAATAAATGCACTGAAATCGTCATATCAATCTGCAATCTGGATTCTTGTCACATCTATGATACAACAAAAAGCAATAGAGTGCTCACTTAGAGTGGTGTGGATTTTGGGTAACCACAAGGTGCCATTTTCTTATGCAGAAACAAAAGAATGCATTACTACGCTAGTGAAAATGTACACAATGCTTAAAGGCAAGGAAAAAGAGCAAATCCCCCTCTCAGTTTTATCCAACTATTTATTTTAACTTATGCCAAAATTGAAACAACATCTTTTTTTAGTTCATATTATTTGTTGCCATTTTGAATGAAAGGGACATTTTGTTTTTAATAATACATTATTATGGCATCTGGCCTGACAGACCTAAAAAAATGGATCTTTAACTCATTAAAAATATTATTTGTGGCCCAGTAAGATTTGTACTGAAATACCTCTGGCCTAGGCCATCTAAACTGCATGTAGAGCAAAAGTTCTTCTTTTTTTCAGATCCTCAGAGAGTTCTTTGCCATGCGGTGCATGCAACAACACCAAATTTAACACACTTGCTACCCATTTACACCGAAGACTTACATTACTGAGTCACATGACACCGGGGAGGGAAAATGGCTATTTGGGCCCAGTTTGCACGTTTTCACTTGGGGGTGTATTCACTTTTGTTATCAGAGGATATAAAGTTTATGTGTTAAATTCAAATATTATAATTACTGATTGTAATTACAACCCCAATTCCAATGAAGTTGGGACATTGTGTTAAACATAAATAAAAACAGAACACAATGATTAGCAAATCATGTTCAACCTATATTTAATTGAATACACTACAAAGACAAGATATTTAATGTTCAAACTGATAAACGTTATTGTTTTTAGCAAATAATCATTAACTTAGAATTTTATGGCTGCAACACGTTCCAAAAAAGGTGGGACAGGTACCAAAAAAGTTGAGGAATGCTCATCAATCACCTGTTTGGAACATCCCACAGGTGAACAGGCTAATTGGGAACAGGTGGGTGCCATGATTGGGTATAAAAGGAGCTTGCCTGAATTGCTCAGTCATTCAGAAGCAAAGACGGGGCGAGGTTCGCCTCTTTGTGAACAAGTGTGTGAGAAAATCAGTCGAACATTTTAAGGACAATGTTCCTCAACGTACAATTGCAAGGAATTTCGGGATTTCATCATCTACAGTCCATAATATCATGAAAAGGTTCAGAGAATCTGGAGAAATCACTGCATGTAAGCAGCAAGGCCGAAAACCAACATTGAATGCCCGTGACCTTCGATCCCACAGGCGGCACTGCATCAAAAACCAAAATCAATGTGTAAAGGATATCACCACATGGGCTCAGGAACACTCCAGAAAACCAATGTCAGTAAATACAGTTCGGCGCTACATCCGTAAGTGCAACTTGAAACTCTACTATGCAAAGCAAAAGCCATTTATCAACAACACCCAGAAACGCCGCCGGCTTCTCATCTAAGATGGACTGATGAAAAGTGGAAAAATGTTCTGTGGTCCGACGCGTCTACATTTCAATTTGTTTTTGGAAATTGTGGGCCAAAGAGGAAAAGAACCATCCGGACTGTTATGGACGCAAAGTTCAAAAGCCAGCATCTGTGATGGTATGGGGTTGTGTTAGTGCCAATGGCATGGTTAACTTACACATCTGTGAAGGCACCATTAATGCTGAAAGGTACATACAGGTTTTGGAGAAACATATGCTGCCATCCAAGCAACGTCTTTTTCATGGACGCCCATGCTTATTTCAGCAAGTCAATGCCAAACCACATTCTGCATGTGTTACAACAGTGGGGCTTCGTAGTAAAAGAGTGCGGGTACTAGACTGGCCTGCCTTCAGTCCAGACCTGTCTCCCATTGAAAATGTGTGGCGCATTATGAAGCGTAAAATACGACAACGGAGACCCTGGACTGTTGAACAGCTGAAGCTGTACATCAAGCAAGAATTGGAAAGAATTCCACCTACAAAGCTTCAACAATTAGTGTCCTCAGTTCCCAAACGTTTGACTTTTGTTAAAAGGTGTTATGTAACACCCTGGTAAACATGATCCTCTCCCAGCTTTTTTGGAACGTGTTGCAGCCATAAAATTCTAAGTTAATGATTATTTGCTAAAAACAATCAAGCTTATCAGTTTGAACATTAAATATATTGTCTTGTAGTGTATTCAATTAAATATAGGTTTAACATGATTTGCAAATCATTGTATTCTGTTTTTATTTATGTTTAATACAACGTCCCAACGGCGGCATGGTGGCCGACTGGTTAGAGCGTCTACCTCACAGTTCTGAGGATCGGGGTTTAATCCCCGGCCCTGGCTGTGTGGAGTTTGCATGTTCTCCCCGTGCCTGCGTGGGTTTTCTCTAAATTGCCCATAGGTGTGAATGTGAGTGCGAATGGTTGTTTGTTTATATGTGCCCTGCGATTGGCTGGCAACCAGTTGAGGGTGTACCCCGCCTCCTGCCCGATGATAGCTGGGATAGGCTCCAGCACTCCCGCGACCCTTGTGAGGAGAAGTGGCTCAAAAAATGGATGGATGGATGGATGGACAACATCCCAACTTCATTGGAATTGGGTTTGTACCTTACTGACTTGTGTTCTAGTTCAGTTAAGCCTTACAACATTTCCTTGGCAGACAATAAGCAATTTTTTAAGAGTCATAGCATTAACACTTTGATGGCAAGTATTGATATGTTTAGCAAATTAATTTGTGACTCCATTTTCCTTGCTGGATTAAAGTTCAGCCCGTCCCCTTCATGCAGTGTGTGTGCTGGTCTTTCTATTCTTCACATCCAAGGAGAGGCTCCAGTCTTGTTGTTCCTGGAATTGTTCTTTATCTGCTTTATGGGATGCTTGTCCCGGCCCCCCTCTGGCATGTCGACCTTGTCTATGAGGCTCAAGTGCTGCTTGTGTCCCTGTCTCCTTACCTCTCCCATCCCTTTCCGCTGACTGCTCCTATCTGTCTATCAGCAGCTCTTCTCATGCTGTTAAGCTATTTACATTGTTTGACTTTATGAGTTCTGACTCTTGCCAAAAAACAAAAATCTTCCTGTCGCCGCATGAATTTGCTTTAATTTGTCAGACACAAACTTTCTTTCAAGCTCATGAGCTGAGCACAGAAGTTCAACAGCCCTTTAATATGCATTGAAAAGACATTATTACTTGGTGGGGGTTTGTCGGCCACCATTATTTATATAATTCAATAATCAAACGCAATGTATTCTGTTGAGAAAGAGCACTGACTTGTGACTTTTTGGCTCTGAAAAAGGTACACACAGTCAAATTATTAGCCTTTGGGGATACATCAACAGTCAAATTATTAGCCTTTAGGGATACATTAGTGTTGAAAGCAATTGACTACAATTGTGTTATACAGTGTTGCTGGGGTAGTACTCTGGTTTGACAGCCTTAACTCATGATTTTTACTGATTGGGAACAGGAACGTTCCAAGTACTTTAGTGACCAAGAATTTGCCCTCTCCATATTTGTGTAAACTTCATCTTGAGATACACAAAGTGACTCCTTCTACAAACCTAATGACTCTATAATCACTTGTCACAGGGGCCACAGAAGTACGTCTTTTGTATACTTTGCCCCTATAACTCGGGAAGATATTTTTAAAAATTTTGACCAGCGAAAAATTTAAAAAAAAATAGATACAAAAAAATTTGTACTATGAGGTCAGGGATATAGTATACACTGAGGGGCAGAAAAAAGACACGAGGGACATGTGTTCAGAGGAGCCAGTCTCTCATACATCATGAAGAGTAAAAAATAAACAATGATTTTCAATTAAATTTTAATCAATTTTAGTTCTCTGGTCTGTGCTCTATATTGATTTTCTTTTTTAATCCAGTAATGTCCATGATTTCATTGTCCAAATACATGTTCAAATGCAAGGGTGAGACGCAAAATGCGGCGTGAGCAGGAGCATCACCTCATCTTCCACAATCATCACTAACTGGGTTGAGGAGGCTTGTAAATGGCAAGTGCCTGTTTCCTTCACACTTCACATTTCCAGTATAATGTTGCTTTTAAAACGCACTCTAATTTTCCAAAGTCAGGTTAATGTTTGCATTTTATATTTGTGTGTTACATATTTCGTTTTGATTCATGACATATGAAAAGCAAAGATGGAAGATAATATATCTAACCTTAAATATTGGACTACCAATGCCAGAGCTTAAACCTCTGTTTCAAACATCAGGTCAGAAAATGACCTGGTTTTTTTTTTATTTTTTTTAAACTGAGTGGGACACCGGTAAGGACTACCTTATTAATTTATTTTATTTAATTTTTTTTTGCACAACACTTAATATTTTAATGAGCAGACTATCAAATACACTATTTTGCCCAAAGTATTTCATATCTGAGTCTGCCTTGACTCAGATATGAAATTAATTGACATCCCATTCTTTATCCATAGGGTTTATGATGACATCGGTCCACCCACAACAATTATAACATTTTAAACTCTTCTGGAAAGGCTGTGCACAAAATTTAAGAGTGCTTTTTATGGTCACCTCAGTGACAAAAAAAGAGGGAAAATAATAGAGAACAAAAATGTTTTAAAAAGGAGTGTTTTTATGGGAATTTATGACCATTTTTCCAGAAACGTACAGTATTTATAACATTACACCCTGATGTTGGACAAGAAGGCTAGACAAACTAGTTCTGAGCATCCCAGACAGAGAGAGAGTCGTGATTGGTGGAGATTGTAATGGACATGTTGGTGAAGGAAACAGGGGTGATGAAGAAGTGATGGGTAAGTACGGCATCCAGGAAAGGAACTTGGAATGACAGATGGTGGAAGACTTTGCAAAAAGGATGGAAATGGCTGTAGTGAACACTTTTTTCCAGAAGAGGCACAAACATAGGGTGACCGACAAGAGCGGAGGTAGAAGCATGCAGGTGGATTACATCTTGTGCAGACGATGTAAAGGTAGAGGTGGCAAAGGCCAAACAAGAGGCATATGATGACATGTATGTCAGGTTGGACACTAAAAAAGGAGAAAATAGTCTATACAGGTTGGCCAGACAGAGGGATAGAGATGGGAAGGATGTGCAGCAGGTTAGGGTGATTAAGGATAGAGATGGAAATATATTGACTGGTGCCAGTAGTGTGCTCGATAGATGGAAAGAATACTTCGAGGAGTTGTCGAATGAGGAAAAGATCTAGTAGATCTAGAGAAAGCCTGTGACAGAGTACCCAGAGAGGAACTGTGGTACTGCATGTGGAAGTCTGGAGTGGCAGAGAAGTATGTTAGAATAATACAGGACATGTACGAGGGCAGCAGAACAGTGGTGAGGTGTGCTGTAGGTGTGACAGATGAATTTAAGGTGGAGGTGGGACTGCATCAGGGATCAGCCCTGAGCCCCTTCCTGTTTGTAGTGGTGATGGATAGGCTGACAGATGAGGTTCATGGGCCAATCCCATTGGCCCATGATGTTTGCAGATGACATTGTGATCTGCAGTGAAACCAGGGAGCAGGTGGAGGAACAGTTAGAAAGATGGAGGCATGCACTGGAAAGCAGAGAAATGAAGATTAGCCGAAGTAAGAGAGAATATACATGCATGAATGAGCGAGGTGGTGGGGGAAGAGTGAGGCTACAGGGAGAAGAGATAGCAAGGGTGGAGGACTTTAAATACTTGGGGTCAACAGTCCAGAGCAATGGTGAGTGTGGTCAGGAAGTGAAGTAAAGGGGTCCAAGCAGGTTGGAACGGGTGGAGGAAGGTGTCAGGCTGTTTATAAAACAGTGGTGAGGCCAGCCATGATGTACGGATTAGAGACAGTGGCACTGAAGAGACAACAGGAAGCAGAGCTGGAGGTGGCGGAAATGAAGATGTTGAGGTTCAATCTCGGCGTGACCAGGTTGGATAAAATTAGAAATAAGCTCATCAGAGGGACAGCCAAGGTTTGATGTTTTGGAGACAAAGTTAGAGAGAGCGTACTTCGATGGTTTGGACACGTCCAGAGGAGAGAAGGATGATGGTAGAAGGATGATAAGGATTGAGCTGCCAGGCAAGGGAACTCGAGGAAGACCAAAGAGAAGGTTGATTGATGTCGTGAGGGAAGACATGAGGGCAGTTGGTGTTCGAGAGGAGGATGCAGGAGATAGGCTTACATGGAAAAGGATGACGCGCTGTGGCGACCCCTAAAGGGACAAGCTGAAAGGAAAATATGAAGTTGGACAAGAAGGCCTGGCTTTCAGTTTCTGCTCTAATTCATCCAAAAGTGTTCGATAAGATTGAGGTCAAGATTGTGCAGGCCAGTCAAATTCGTCCACATCAAATTCTCTCATCCATATCTTTATGAACCTTGATATGTGCACTGATGCACAGTCATGTTGGAAGAGGAGGGGAATGTCTCCACACTGTTCCCACAAAGTTGGGAAAAATATTAGCCCCTGAGCTACAGTGAAAGGAACGCTGAATGCCTCAACATGCCAAAAGATTTTGGGCAGTGATACAGTTTGAGGATTACCCCTTCCTGTTCCAACATGTCTGTACACCAGAGCACAAAGCAAGGTCCATAAAGACATGGATGAGAGAATTTGGTATGGATGTACTTGACTGGCCTTTACCGAGTCCCAGAGGTGTGGACTCAAGTGGGCGGCTGTGGATCACTTAGTAGTGTGGGTCGTCCAGTGACCGAATGGTCTCCAGTTTGAATCCTGACTCTGACTGTCTGTATGTCAAAGTGTCATTGTGCAAGACACTGAACTCTAATTTGCTCCCAGTGGGCCTGGCAGTGCCTCGCACAGCAGCAGCTGCCCATTGGTGTATGAATGTGTGTGTGAATGGGTGAACATGAACCTTTGTAAAGCGCTTTGGGCACTGTGATGGTGTCGATAACGCGCTATATAAGTGCAGTCCATTTACCATTCAGGTCACATGACTTGGACTCGACTTGGACTGAATTTGATGAATTTGAGCCCTAATCAACTTGGACTTGAACAGCAATGGCTCGTGACTTCACTTGGACTTGAACCCATTGACTTGAAAAAGATTACTTTGACCAAAGTACTGAGAAACTAATACTTTGGACTTTTCTGTTTCTATAACTATGTGTGCATCCTACTGTTTTGCTACAGCAAAACATTAGAAATGACAAGAAAATGCTTAAGGTCTTAAAGTGTACTTGTTAGGTTAAAGTGTCTCACACCATTATTACTGACATGTACTTAGATATCATTGTCTTTCAATACCTAGCACCCTGTTGAGCACATTCTGGTAGAGGAATTGACCAAGAGGTCATTCTTTCACACACTACCTAAAGTAAAGGTTTCATTAAAAAAAAAATAATAATATTTTAAAAAAAGTACAACATAAATTGACAATAAATGTGACAGCTAAACAAGCATATACATAATAATAATCCACATTCCATTGTGGTAATCGCGCAGCTTGAAGTCATGTATGCTTGTTTTCATTAGCATTAGCAGCTAGCTTTGTGAGCGATCACGCACATAGTTATATGGCGGGCCGGCCGTGTACTGTCGGGGCTTCCTGTACATTACAGTTTGGTTTAGTCAGTGTAGCGTTCGCAAGGGTTGTACTGTATTTCTTTTTTTAATTCACTTTATTTCCCAGTCGATCAACACACAGCTAGCATCTCTTCGACATGAAGCTACATTCTTTTTCATATCCTTTTCATCACTTTTTACTTTTTTCAATATTTTTACATAGTGCGCCCTAGTGTTCCGACTGCGTTACCCCAGTTGGATAAAATTGTACCTTTATAACAGGATGACAAACTTGAGTTCCTCTTGTGTTTTTAATTAATGCCTTATATTTTTGATACTCACAAGAAATGCCATGTTTCTACTGAAATCTATTTATATTTGTGTTTGAAATTGCTACACTAGAATTTTTTATTGACAAGAAAATGCAGTTTCATGCTATATGCACAATGTGAATTTAAGGGAAATTATTATCTAAAAGAGTAAACCAATTGGTCGTTCATAATTAAGTGAAATGTCTCATTTTCTCTTGTGTATTCAGAACTGCTCTTTAAGCAAGCAAAAATGTATTTTATCCTTATACTTGATTATTCTGAAAGAATTGTCAATAGAATACTCATTTACTAATTACAGCAGTACTGGATGCAAATTTTTATTTGTGACAGGTCTGTTTAATGTCACTTCAAAAATAAAGTGAGAAAAATTACGTCATAGCATAGCGTTTTCAAAGAATAACTGAAAACCTTCTATCAATCGGTTTTGAAGGGGCAATAAACTAAGACCCCCCTTGACGATTGGCTTTGAAGATGCAAGAATTTTGATCAGCTCCCTGGTTTTCTTATAAAGGTTCAATGCCCCTTTTTATCAAATTTGTTTTGACAAATGTGAATTTTAAAATGTATTATATATATAATTGTAATATATATATATATATAAAAACATATATTAAAAAAATATATATATATAATTAATAATTGCCAATTATGGGGCATTAACCAGGGCCATTAACCAGGAATTGGCTGGTGTGGTTCATATCCTGAACAGTGCGCCATTCTTGCTGGAACATGGACCGAACTGTACTGCTTTGTGGAAATTTCCCTGTGGACTACTAAAATATATATTATCAGAATGAACAATGTACGGCGGCACGGTGAGCGACTGGTTACCACATCTGCCTCACATTTCTGAGGACCGGGGTTCAAATCCCGACCCCGCCTGCGTGGAGTTTGCATGTTCTCCCCGTGCCTGCGTGGGTTTTCTCCGGGTACTTCGGTTTCCTCCCACATCCCAAAAACATGCAGGGTAGGTTAATTGAAGACTCTAAATTGCCCGAGGTATGAATGTGAGTGCGAATGTTTGTTTGTTTATATTTGCCCTGCGATTGGCTGGCGGCAAGTTCACAGTGTACCCAGGCTCTTGCCCGGAGATACCTGGGATAGGCTCCAGCACGCCCGCGACCCAAGTGAGCATAAGGGGAATGGTAGATGAATGAATGATGAAGAAACAATGTGCAATTTCACAAGTAAAACAAAAAACAAAAAAAGTCATCTACCCTATGGCCAAGGGTTGAAAATAATAATGGAATGAAGTAGTACAGTAATTACAATGTTCATTTCTATAAAGGGATACAATGGAACTGCAAGGGGGAAAAAAAGCACCCATTGTTTGCTTCCATCAGCTTTTAATTTCAGGGCAATATACTGCAGAGTAATACAAAACTTTTTAACCTGTCTAGCCTCAGATGTTTGTGTGTGAGTGCTGGCATTGTGCAGGCCGGAAGGTGAGCCTGGCAGTGATCACGGGCACGGTTCTGAGTTCATGTCTCCGTGTTCTCCACCCAATATGGTGCACGTACCATGTGGACGGTGTGCAGTGATGCAACATCCTCCCTTCCACGCTGGAGCACAAAAGTGAAGATACAGTGGCATACAAGCCAGCTCCAAAGGGCATTAGGATACCAGTATGGACTGTAATGTTTTAGTTTTGACAATGATAATCAGAATTCATTGAATTATTTATTTATCAGACAGATGATTTTGCTCAGGCCTTAAATGAAAGCAGTTAGTATACAATATTAGAAAAATATAAAAACTGAAAATAAAATAAAAGTGCTCACTGATGGTGTTGCGGTCACTAAACTGATCGGTGCAGGCAGCATGACTTCAGTTCCCACTCCGGGACAGAGTGAGTGTGAGCGTGAACGGTTGTCTCTTTATGTGAACCAGTCCATGGTTCAGTCTGCCTTTCGACCGAAGTCTAGCAATGTACCAAGTAATTACAAATCTTTCAGAAGTATGGGAGGGATTATTGAATGGAGTCCATATGGGTCCAGCCTTTGAATCTGTACGTTTAGGATCACTCAAACGTTTTTAAGGCAATAAGAACAACACAACATAGGCGCCCTGAACTCTGTGTGAGGTAAGACTGGCTGCAGGAGTGGCTCTTAAGGATCCACTCCATCAGTCTCACACACAAGACCAACTACTGAAGTCATTAGTGAAACGTGACTAAATCCACCCATTTTCAATTCAACCTTTTTTTTTTGATTCAGGGAGGGCCGGCATCTCACAATATGGTTCAAGGTTGTGTCAATGTTGTATACTGGAGCTGCACAATGTTGTTGTATGTGCTAGGAAGTGACGCATCCCACAAGCAGCCTGTCTACAAAGAGGCTCCATTCAAATGGAGAAGAACAACACTCGATGGGATGGCAGACAGAAGCAGCTCATATTTTTTGGTCACCTTTGACACCATGTATGATAGAGCAGTAAAAGTAGGGAAGGAAAGTCAATTTAGTATAAGAAACAATTCAGTAAACCAGTGATGGAAAGTCGAAGAAACTAAAAAAACTAAATGATTCTTTGTTCCAATGCAATTGTAATTAATCTATTTTCAACAATCTACAGTGGAACTCTTAGGCCCAGTACACACATAAAAATAATTGGCCTGTTTTTGTGCCGATTTAGCCCCTGCCCGACTAGCACAGACAATCTTAAGTCTTATAAGATTATCTTATAAGATTGGCCTTAGGTCTGGATTCACTAGTGGATTCACACTAATTTTAGGGTTCGAAACAGGTCAGGTACGACAATCTTAAATCATGAACGTCTTCAATATTTACCACCAAAACTCTTCATGTGTGTGGGAACGCCAAATTCTCCCGAGTGGTGACGTGACACAAAATGTGCCAATCAAAGAAGCACCTGAGACTGACGAACACGGAAACAAACCTAAATGAAAACCGATGTCAATTTTTTTTCCCCCCCAGATGGCAAGAAGTATTTTCCAAAGCAAGTCGTTTTTAGGAACATCAACAATTTACAAGACTCTCTTCGGTAACGTTCGGGAAACATCGTATCCGGGAATGTTTCTTCCTCATATTTTTTAAGATCGCATGTGTTCACGGGAGATTTCTAGATCAGCGGTGGAACAGAATCTTTTTGTGTGGTGTGATGTGTTGAGATTCTCAGAGCACACCACACACATGACGACCAAAACTGCTAAATGGCCGATTTTTTAAGTTTATGTGTGGGGTATGTAGCAGCTAAAAAATATTTTAAGAGTGATTGGTCTATCCCGACTGTGTCTCCAATCCCCTCACCCCCTCGTGCGCAATACATATTTGTAGTGACCCGTAAATACAGTATGTGTGAGGTGTTGATATGCTGCTTATGTATTACGTTGAAGGCAAAAACGGTGTCAAACCAAAATAATTTTTTTATTTTCTTTATGTACCCAAAATGTGTTTTGAAGTCATTAAAAAAAGATTAACATTGTTCATTGTTCAAAATTACATTTTTAGTGAAAAGTCTTGCTAAAATGTTTTTCATTGCTCATGATGTGAACGTATTTCGTATTGTTATTTTCTTGCCTACTTTCAAAGCCAGATAAATAGTATGGTACATTTTTGGGAAATGCGACTCTGTTTTCTCGTGTACCTCCTTTTAGGGAAGAGGACAAAGATGTTAAAAAATGTTCTTGATAACTCTAGAATTGCTTTACAAACATTTCAAAGTGATTATATAGCAGATATACAGCAGTTAAATCGATATGATTCAGAATGTGCCTTCTGCTTTTTGCATCTTCCAGTCTTCAGCTCTATCCGGCGCTGTGACGTAACACTAGCAAAACAGTCTGTTCATTCGGCGTTGTGTGCTATTGTTCCATGCTGTTGTTCACGTTCTTGTATATTTGCTGTCATATGATTTAACGTTTTCACAATGGCTTATTGTGGGGCATTTAAGACGAATGGCTTAAGACGCTTAATAAAAACCTACTTTTTAGCTAAACTATAGTTGACAACTTGCTGGCAGTGACGTGCATGTATTACATAACATATAAACAATGCAAATATGAATTTTAACGGACCCCATAACATCTTTGTCCTCTGACCTTTATACCTCTTACCACCTTTCTCTTGCAACTGGCCTATACTTCTCAAGCACGGCATCAAAGAGCACCCGTGGCTCCAGCTGGGTGGCCAATAGCTTCTTATTTCCTTTCAATCTCTGCAGCCATTCAACAGAGGCGTGCTCCGTCAGGGCTGAGCGGACCCCTGGGAGTCCCCCAGAAGCCTCGACATAGGCGCTCACCACTGCTTCCTGCTCATTTTAGAGAGCCCTCAGAATGGAGCGCCATTGTCCTGCCTGTTATCTGATGGCCTCAACGAACAAGCAGACAAAGCCTCGACACACCCCCGCATACACACACCCACTTCACTGGGCTGTGTTGAAGCTCTCCTGGGCTTGTCTGCAACGCTCATGAAAGAGAACACACACTGATGGATGTAAAAGAGTAGATACTAAAATAAACCTAATCCACAATCAGTAATATAGCAAAGGTCATATTTAGTGACTCTCATCAGTGTGGCAAATCAGTGTCAACACCTATTGCAAAGAAATTACTTTTTGTTGTCAATCAACCAAATAGATACACTGTGCAGGAGTTGAGTTTGCAGACATGTATTTATTTCAACATTCATTCATCTTCCGCACCACTTTATGGGAGCAGCCACAAAGTATACGGCAGGTACTTGTTAATGATCTGAAGGCAATTGGCAATTTGTCACTCACTGCGACGTAACAGACTGAAATCTTGCTGTGCCTGCAAGGTCCACCTGCTCAAGAAGGCACAAAGTGAATATCAAAATGACTGAGAAGGTTTTGGGATGAGTACTGTGGTCAGATGAAACCGAACTTGGGTTTTTTGGCATCGACTCCACCTGCCGCGTTTGGAAGATGATAAATCTGAGAATGATCCAAAGAATACTGACACACTAACACTAACACAACAAGATGTTTTGGGGCTGTTTTCTTCTGCAAAGAGTAAAGGGCCACTTTACCGGCCAGTATTGTAAAATCTTTAATGAAAACCTCCTTCCTCAACAAAAATCCTGTTGATGAGCCTTTAAGCATTACAATGACCCATATTGCCAGAGCAACAAAGGAATGATTCAAGAAAAAGCATTCTAAGGTCATGGAGTGGCCAAGTCAATCTCAACACAATAGAAAACCTGCGCAGGGAACTGATGCTTTTAGTTTCCAAGCGGCTGCCAAGAAATTTGAGGGATAGTTTCTGTAAAGAGTGGGCCAAAATGTTTGTCAACCTGGTGACCACTGACAAGAAACAAAAAACAAACATCTCCTCACTGTGCTTGCCAACAAGGGTTTCTCCAATTGCTAAAAGGAACTATTCGGAAGCCAAGATGTACATTTTATAATTTATATTGTGCGGTTTTTTTGTTTGTTTGGTTTTTTTTAACCATTTTTTTGATCTGATATCTATTAAGATAATCAAAAATCCTGAATAGAAATTAGATGTTGAAGTTAGACAAAAAGATTTGAGATGTATTTATGTCGGTGAGTGACACCAGAAGTACAGTCGTAGTAGCTGCTAGTAAAATACAATGTGGCAGCAGTGCCCTCTTGTGGACGAAAGTGGGAGAGCAAAGGCAGGAAAATGAACCGTTTGTCTCAAAACTGATTTGTGTCATGTGACTCAGGCATAGAAACTGTGTTACACACACGCACACACACACATACACACACGCAGGCAGGTTCAAGTGGTTTCCTATAGAGACAGCATTGTGTGAGCTTCATCAAAGGGAGATTTGTCTGTGGATAGAACTCATGGGGCTGGCTGGCCGGCTTCTCAGGTTTCACAGGCTCTTCCCTAGCATTAGAGGCTGTAACCAACTCCTGATCAAATCCAATTGAACTAGAATCCAGCTCATCTGATACGCTGATGATAAGCAATTAACATCAATGCACTGATCTTGATTCCCTTCTTTCACTACCACAGCAGCGCTCTCTAGCTCCTACTATCTTTAACTATGAATGCTTAAGACAACCATCCACATGGCGATCAATTCAACCCGATTGAAATGCCTCTATAGACCAGGTTTTCTCTATACTTGGAGATCTGAAAAATCATTTCCAATGCGTTATTTTTTTCCTATACATTGGGAACGGTGTGCCAATAAAACAAACATACTAAACCAACTCCTCCTCAGCTTTGGCCCAATTAAAAACTGGCAAGGCAACCTCTGCAAAATATTTGGAAGCCAATATTCGGTTCAAGAGTTTCCAACATGGATAAATGACTGCTTCTGCAATGTACTGTAGAAATGTAAACCATGTCTTTGGCAAACGCTTTCAACGGGGCTATTTTCTCGTACAGAACAACACAATGTGAACCATTCCGCTAGTGTTGTCTGTTTCTCAGCGGGAATTAAACATTCTAGATGCGTTTTGGAAAAATAGTTGTGAGAGCAGCTTTAAAAGTAGCTCATAATACCAATCAAATTGATAAATTGGCAACACTGACTGTGCTTTTGTAAGCGACGTGTAACTCCTCAATTTTCACAGCCAAGTTGTTAGTGTAAGCAGTGCATGTCATCTAGCAACTATGGCTAAGTATTGAATTAAATTCAATGAAAGTTACTTTCTTTCAAAGTTTAAAGGGTAAAAAAAAAACAACTAATAATTTCCACCAATAATACCACGCCCCTCGCCCAAAGTGAACTGGGACAGGGAACATAAAGTCTAGTGAGTGAACAGATCACAAGTATGTTTTTCACTTAGGCCTAGTACCCACATAAGGATTATTATTTATAATTTTAAAATACTTTTTTATCTCTTACAGACCCCACACATGAAGATAGAAAATCAGGCATTTAACCGTTTTGGTCGTGTTGTGCGTGGTGTGCTCCGATAATCTCAACACAGAACAACACACATAAAGATTCTGTTTCACCATTGATCTCGAATCTAGTCCGCCAAGACCGAAATCTCGCGTGATCAAATGTGATCTAACGAAAACAAAGATGAAACATGGCAGGGGAACGTCGAACAGAAATCCCAAACTTAAAACAAATAAAATTAAATTAAAAAAAAAAAAAATGTGGAAAAACTTGGCGGAGACGTTAAATAAACACTCTTGTCTTTCCCACAGCTGCATGAGTTGATCCTCCATTTCTATAATCCACTGGACTTTGTGTTTCAGGTGTGTGAACAGTTTTATTTATTTATTTTTTTTTGCTGGTATGTTTTTATTTTGAAGGCCTGATTATTCACAGGCCACCAGATACTGTATGATGCGGCAATGTTTCCAGAGTGTTGCCAAAGGGACTGGAGGCGGAAGTGTTGTAGAATGGCAATGTCAATATAGGCTTGCTTTGGAAAGTACTTCTTGCATCCAAGTACTAACCAGGTCCGACCCTGATTAGCCTCCGAGATCGGACGATATGAGGCGGAGTCAGAGTAGTATGGCTATAATTAGCTGGAAAGTACTTCTTTCCCTCTGTTGAACCCACTTACACAAAATACAATATCTGGTAGGACATGCCACTACCTTGTTCCTCAGTCAGGTCGATTCTTGATAGACTTTCGTTTCACGTCACAATTCAGAGCGTTGTGACCAGGGAGTCCTTTCCCCACACACGAAGATTTTTGGTCGTAAATATTGAACACATTCAGACCCGTATCGGCCGTCTTTCTTCTTCTTCTTCTTTTCTTTTCGGCTTGTCCCTTTAGGGGTCGCCACAGCGCGTCATCCTTTTCCATGTAAGCCTATCTCCTGCATCCTCCTCTCGAACACCAACTGCCCTCATGTCTTCCCTCACGACATCTATCAACCTTCTCTTTGGTTTTCCTCTAGCTCTCTTGCCTGGCAGCTCCACCCTCATTATACTTCTACCAATATACTCGCTATTTCTCCTCTGGATGTGTCCAAACCATCGAAGTCTGCTCTCTGTAAGACGTACATGCCCACTTGGGCTCTGACGAGACCAGACCATCAGACCGTCACATTACCACCACCATGTTTGACTGTTGGTATGATGTTCTTTCTGTGAAATGCTGTGTTACATTTACGCCAGACGTAATGAGACACACACCTTCCAAAAAGCTCAACTTTTATTTATTTATTTTTTTAGTTTATGGAATTGTGCACATACATTTATCAATATCAAAAGAGATGCTTGCCCCAGATTGATCAGAAAGCTAATTTCCATCTGTATTCCAGATTCAATTTGTGAATTTACATTTAAAAAACAGTAGTCAAATATTTGCTTTAAATCCATTGTGGCGGCATATGAATGCAAAACCATAAAAATTGCCAGTGTCCAAATAGCCCTGTGCCTCAGTGTATCTCACCTACAACCAGGGGTGCTGTAAGTAGGAGAAAAGTGATGACGAATCCAATGACCGGTGACTGACAGGGAAGAAAACCCATCCAAGCAAATGGAGAACACAAAAACTTCACACAGGAAGGCCGGATCCCAGAGTCGAACCCCCAACCTCAGAACTCTGAGGAGAACGTGCTGAGTGTCAATTTAGAAGCAAATGCACATCATAGTGGGGGGAAAGAACGTTGATAGAACAACTGAAGAATTCTCTTAATTCAAACTGATTCATCCATCTTGATCCTCCCTACTTTTTCTTTCAATTTTTTATTTTTTTTTTGAAGATCAAGCAATGGCAAAAAGTTGAATAATTCTGTCTCTTTGATCTGCACACACACAAGTGAGAGTTCATTTCCATTTTTGATTTTCCTCTTCCTTTCTGTAAGAGTGCCAGCATCAAGATTTACCTTGGTGTGCAAATGTGCTGGAATAGGTTAAAAGGAAAACTCGCTGCTCTCTCAAAGCACAAGTGCAGATGTTATGAAGTTAATTAAAAATTTAGCGATTCCTTTCTCCCATCCCAATTTAGGTTGCATCAAATAGGAGAAAACAGACGGAAAAATGACTTGTGAGAGAAGTCCGTGCATGCGGTCTGTCTTGGTACATGTGTGCCAAAAAGCTTCTGTAATGTCAAAGTTCAGCATGTTATACAGATATCCAACTTTTGCTCATTTTCATAGAGCGTGCATCGGAAACGTAGGCTAAGGCCTTCATTTAATGAAGCTATATGCTCAAAGGCCTTAACATTAGATCCATCTGAACAATCTCAAAGTGTGGCACAAATACCAATAGCGGTACACGGGCTCCCTGTAGTTGTAGGTGAAAAAAAAGATACTGAATTAAATCTGCAAACTGTGGATAATGTTACAGTGGCCTAAACATTTATTTATTTATTGTTTTAATCCAGTACAGTACATGTAAGTATAGTTCAGTTGCATTTAACTTTTAAGATTTAAATACAATACGTCTGCATTTCATCTTTTCGAACTGTTTGTTAGTTGCTGTGCAAATTTGATTTAACATTTGCGTAAAGTCCTTTCTAATTGAATCATTAAAATGATTGAGTCAATGTTTTTATTTTCTTGTATTTAAGCACAGTGTTAACCTTCAAACTGTGCATCATGTTACAGTGGCTTACAATAATATTCAATATTCCTTTTAGAAATACAACCACTCCCTAATGTTTGATGAACACTTAGGCCTACTATGCTACTGTATTATCATATTGGTCATTATGGTGATACTTGGACAGAAGTATTATCAGGTGGTAACCGCCATGAAAAGCTTGAGAACCACTGATCTATGGGATCCAATGCAAAAAAGAATATTTTATGAAATTGAAAAAATGCTCAGTTTTGACTGACACTGACCAAGGGGAATTGATTCATTCCGGTTGTAACTTTACTGTGGTGTCGAATAAGACGACACTAACATCATGTATCGATACCGTGGCGGTCTGAGTTTTTACAAAATACTCTTTTTGCATCATTGTGTCATCAGACTATTCAATTATGGAAATATTTTAAAAGGAAAGGATTGCGTTACTTTCATTTCTTTTATTTTTTTATCTAAATCCTTGCATATTATAATACATATAATTATCACCGCTAATTTCCTTAGGAAATATTAAATAGTACATATCCACTGTATCTCAATGTTTATCATTGTCTGGCAAAATATTGTGATAATATTTTATTGCAAATAAAATCAGTGTTGTACTGCAATGTCTTCCTCATATTTTGGTTATATCATTTAGCTACTCTTGGAATCAGTATTTAAAAATGTAGATCATAATAAACACAATTTTAAAGTAATACCTCTTTGACAGTCTCAATAAGATTGAGCATTTTTATCTTTGAAAACATTTTTGAATGTTTGATTTCTTTTATTGGATCTGATTAGAATGTGTGGGTGTACCTAATGCTGTGACCCACGAGAATATGGAACTTTCCCATTACTGCTTCTTCAAACATGGTTATAGAAATGTAATCTTACTAAAAGATCCACTGGAAGTTATTTGTGTTTGACATTTCTTGTGTGATGTAGAAGACAACTGAGATAAACACTTTTGAAAGACGCCCGCCTCCCCACTACCAAAACCACAACCACCTACTACCCCCAAAGCCTCCCCCATCATCCAGTCTCCACCAACAAGTAGCCAGCTTTGTGGCTTTCCGAAAATTGCGTCAGTGTGTTGACACAAGCAACAAACCTTCTACCAACTCTTCCATCTCCTCCCAAATCATCTTGCCATCCAAAAGAAAGGATGTCAAGTCTCAAGGTGCTGCCCCCCTCCTCCATGTGTGGATGATGCTCCAGGAGGGTAGCAGCGGGGGGATTGGTGGGGGTTTGCGTCTGCACAGGTGTTGCAGCTGCATTCGTACATAATTCCTCTCTGTGCAGGCATTGCTCAGTGTTAGCCTCCATGTGCTGCCTCCCTCCAGTGGGACCCCCACACACTCCCCCCTCTTCCTACCAGCGAGTAATATTACAAGCAGCAGCCTTGCGCCTCTGATCTGCATGCGCCGGGCCCCCTCCTGGTCCTAGGTGAATAGCGCTTGACTTGTTCAATTTGTTTAGAAGGCTCTCTCAATGCTTTGAAGCCACACATTTTAGCATAAATCATAACCTGTCTCCTTGCGCACAACTGCTTTGAAATGCAACATCTGCTTTTGAATCCCCTGCTTTACAATTAGTTCAGCAACATCAATAGATTGACTCCCAATCGTTTTGGTTTTTTTTCTTGATGATCAACTGCCCGAGGTACAGGCCTGGTTGAGTATCCAAGGTCCTGAAGGTTACATCTGCGACACCATGCGGGGATGACGTGGGCGTCCTTAATTCAGACATGTCAAATTGTTAACCTACTTTGGAGGTGTCATGGTTATGGGCCATGTTAGCGGGGCCGTGTTGTTTACTCTTTCATCAGCCTCTTCAGGTTGCCTGTTTGTTGGTTTGTTTTGCAAAGCACAGCCTTCTGTTCAGCTGTGGGACGAGCGCGGCGTCTGAGTCCCACAGAGAAGCCAGACTGTGACGGCGAAAAGCTCGGCCTGTCACTCTCCGTTTGTCTGAATGACGGTGACGCGCAGCCTGCTGGAAGTTGAACGCACAGGAACCAGGTGCTCGTCGCTGTGAAAGGTCTTCTCACACGTACTCTCTCTTCGAGTTTGCCTGATGAAGTTTGCCCAGCGCAAATCTTGAACTAATTGCAAAGAAATGCAGCAAATATTGTGATGTATATCTGTGGGAGATGTGTAGGAATATGTAAGTTCAAGCTCTCAGAACATCAGGTAGGTGCATTAAGAATTCTTTTTGCAGGTTGAAGAGGAAAATAACAATCCCAATGATTTTTTTTTAAATTATTTTTTAAGTATTTGATCCGTAGTCATCAATTAAACTTAGTGAGGTGCAAATATGCACCGCAAGGATTAGATGAAAGAGCCTCTGTGTCATTTGCTCCCCTCCTCCGTTGAGCTAGGCTGGGTTCACAGCACACACACATAAACAGCAGGCTGATCCACGGCACAGCGCTGACAGGATGACACTTCCCCTCACATTACGCAGCCTGAGCTGACGGAGGGGCTTAACACATAGTGGCATCACAGGCCGGCGTTTACAAATAAGTCTAGTGCTGTGCTGGCTGGGTGGCGCTCCTTCGCCTATGTAGTCCCTTGTAGCTCAGCGCCTGCTTTGCATGCCTGATTTCAACTGGAGTCCTGCCATGAGATCCTGTTAGCATGCCGAATTTAGGCCCCCTACCCAGATGGCATGTTGGGGCATCACATGGAATATTTATGATGTTTCAGGTTTGGCCTCTTATTTCTTTCTCCCTCTTTCTTGTAAACACAACCAAGCATTAAAGCACAAGGAATGAGAAGTATTGTCTGAATCAGTGTTTGTTGAGGAGGCTAAAATAAGATAGATAACCTTCATTCACTGTAGGGAAAACTGCAACACCTGATTTCCAGAAAATTCTATCACTATATCAAGGCATAGCAAGTTCAACTCTGGTGAGAATCTGGATAAAGGTGCATGCAGAGATGTATTTTCTCTTTTTGGTCTGAGTTTTGAGTCAACTGTGGGCCTGTGAAGCCCCCTGTGAATTTTTTTGTGATGAGGGCTACACAAATACACTTGACTTGACTTGCTATCATATTTTGCACCAGAATCAAAATGGTTAAGTCCCAAAGGGCCCATTTACTTCTTCCAGCTTCCAATACACAAATAACTGGTTCTATTAAACTGGCGTGCAAAGGGGGGGGGGGGGGGGGGGTGCAGACGGTGTGGTGGCCCCCGGGCATCCACCTGGTGGGGGGCATCTAATGGGCATGGCTTGCACACCCATTGCACAACCCACACACAAACTTTGCATGCCACTGCCACAATTATATTTTGATGAGAAGTGTATGAAAAAAAATTGTTAATACAGGAAGTAATGTTTGAGTTATTATGTCTTCAGTGTAACAGTGCACAATGTCTACAATCACAAATCACAGAATTATTTGATTCCTTCCAAAATCAAGCATCAACAGGCACACATTTACTTGCTCCAATGTAAGCAATGTGCTTGCATCATCCTTAAAAAGATGTTTCTCTGTTGTTCGCTTGTTAACCAGAATGCTAATGTCCTATAAGGCATGATTAAGCCATGGAGAACTATAGTGGGCTAACTCATTTTTTTTTTCATTTTGCAGAAGAGTTATTTAATAATAATTCTAAATTATGCTTGTGAATAATCTCATTCATCTAAGTCATTTTAATTCTCAGGAAATTCAGTCGATCGCGACAAACAGAACAGTCCAGTTGCGATCGATTCAATTCCCTGAGAAATTATAAATTATCAAATCTGATGGATAATCTCTGTGATTTATTTGACAATGATTACTTCTTGTGGCTAGTTGTTGTTACATACATTGTGGATTACCTCAGATTTTATTTCCATCCCTCCCACCCACCCACCCACAGTCTCAGACCGACCCCTGGGATACCAAACGCCTTTGTGTAAAAGTAGCTAGTTACAGGTTAAAAAGATGAGTGAATACAAACACCCGTCAAAGCTGAAAAAGGAAAAGGCGATGAATAAAATTCCCTTCCACTAACATACGGATACACTGGCACCCAAGTTAAAGCAATACCTACATTTTGAGTCTATAATGGACTGCCCCCAATATGTCAAAATTTGAACATCTGAAACATTTTCCTTTTCTCTATAACTAATAACTAATCCACGGCTGTGGATCAGCAGGTAGAGCAGGTCGTCCAGTGACCAAAGGGTCACTGGTTCGAATCCCGGCTACGACTATCCGTGTGTCAAAGTGAGCCGCCTGGCCGGGTGATGCACGGACAACAATCTCTCCCACAATGTGGAAAAAAAAAAGGAGATTGTTGTGGACTTCATAGAGCGCACTCCCAGCATGCTCCCTTGAACATCAACGGTGCTGCGATGGAGAGAATGCCCAGCACCAAGTTCCTGGGAGTGCACATCACAGATGACCTCTCCTGGTCCAGCAACACCTCATCACTGGCCAAGAAAGCTCACCAGCATCTCTACTTCCTGCGCAAGCTGAGAAGAGCCAGAGCCCCGACCCCCATCATGTGCTCGTTCTACAGAGGGACCATAGAGAGCATCCTGACCAACTGCATCACTGTGTGGTACGGAGCCTGCACCGCATGCTGCCGCAAGACTCTCCACTGCATAGTGAGGGCAGCTGAGAAGATCATCGGAACCTCTCTTCCCTCCCTGCAGGACATTTACAGCACCCGCCTCACCCGCAAAGCCCTCCGCATAGCGGGGGATGCCACCCATCCATCACACAGCCTCTTCAGTCTCCTGCCATCAGGGAGGAGACCGGGGAGTCTGCGGGCCAGGACGAGCCGACTCAAAGACAGTTTTATTCATCAGGCTGTCAGGAATCTGAACTCTGCCTGCTGTGTCCCCTCTACCTCTTATGTCCTCTCCCCGCCTGAAATCTGAACTCTGACGCCCTACACACACACACACACACACACACACACACACACCAGACTCAGGGTCGCATCAGCCACTTTAACAGCATTGGGGTTTTGTCATCTAATTTATATATGTCGTATTTGCCTTGGTTCTCTGACCTTGGCGATGTGGCACACGTCACCTGATCTTTTTGCACATTCAATTAATACTTTTTATACTGTATATACCATAGTTTTATTTAGCTTTTTATATTGATGTTATAATATGTACTGTTTGGGAACCAAAATGGGAGCCAGCACATATTTCCTCCATTCCTCAGGCATCATCTCACCTGTTAAAATTCTGTTGAACAAGCTGGTCAAAAACTCCACAGCCACCTCTCCTAGATGCTTCCATAACTCCACAGGTATGGAATCAGGACCAACTGCCTTTCCATTTTTCATGCTCTTTCGTGCATTTCTGGCAGCACGGTGGAAGACTGGTTAGAGCATCTACCTCACAGTTCTGAGGACCGGGGTTCAATACCCATCCCCACCTGTGTGGAGTTTGCATGTTCTGCCTTCCTGCTTGGGTTTTCTCCGGGTACTCCGGTTTCCTCCCACATCCCAAAAACATGTGTGGTAGGTTATTTGAAGACTCTAAATTGCCCTATAGGTGTGAACGTGAGTGCGAATGGTTGTTTGTTTATATAACCAGTTCAGGGTCATCGGCCAGCCTCCTGCCCGATGATAGCTGGGATAGGCTCCAGCGGTCCCGCGACCCTTGTGAGGATAACCTCATCCTTCCATCCATTTTCTACCACTTATCCGAGGTTGGGTCGCGGGGGCAGTAGCTTTAGCAGGGACGCCCAGACTTCCCTCTCCCCAGCTACTTCATCCAACTCTTCCGGGCGGATCCCGAGGCGTTCCCAGGCCAGCCGAAAGACGTAGTCTCTCCAGCGTGTCCTGGGTCGTCCCCGGGGTGTCCTCCCGGTGGATGCAGGATGGTGGAGCAGAATTTCTTCGAAGCCGTCCGGAAGTCTTTCTCCATGGCCTCACCGAACTCCTCCCATACCCAAGTTTTTGCTTCAGCGACCACTAAAGCTGCATTCCGCTTGGCCAGCCGGTACCCATCAACTGCCTCAGGAGTCCCACAGGCCAAAAAGGCCCAATAGGACTTCTTCTTCAGCTTGAATTTTAATTGTAACTGTAGGCGAGTGCCTCTGAGTAGGCCGGCAGAGAAGGCATTGGTGGCCCTGATGGCTCAACCATGTCTAAAGCATGTAGCAACATTCAGTCTTTCTTATGCTTGCCTTGTTTTATTCAGTAAACACTGAACACCTTTTGGAACTTTAGGATCCTCCATCCATCCATCCATCCATCCATTTTCTTCACCAGTTATCCTCACTAGGGTCACGGGTGTGCTGGAGCCTATCCCAGCTATCTTTGGGCGAGAGGCAAATTACACCCTGAACCGGTCGCCAGTCAATCGCAGGGCACATAAACAAACAACCATTCGCACACATTCACACCTACGGGCAATTTAGAGTCCTCAATCAACCGAGCAAGCATGATTATGGGATGTGGGAGGAAACCGGAGTGCCCGGAGAAAACCCACGCAGGCACGGGCAGAGCATGCAAACTCCACACAGGCGGGGCCAGGATTTGAACCCTGGTCCTCAGAACTGTGAGGCAGATGTGCTAACCAGTCCTTCACCGTGCCGCTGACTTTAGGATCTTCCTTTCTTTTAATTTCTTCTTGAATGAAAGGGTCCATTGGCAGCTTACACATTTTTGTTTTCTCCCCCTGGTGAAATTAAATGTTATCTTGGTGGTGATATAAAACATTAATGAAGTAATTCCTGGTAACTCCTGCTTGCATCCATTGCATGTGAGAGCAGATTGAATCACAATGACAGGTGCTCTTGTCGCCCATCGCCGAAGAACAAAGCCATAAGATCAATTGGCGGCGCTGCCTGGATGCTACAATACCCACTTTAACTTGATGGCTGTAAATGATATTGTCAAGCGTTACAGCTAATTATTTATCTTTGTTCGTCTTTGTCTAAATGTGTTCAGAGACGCTTTATGATTGATAATCCCGTTGTTTGTTTTCTCCCCCTTTTGTCTCTGCGTTGCATTTTCATTATTCATTCCATGTGGCATTGCAACGAGAAGCAATTGTTGGGAATTAATCTTTTTAGGGAATTTGCACAGCAACTGCAATGAATAAACAATTGCGCTTTTCTCGATAAATTAGTTGTCATCAATTTTGAATGCCAGACTGGGGAAAATGGATTAACATAGATTTAGAGCACGTAGAAAAGAAGCGTCAGACAGCACAAGCTACAGACAGGTGCTGTGCGATCCTGTGTGATTCGGTATCGAGTAAATACCAGGCCAATGTCGACAATATCCCCGGAAGAGCTGGACGAAGTTACTGGGGAGAGGGAAGTCTGGGCTTCCCTGCATAAGCTGTTCCCCCTGCGACCCGAGCCCAGATAAGCGGAATAAGTTGGATGGATGGATGGATGGATGGATGGATGGATGGTTGAATGGACAATCCTTAGTTACTACAATATATTTTTTCACTTACAATAGTGGACAGTAAATATAGCATTAGCAGGTACAGTATACATGATCCCTTTCATAGTAAACACCAAAATGTATTTCGTCAGTAAAATCTGAGCTGTATTGTATTTGTACATTTGTTCAAATTCCAGTAACTGTATTTATTGTCATAACAAATTTCTATGTGATACATCGCGTTATGGTCTAAGCATAATTAATACTTTTGAGCGCTAACATAGCAAAGGCCCAGTGGCTCTTTGAAAATTAATATTAATAAGGTTGGTTTGAATATTACTCTTAGATAAAACTGCAGCAGTGCATACAGGAGAGAAACCAAATCTTCTGTATTGATCTCATAATACTGATATCAATCAATATCACTACCAACATCAGTATTGATAGTAACAATTGTTACATCGATTTGCCCACTACTACTAAAGACCACTCCATCAATCTACTGACTTTCAAGAAGTATTTTGATGAAGTATTAATGCACCTGTTACATTGTAAATAAATGATTTGACCTTTGACCTCACCTATCAAGGCATTGATAATCATTTGAGCTCTTCCGTTGAAATTAATAATTACTTTTATTTAATACTATGCGAGAGTAGACTATGGTTCAACCTAATAAGAAAATGGATGGATGGAAATTAGCACTGTTTGACAATTTTAATTCTTCATAAGTGTCTGGACTGCTGCATCGTTTTCCAGACTCATTCATCCATGCCTATATTATCTGAAGCGCTTATCCTCACTAGGGTGATTTTAAATATTTCACCAAGAAAAGAAAACAAAAGTAGTTATTTTCTTTCTTTGGTTAAATAGAGTATTACACCATTTAGTAGCCAGCTGTGTCACTCATTGCAAGTTGACAGACTACAAGTGTGCTCACACACTTTCACATCAAACGTGCAGAAGCCTTCAGACGCGTGTCGTATCCTGTCGAGATGATGAAATGATTATGAGGCAGCATGAAAGTGACATGCGCCAGATGGACTGTGTTCGTCTTTATCGCAGTCGAGCTCCTGCGCTACTCGCCTTTGATAAAACATGAAACATATGCTATGCTCACACTTTCAAGATTCACCATGTTGCTTTGGTGGGGTTGTCGTGAAATCTCGGATGTGCGTATTTCACAAAGTCAATTTCATTTTTGTGACATGATGTTCCTTAAACAAACGTCGTCTTACGATATTACGACCACCATTGAGATTTAAAATGTTTGTTGTAAATGATAACCAAGGTGGTTTTATTTAAGAGAAGGTGAAAAGGCAGCCATATCTTCAAGCCGTTTTTTTTTTGCTATGTTCACTCACTTCCCTTTCGTCTTCCGTCTCTGGGAGTATGGGTGCATGTCAAGCGATTGTTGAATTGAAATATTGATGTGGAGTATCAAAGCGTGGCATAGCACTCCTGTGTTTCCAGAACTAACCATGAAGCGCTTTGATCAGATACTCCTGTGATCTGACTTCTGAAGTTGTTAAGAGTGCTGGAAAACAAAATGCAAACAAACTTCAAGTGCTCTTGGTATTGATAAAAGTTTCCTTTGACAAGTGGAGATGGGACCTTTCTGCCTGATTGGAGATTTTATGCAGGGGGTGGGGGTTGGGGGGCATGTTAATGGACAAGTGATGAGGGACTTGTAGTTTTGTGCCTCTCACATTGAAAAGTGGGAACACTGCAATGGCATCAAAAAATTTCACACGGCACAAGTGACTCAGGTGTTTACGTCCCGTAACTGACTTGGGTATTGACAATTGAGCCCATTTAACCCTCAAGGGCTGCCGTAGTTCTTGCGCATAGAGTAAACCCGTGCTATTTTGGGGTTTCGGGACCAGACGATAAAAACACAATTAATTGACGCCTCCTATATCATTGTACAATAGTGCCTTGAAATAGAAGTGACCGATCTCGAGCTCATTTTACAAGATACATTTGGATGAATTTTGCTTTGACTTGCGAGTGTAAATAGCGCTTTACGGTGGCAGTGACCGCACTTCAACTCACGTCACAATAAAAAGCAATTTGCCAGACAGTGAACAGTTCATTGAAAAAGAGGCTTCAAGCTGTTTCATTCCTCTCCCACTTCAAGTTTTCTGAGAAATTCAAAATGAAGAGATTTATACATTTTAAATAAACACACGCTTTGCTTTAGATAGGTCAAAGAATTGACAAAATTACTTACTCTGAGCCCCTTATCCTCACAAGGTTCGCGGGAGTGCTGGAGACCTATCCCAGCTATCATCGGGCAGGAGCCGGGGTACACCCTGAACTGGTTGCCAGCCAACATAAACAAGCAACCATTTGCACTCACATTCACACATACAGGCAATTTATAGTCTTCAATTCACCTACCTGCATGTTTTTGAGATGTGGGAGGAAAACGGAGAGAACATGAAAACTCCACACAGGAGGGGCCGGGGATTTTGAACCCCGGGCCTCGGAACTTTGAGGAAGACGCTCTAACCAGTCGTTCACCGTGCCGCAAAAATTACTTATACGAATTAACAAAATTACGTATATTATCCTTTATAAGGTTTAAAGTACATCCCCAATTCCAATGAAGTTGGGACGTTGTGTTAAACATAAATAAAAACCGAATACAATGATTTGAAAAGTATGTTCAACCTATATTTAATTCAATACACTACAAAGACAAGATATTTAATGTTCAAATTGCTAAACTTTATTGTTTTTAGAAAAATAATCATTAACTTTGAATTTTATGGCTGTAACATGTTCCAAAAAAGCTGGGACAGGTGGCAAGAAAGATTGAGAAAGTTGAGGAATGCTCATCAAACACCTGTTTGGAACATCCCACAAGTGGACAGGCTAATTGGCAACAGGTGGGTGCCATGATTATGTAGTCATTCACAAGCAAAGATGGGGCGAGGTTCAACTCTTTGTGAACAAGTGCATGAGAAAATAGTCAAACAGTTTAAGGACAATGTCCCTCAATGTACAATTGCAAGGAATGTAGGGATTTCATCATCTACGGTCCATAATATCATCAAAAGGTTCAGAGAATCTGGAGAAATCACTGCATGTAAGCGACAAGGCCGAAAACCAATATCGAATGCCCGTGACCTTCGATCCCTCAGGCGGCACTGCATCAAAAACCGACATCAATGTGTAAAGGATACCACCACATGAGCTCACGAAGACTTCAGAAAACCAATGTCAGTAAATACAGTTCGGCGCTACATCCGTGAGTGCAACTTGAAACTCTACTATGCAAAGCAAAAGCCATTTATCAACAACACCCAGAAACGCCACCGGATTCTGTGGGCCCGAGCTCATCTAAGATGGACTGATGCAAAGTGGAAAAGTGTTCTGTGGTCCGACGAGTCCACATTAAAATTTTTGGGGGGAAATTGTGGGCGTCGTGTCCTGCGGGCCAGAGAGGAAAAGAACGATCCGGACTGTTAGAGACGCAAAGTTCAAAAGCCAGCATCTGTGATGGTATGGGGCTGTGATAGTGCCAATGGCATGGGTAACTTACACATCTGTGAAGGCACCATTAATGCTGAAAGATACATACAGATTTTGGAGAAACATATGCTGCCATCCAAGCAACGTCTTTTTCATGGACGCTCCTGCTTATTTCAGCAAGACAATGCCAAACCACATTCTGTACGTGTTACAACAGCTTGGCTTCGTAGTAAAAGAGTGCGGGTACAAGACTGGCCTGCCTGCAGTCCAGACCTGTCTCCCATTGAAAATGTGTGGCGCATTATGAAGCGTAAAATACGACAATGGAGACCCCGGACTGTTTAACATCTGAAGCTGTACATCAAGCAAGAATGGGAAAGAATTCCACCGACAAAGCTTCAACAATTAGTGTCCTCAGTTCCCAAACGTTTATTGAATGTTGTTAAAAGAAAAGGTGATGTAACACAGTGGTTTGGAATGTGTTGCAGCCATAAAACTCTTAAGTTATTGATTATTAAAAACAATAAAGTTCATCAGTTTGAACATTAAATATGTTGCCTTTTTAGTGTATTCAATTAAATATAGGTTGAAGATGATTTGTAAAACATTGTATTCTGTTTTTATTTATATTTAACACAATGTCCCAACTTCATTGGAATTGGGGTTGTATTAAACTAGCATATAAGTATATAACTCACTCCAGTATGTCCACTTTGCTTCTGCTTGCCTATATTGATAAGGATACAGCTCTCTGGTGGATGTTGTGCGTGAACTTTGTCCCATGGAAATTAATTCAATCTGACTGAAGAAATTTCCTTATAATCTGTGTTTTTCGTGGCTCGGCTTAAGAGAGAGTGTGGGGGCTTCTAAGGAGCATTAGGAGCTCCAGCCATCTTTCCCTTTCCTCACTCCCCATTCTCAGACCATCTCTCTCTCTCTCTCTCTCTCTCTCTCTCTCTCTCTCTCTCTTAGTGTACATACTCTGTAATCTCTCTTAGTGTACATACTCTGTAAATAGCTTTTTGTGATGAAAAATACCACAAAGAGAAGATTGCTTTGTTCATTATTATTTTGCCAAAACGAACAGTGCAAAATGAGCTAACGAATAGCATCAGTATCGCGGTGTTATAACACTTTAAATATTGGATATTTTAAAACAAACAGGGCAGCAACGAAAAACAACTCACTTAGTCACTTACAGTAGCTGTATGTAGACAGATAATATAACGATAACCACAGGCATATATTCTTTATCCTCTGCAAAGAACAAGTAATATTACTGCAGCGTACTAGGAAGTTTTGGCAGTCACCATGCATATCCATATGTCTGTATTATACTGCCTCCAGGTGGTCAAGGCATGCACACCAGGAAGGGCTGCACAATGTCCATTGAACTGAAGCAAAAAATGTGGCAAAAAACTCTTTAATTCTTTACATTCTATTTAATTATACTGTATGTTTTCATAAAGTACAGTATTACAGAGTGCTATTTTCCCTTCTTTATTTAGTTGTTTTTTTTTGGGAGGCTGGAGCAGATTAATGGCATTTCCATTTGTGTCAACGGGGAAAGACGATCTACGATGATCGAGATACGAGCGTGGTCGCAGAACGAGCTAAACTCATATCTAAAGGCACCACTGTACTTCCGCCTAGGAGGATTGTGGTTCTTGACCTGCTCAATGTGTAAAGTGCCTTCAGATAACGTCTGTTGTGAACTGGTGCTATACTGTATGACTAAAACGTCCTCAAAAAACTCAAATATCCACCAATTATTCATTCTGATTACAAGATAGGTGACTCTTAGGGGATAAGCAAAATGTAAGTAATCAATCATTCATTGATGCCTTGAGTTTTTTTTACGGAGAATGAATTGCTCTTTCAATCCCCGTGGACCATGATGTTTGCAGATGACATTGTGATCTGCAGTGAAAGCAGGGAGCAGGTGGAGGAACAGTTAGAAAGATGGAGGCATGCACTGGAAAGCAGAGGACTGAAGATTAGGCGAAGTAAGAGGGGTTGTGGGGGGAGAGTGAGGCTACAGGAGAAGAGAGAGCAAGGGTGGAGGACTTTAAATACTTGGGGTCAACCATCCAAAGCAATGGTGAGTGTGGTCAGGAAGTGAAGAAACGGGTCCAAGCAGGTTGGAACGGGTGGAGGAAGGTGTCAGGTGTGTTATGTGACAGAAGAGTCTGGTAGGATGAAGGGCAACGTTTATAAAACAGTGATGAGGCCAGCCATGATGTACGGATTAGAGACAGTGGCACTGAGGAGACAACAGGAAGCAGAGCTGGAGGTGGCGGAAATGAAGATGTTGAGGTTCGCTCTCGGAGTGACTAGGTTGGATAAAATTAGAAATGAGCTCATCAGAGGGACAGCCAAGATTCGATGTTTTGGAGACAAAGATAGAGAGAGCAGACTTCGATGGTTTGGACACGTCCAGAGGAGAGAGAGTGAGTATACTGGTAGAAGGATGATGAGGATGGAGCTGCCAGGCAAGAGAGCGAGAGGAAGACCAAAGCGAAGGTTGATAGATGTCGTGAGGGAAGACAAGAGGGCAGTTGGTGTTCGAGAGGAGGATGCAGGAGATAGGCTCTCATGGAAAAGGATGATGCGCTGTGGCGAGCCCCAACGGGACAAGCTGAAAGGAAAAGAAGAAGAAGAATTGCTCTTTCAATGTTGGAATATGTGACGTGTATGCAATCAAGGCCAAAACTGTTTTCTTTCCTCTTCTTCGAAAGAAAAAGACATTTGGCAGGGTAATGCACAAGATGGAAAATAATTAGGAGCATGGGGACCTTGGTAATGAGTCAGAGAGTGGTTTAAAACCATAAAGAGACAGGTGGCATGGCATGAGGTTTTTCAGGATGTGGATCTGCATTATGGGCACATTAAGACCCTAAATTTCAACTTTTCTATCCAAAGAATACCTCTAGTGGTAGATGTAATTATTATGTATTTTATACAGCTGATACTACAGTTCCCCAGAAGGCACCTTGATAGCGAGTGTGTGTCTCTTCTGTTGGCGTTCATCTACTTAGCCATCCATCCATTTTCTTTACCACTTATCCTCACCTGGGTCGCGGGCTGCTGGAGCCTATCCCAGCTTTCTTCGGGCGGGAGGCTGAACCGGTCGCCAGCCAATCTCAGGGCACATAGAAACAAACAACCACTCACGTTCACTTATTTTGAACGAAATTTGATTTTAGTAAGGTAAAATCCGTTTTTCAGGAAACAGATTTTAAAAACACGATTCCATGTTTATTTGTACTCTCAATTGTGTCACTAAGCTAGCTCACAAGTTCCCGAGTTGCCAAATAAACACCTGAGTATGGCAGCCTTTGAGGATCAAAAAGCGTTTGGTGAACTTTTGACTTAGTGATCAGTTATAGAATCAACATGTCAACTGTGACATCATCATGAATAGTAAATTTAATTGCGTAATATTTTCTGCAATCAGTCCTCTCCTCAGCATTCTAAACAAGGGGGCCCAGCCTAAAGGGTTGTGGTCTATTATCATAAAGTTTAAATAGATATTATTTATTATGAATTTTCTTTGCACATTACACTAGAACAGTGACCTATTGGATTTATTTTAAAAGTAGTACTCTTATGTACATCTCATTGAAATGAGTTGTGGAGATGTGACATGTTGATATTCACTACGAATTACCATGGCCCGAATTACTGAGAATCTACGACATTTTTGCAAACAACAAATTTCATTAATTTTTTTCAATGGAGTGTAAAGCATTTCGCAATTGTTATTTAATTAATGTCATTTTCAATAATTGACTCATTGCAAAGCTCACTGATAGAGTGGCACCTTGAGATACAAGTTTGATTCATTCTGTGACCATATTCTTGAAGCAAAACACTTGTATCTCAAATCATCGTTCCCCATTGAAATTAATAGAAATGCAATTAGTCCATCCCAGCCTTCCCACAAAAATTAAAAATAAAAATGGAAAAATGGCACTCTCTGACATTGTACTTTATAAAATCATAAAGTACTGATCAATCTTTTTGCTTCACTTCAATGGACATTGTGCTGCTCCTTCTGGTATCCATGCCATGGCCACTTGGGAACATTATAGTTCAGACATACGGATACACATGGAGACGGTCACAGCTCCTCAGTAAGCTGCCGGTAATAATAGTAGTATTTTTTTTGCAGAAGATAAAGAAAATATGCCTGTGAGTATTGTTATATTGTCTGTCTACAATCCATGCGTTGGTCTACCGTTCAAATATCCATTGCTTGAAGGGTTATAAAACCGTGACACTGATACTATTCATTAGCTTGTCTATGGTGTTTTGCATTGTTTGTCAGGATTAGGCCAGTGGACAGTTCTAAGGCAAAGTTGTGTGGTAGTTTTAAATACACGTCTTGTCTTTCTTTTTAGTTTGACAGTCCAACTCCAACTTGAAGTGGCATTAAACACCTTGAAGCCTCTTTTTTGATAAATCGTTCACTATCTGCCAATTAAGTGCAATGCCACCATATAGTGCTCGTACCTCAAATTTTTGCATGCAAATGAAAGCAGAAAAAATGCCCGATTCACAACACTTATCTCGAAAAACTTGTGAGTCGGGCCACTCATATCTCAACGCAGCACTGTATTATAATATTATAATATTCTGATTCAAAATGTATTATCCAAGATTTGCCCCTCACGCTATGTGCTTCCTAAAAACCCATTGAAAGCTCAGTGTCTGGTCCGCATATGTCTCAAACAAACACTCACACACATGCACACACACACACACACACACACACACACACACACAAAGACAGTTTGATCTCATTAGGAAGCAGGAAACAGACTCCTGGCTGAGGTATCAAATTGTTGCACTGTAAAGTCCAGCTGTTGATGTTGCTCCTCATCCCCATGAAACGGAGTGTCATGCTAATTACGGCCCATCTTGTCCTGTCCTGGAGCTCAATGGTTCAGGGTGAAGCAGTACATTTAGCAGCATGCTGTCTGTCTCATCCATTAGGCCACATTTGTCACATGAGGGCCATTGAGTCAGCGGCGTGCTGTAAAATGACCTCTTTGACATGACCACCAGCACAAAGGCCCCTCTCCTCTATGGATCTCGTCCTTGTTCTAGTGCAGATGGCCAAGACAGCTGGGACAATTTAGTGATGAGGCTTTTAAAACTTAAAACTGTCCTCCAGGCATGATAAAAACAGCTTGACGAGCCACTCGAATATTCAAGGTTCTCCACTGAGCTTGAATATTTTGCTTTATCCTCAACCAAAAACTTTACAATAAGGATATACTAAGCTACCAATGAATCCGCTCTGACACATTACATGCTGAATATGATATCTGCTGCATACTGTCTTTTAGCATCTAAAATAACCATCGGCACGACTTCCATAATTGCTTCTGTATTGTACGTACTTTGTATTTTCTAGGCTTTTTCTTTTCTTTCTTTCTTTTTTTTTTTTTTTTTTACTAAAATGAAGTGAGAGAGAAATCTTTGAATCTTGAAAGCAAATGTTAATTTCAGAAATTTGCTTAACATTGCACTGGGAAAGCATATTTTTGTATTCTCGTGCAACGAGATAGTTTGAAAGGCTCCTTTTAGCTTCACATGGATATTGTGATTTTTAGTATCATAGCAATATAACAATATCAATTTTCACATACCGGTATTGTGATATTATTACTATCACAAAAATACAAGTACAACAAAAGGGTCGATATCACTATGAAGAACCTTTGGTCTCCATATTAAAATCACAGTCAGGTTGCTTAGTGAAGGTCCACCATGTGCTCATTAAATGCTAACATTAGCCAAAAACACATTTTCTTGTTTGCGTTTCCATTGTCTGCTTTCAGCTAATTGATTATAATTTTTTTTAAACGTTTTGGAGATTGACAGACATGCATTTCTAACAGCATAACATCTACATAATACAAAGATTATGAAATTCAACGAAGAATCTCTCAAAGGAACCTTTTAGTGATATTGACTCAGAAATGTAACAGATTTTTGTGAGTTACTCTGCAATTCTCACGCCTAATAGAAAGCCAAACATTATTAGATATGCACACACTTCAGCATCCCACAAAGGCACACATCTCCAAAAATGACAAAATGATGCAAAAAAATAAATAAATTGGCGACTGCAACTAAGGCGTGAATAGCTAGATACGTCGCACCAGGAAGACAATGCTGACTGCCAGCAGCTGAAGGGCATTTTGGAAGCAGTCTATGATTGCTTAAAAATATTTTTAAAATGTAATTATTACAAATGTAATGCCAGTGTGATATAGGAATTACACATTTCCATTGTGTTTGTTTCCTTAAAATATAGATAAACATAAATTCAAGCTTTTAACTGAAAAAATGAAGAAGAAAAATGATTGAACTGGTTCAAAAAACTTTAACCAGTATGACAGTAGACTCCTGTCTCTAGTATGTTTGACTTTAGTTCAAAATCTTTTGAGTTGTGGCACTGTCATCCCTGTACCACTTGGTTGGTAGAGTGACAACAAGGACTGTGTGTTCTTTGAGATCACTATCACATCATTGGTGTCAGAGCTTTGACACAAAACAATGATCCCCAGAAGTGTAAAGATGACGACAAGCAACATGCACTTTTGACCTCCACTATCTTGAGTCAGAAATTCTTTCAAATGAATAGGGTTCTTGCCCTGAGATTGAAAGATAGCACTCTCTTCTATGGATTGGATTTGGCACTAGTGGTCAGTCAGAAGCACTAGCCTACACTACATTTACAATCGAAATTCTAATATATGTTCCATCAAATTGCATAAGTCTATTATCTTTATTTTAAAGATTCAAGAATCAAGCGGAGATCTAGAACGAGTGGAATGAAGCAGGAGTCACAGCTTCAAAAACCACCACATCCGGGAGATGGGCTACAACTGTCGGGTTCCTCGTCTCAAACCACTTCTGAGCCTGAGCCAACGTAGGAAGCGTCTCAACTGGGCCAAGGAGAAGAAGGACTGGACTGTTGGCCAGTGGTTCAAGGTCCTCTTTTCTGATGAAAGCAAAGTGTGCCTTTCATGCGGGAATCAAGTTCCAAGGGTTTGGGGGAAGACGGGTGAAGAACAGAACCTTGAGGTCCAGTGTGAAATATCCACGGTCACTCATGATTTGGGGTGCAATGTCCAGTGCAGGTGTTGGTAAACGCTGCTTTCTTAAATCCAAGGTCACCGCAACAGTCTACCAGAATGTTTTAGAGGACTTAACGATTCCTTCTGCTGAGGATCTGTATGGAGACGCAGATTTTATCTTCCAGCAGGACCTGGCCCCTGCCCGTACCGCCAGAAGCACCAAAACCTGGTTTGATGCCCATGCCATCACAGTGCTTGACTGGCCAGCCAACTCGCCGGATCTAAACCCCATTGAGAATGCATGGGGTATTATCAAGAGGAAAATGAGGTGCACCCGACCAACAAAAAAGAACTGACAGAAAGCATCAAGTAAATCTGGGCTTCTGTAACTCCCAGGTAATGCCGTGGGAGTCGTGGGTTTTATGAGCTGGAAGTCCAAATTATGAAAAAAAATAATAATAAATACTTGAAATTGTTTAAATTGTGGGCCCTGAAACGATGAAAGTTTAACTTTTTGATTGGCATTATGGAAATAAAAAAACTTTTCCATGATATTCAAATTTTTTGGGAAGTGTCTGCATGTTGTACTTAAAGTGAAATACAACTGAACTGTACTTAACAAATATGCTGTATTTTATAAACAAATACATTTGGGAACCTTGTTCATTCATTCATTCATTCATCTTCCGTTCCGCTTATCCTCACTCGGGTCGCGGGCGTGCTGGAGCCTATCCCAGCTATCTTCGGGCGAGAGGCGGGGTACACCCGAACTGGACGCCAGCCAATCAGGGAAACTTGTGTTTGTTTAAATTGTGCTATATTAATCAAATGGATTTGATTGAATAATAATAATAATAATAATAATAATAAGCTACTATCACATTTTGAAGCGTTTGAACATTTTATTCAGTGATTCTTTCGCATACCACTGGAGGGAGCCCGAATACTACTAGTGATACTAGTACAACACTTTGAAAATCACTGCTTTCATCAATCACATTTCAAATTCATCCTCACAGGGTCGGAGCGCTGGCCTTTGCTGACACAAGCATTTTTCTATCCTCTGATTGGTTGATTGCAGCATAACTTGTTACAGCCAACTTTGACGAGCAAAACATGTCTATCGCAATCTCCACACATTAATGCATTTTAATAATCAGCATCTCTGGGGAATATGATGAATTTGTTTATGTTTTTTTGCCATGTAATAAGATGAATATGGACAGCTTCAGATGACGTATTCGCCACAGTTGCATCCTGCTATATTGCGTTTTTGTACTATAGTGATGGTTTCTATAATTGCGAGGTGATAGTGGCGGTAGTATTAGGAGTTGGATGAAGTCAGGTAAATCCCTACTCAAGGCCCAGGTACCAAATGCATAGCCCCCCACTGGGATTTGGTGATTTTACTGCATTTTCTCCAGGAATATGTTCGTGGTCCCTCTTGAAAAGGAGCGTGTGCCACTTCTTTCCCAGGATCGAAGTACATGTCAAGTTGTTGCGTGGAAGTGTGCGGCCGCCATGCAGTCAGTCGGGCCAGACGCCAAATGTGTGACGGTGCGGGCCTGATTAGCGGCCATCTCAGCAGCTGTTTAATGAACACAGGGACCTCTTTCTCTGGAAATGGGTTTTCCCATGAAAACGGTGGAAGCCGTATCCAGGTCTATTTAAATGAGCTGACATGGGGAAGGTAAGCAGAGCCACATGAGCATTGTTTTCACAGTTCAAAGTGAGGAGAGAGTACTTTGCACTTCAAAGCCACTCATCTGGGAGGCAGCGCGCTAGGGGTGCGGGTGGAGGGGGTGCGTCGGAGGATGGTGGGGGATATTTGGGAAGGAGGAGGGGGTTGATGAGAGGGGACAGGAAATAAGAGTCGGGGTAATTAACAACTTTTGCTCCGTAATAAAGCCGAGACAGCATACAGTACCTCTGCCTCATGTCATCCTTCCTCATTCAATGTCCTCTTTCGACGGTTACATCGTAACACTGTGGGAACATTTACAACATGATAGAGTTAGATAGAGTTTTGTGTATTTATACGTATCGGTATAGCTTATAACAAAATGAATAGTTCAAATGCAAAAGCAGACGCCTCCAATTTAGTTATTTTACTTCTGGTTCAAGATTAAACCTAAAAAAAAATAATAATAATAATAACTTTTTTTGAAAAGTTCTTTCAAAGACCTCATCGCAAAACCAGACAACTTCTCCATCAGAGAAGAATAGGCAGCTTTATATCGTCACCAAATTTCTATCTCCCTAGTTGGCTTAGAGATGCAATCAGCCATGTTTATTTTGTTGTACTGATGAATCATAGACGGGATATGTTAACTCTTTCACCTCAGAGAAAAAGGAGACTTTGTTGCATAATTACACACGTTATTACACACGGGCATCGTGTGTATATTTGGTAAGACTCCAGGTAGCGCTTAGCATAGAAGAGAACTGAGCGAGAGGTTACGATATCGCACGCAACTCACAGTCAGGATTTCATGCCAACAAAGTGCAGCATAAATGTAAACCGACAGTTAATTAAGATACACATTCAACCAACTACGGGTAACAGAAGCACACTTGAAGGATAATGATTAATGTCCTGACTACAGCAAAAATTCAGCTTTGCATGGCGCAATGCATGCTGGGAACCAAAGCTCATGCAAGAAGTATATGAAGCTGCCAAGCTCTCAAATCAAAAGTACACTAACAACATTGATTTTTTTTTTTTTTTTTTTTTTTTAATTCAGAAGAACCGTTGACAGTTTTTTTAAAGTGCATGAGGAGTTACTAAAATATGTGCTCCAAAAACATATTGAACACCATCAATAGTGTTGCAAATGCGTATGGTGGCTCGCACGAGCGGCAGGGACGGGGGGAGACACACGAGCGCTCCTTCAACAAAGCAGACTGAACTGCACTATACTGCAAAGTAAGTCGGCCCAATCATTTGGGAATTTGGAATGGCATGCAGGACAAACATGGCATAATATTAGACATTTTTTGGTGAGTTCTTGCACCTAATCTCGGTTTGCTGTTTGCGGGATATTTTATGTTAGAGAACCTTTTGTGCTCGGAAAAAAAATAATAAAAAATCACTTACTTTTTGTTTGCTTCGAAACCTTTGTTGTTGAAGAGTGAATCGTTGATACATGCATATGAGCATGAAATATATTAAGATACTGTGATGGAGATTTGTTCAGTCAAAAAACAGACATATACACATATTTTGTCCATATTTAAAATGGCATTTTTGTCATACGTCTGGTTAGGAATGTGTGGATCTATGTGGTCCCCTGGTAACGCTGACAAAAAAAAAAAAATGTGGGCCCACCATCATTTATACAGCAGAGTAGAATGAAAATACAATCATAGTAATGCATAATAATGTATTCTTTATCTAAATAATTCTGTGCTAAATCAGATATACAAAATCCCCAAAATGTGTTATCACTTTTTTTGTAATACGAGTTTTAGCTGCCTTCTCCTTGAGGTGTGTTTATTCAGGGATTGCAGTCAGCGGAACAAGGAGCAGCAGATAAGCGGAGAGCTACGAATTTACATGAGAAGCGGGTTCCCAGCCTGGATTTAAACTCTTAACATTGTAATGGTGAGCAGAGTTACAGAATGAGATTAAGCCTCAATCTGCATTTAATGGAGCACATCTGAAGCGGCCTCCGCTTGAACTCGCAAATGTGAGAATGTCACACAGGGCGGCCTATTTGATGTGTCACCTACTGGTGAGAACTCTCTTTGATTGAGTTATATCAATTAGCTTTGCGAGGGGAGGTGTGTGCGCGCGTGAGTGAGTAGCATTCATTCTATTCCTCATAAAGTTTACCGTATCATTCAGAGGACCAATATCGCCAGTAAACATGATGTGTGTTTTATTTCATACTGCCAAGAAAACGAATGCTGTAGATGACCAGATGTTGGCTTCTCTTGGTTTCTCAGTCTGTTTTGTCAGAAAAAGTTAGTTGTGTTAAATTTCAAAGCTAAAGATTGCATCAGTTATGGATCATATTGATGTTTAATTTCGCTGACTGTAAACCCAACCTTGCAGTTTCCCATTTCAACATGTGCATCAGATACTGCTGTGTTTTGAATAATTCTATTATTATTCAAATTCCCACGGTGTAGTTGAAGCAATAATTCTCATGTTAAAAATAGTTTTTGACAGAGCTGCCGTTATGAATGTTTAATCTTTCTTTTTTTAGTTTAACAGACTAAGCAGGATTTTTGTCCTCAGCGTAGTTGTTAAAAGTTGCTGAAGTTTTACATTTTGTGTAAGGCTCCTCCAACAACATTTGACAAAAGTAATACACTTCCGGTTCTAGTAACTATTTCTAGTTTTTGTTGTAACAGAGCAATGTAAAGCATTACTAATGAAAATAGTTAGAACGCATTTGAACCTTTTGTCCACTTTTACTGACGTATAAAATGCTTCCTACTGGGATTTTAAAATCATTCATTCAGTTGGTATGTATCACTACTGTCCCTGTTACAGTACTTTGGTTTCTTATTAAGTCCCGACTGTGTGTTGGTTGTGATGACCGCAGCGGCTATCTGTCAAATAAAAGTTATTTAGAATTGTATTGTTTGCATTGATATTATTTGAGGGCACACTTTTCGATTATTAAGAGTATTTGGCCAAGGCAAATATCAAAGATGGCCATGGTATTTGGCCATATTATTTCTTCTTAGCAAGGGAGTTTTTATTCTGCAGTCTATTCAAATATGATTATTAAATCTTGGTCCACCAACCGAGAGCTACTTCGGTATTCATTCATGCGAAGGTATTCATTCAGTTTGATACACACTGAAAAAACAAATTTGCTCAAATGACCTTTTTAACTCATTATATGTTGTTATTATTAATCATTCATGATCTTCATCGATGTGAAGTTGAATGTTCCTGACTTCTCACAACAATTATCAACAATAATTTAACAGGGTAGGAAAGAGATAACCGTCAATATGCAACACTTTGATTCTATGCAGCGAGTGTTTACATTTCAAATGATCACTTCTATAAGATTCCTTGGAAATCACAATGTCCCATCAATGGAGAGCTATTTTCAGAGCAGGCCTGCGGGTTGGTCCATGTGGTGCATGGGGAGTAGGGGTATGTCGGTGACCCCTGATTTCAAAGGAAAGTAAGTCCTATAAAGAGGATGTTTTGTCATTGCTCTTATCGGTGTATTAAAGTGAAATCGAATTTTTGTTTTGCCCTCACTGGGGTTGTGTTCATATCAGCGGAAGGTGGGGGGGGGGGGGGGGGGGGTCAATTGTGAGGGTCATCTTTTGGTTGAAAGGCAGTGAAATTATGAGCGGCCCACCCCTTCATCTGACGACCCCCTCCCTCCCCTCCCCTCCTTTGCTCTCCTGCATCACGGGAGACCCCGTTGAGCGGATCTTTCGCCTCTATAAAGACGACAAGCAACTCAGACTCCTCAGGAGTTGATCGCGGGGATTTAGAGCGCGCGCGTTCACGTCCCACGCTCTGGAGCAGCGCGACCAGCTTTCCACAGACACCCGCGTGGACCTTGTTTTGAATGTGGCGGGATTGTCCCCGCGTGGTTGTTGCCGAGAGCGACCGAGTGAGCGCGTCACTTTGGTGTACTTCCCCCCCGCGCGTGGACGCTTGGGTTGCATTCGCGTGGAGAAGAAACGACGCCAGCACACATGGCTGCGCTCACCATACAAAGGACTGACAACTTTTTGCACACCTTTTTACAGGTTTGTTGCACCGAGTGCCAATTTGTCCCATCATTTGAAATCGGAAAATGACTGTGCATATTTTTTTTTACCTACGCGTTTCAATGCAATTTCAATGGACCTCCTGTATTCTTTATTTAAACACGTCTGTGAATAACAATGTACAAGAAGTAAACAGTGAAAGTTACTGTAAGACATGTTTCAATACAATTCCTTGTACCTCCTGTATTGAAATATGCCTGTTGATAAAAATCTGAAGTGCGGTGACTTTCTGAACATCATGTTTTAAATTCCATTAACGCAAGATTGTGTCGCACTAATTTAAAGATTAACTTCATATTGCTGAATGATTGTGTTCTGCTGATGAATTGGTTTTGACGTACCAGTTGCGTTTCATTACATTAAGTTTTTGTGTTTAACTTAACGTTAACAGTTTAACATTAGTACACTGACTTGGTGGGGTTGAGTAACCAAATATTTTATTAGTATTATTAATTGATTCATTTACCACCTTTTGACGATTCAATATCATAATATACAGAGAAGAAGGTAAAAAATGCTACAAAATAGAAATAGATTTTTTTTTTTTTTTTTAAAAGGGATTTTACTAAAGCCAATGATATTGAAGTCAATATTTTGTTGCTGTTTTCTATCAAATGTGTGCATAGTGACGGAACTTCAAGTATGAGATGTATCAAAAGAATGATTCATTTTAATCACTGATAAAAATAAGTCAATAAAGTCAAGTGAAATAAAAAATAATGAAACGTTAAGACAGCCACTTCAGAAGATATCTCCTGTTCTTGTAGCAACCTGTTCCACACTATTGTATTTATCGAATTTCTTTATGAAGTTACTGTAGGATTCATTTAATTCTTTGTGTTGACGAATAAATACAATCATATCGAACAGTTTGATGAACTAAAGCTAACATTTGGCATTATTTACACTAACCATCCTTTATAGCGCATTTTGTATTTTTGAACATTTTGTATACAAACTGTATAAGTGTGTTTATTCCAAAACAGGACCGCACGCCCAGCTCCTCTCCGGAGGGACCCCCCAACGCCCTATCCTTCCTGGCCACCACCTGTAGCCAAGCCTGGCAGGTGGGCAGCACCACGGCCTCCGAGGGCTCCCAGTTCCCCTACGAGGGCACCGTCAGCTCCGCATCTGGGATGTTCCAGCTCTGGAGCAACGACATGGCGCCCAGCACGGCTCTCAGCACACACCAAATGACCTTCACCGTGCCCAAGGTGCAGTTTCCTGGACACGTGCAGTCTGGCCTGGGGCACCACCACCATCATCACCCCCACCACCATCATCATCATCACCACCACCACGAGCTTCCTCTCACCCCTCCCGCTGAGCCCGTGTCGTCGTACTCCTTCGAACTCTCCCCTGTAAAAGTGCTGTCCTCGCAGCCGCAGGCCAACGGGTCCTACTACCCACAACACAGCAGTGTGGGACAAAACTTCCCCAGCTTCCTCCAGAACTCTTCAGCAAGGCATCACCTGCCTGGAGGCCACGGGGAGGAAGGGCAGCAGTGGTGGAGCCTTCCCCAAACCAACGCAACACCCTCCAACCATCCCTTCGCCCTGGGCAGACAGCTGGTTTTGGGCCACCAGCCGCAGATAGCCGCTCTCCTCCAGGGGACCTCCAAGGGCCTGTTGAGCTCCACGCGCCGCTGCAGGCGCTGCAAGTGCCCCAACTGCCAAGCCAGCGGCGGAGGATTGGAGTTTGGCAAAAAGAGACTGCACATCTGCCACATCCCGGAGTGTGGCAAAGTGTACAAGAAGACCTCGCACCTGAAGGCCCACCTGCGCTGGCACGCCGGCGAGAGGCCCTTCATCTGTAACTGGCTCTTTTGCGGCAAAAGCTTCACGCGGTCGGATGAGCTGCAGAGGCACCTGCGCACACACACCGGGGAGAAACGGTTCGGGTGCCAGCAGTGCGGCAAGAGATTCATGAGGAGTGACCACCTCTCCAAACACGTCAAGACCCACCAGACCAGGAAGAGCAGGTCTGGGCAGCCGTCACAGGGCTCAGACACTCTGCTCACCAGCATCAAGAGAGAGTAACGTCTGCCATCCAGTTTACCGAAATTCCAAATCGAAAGGGTGTTATTCTGACTTAACGCCATAGGTTTGCACTCTGGGGCAAGTACGTCGTGTTTTGTCAAGGCAGGCGAGCAAAGACTATTTTAGAGGTCATAAAGAATAGAGAAAAAAGGATGATCCGTTTGTTCTGAATTGGATTTGATATGAAAATGGAAAAAACAATGGGTTCTTTTAATATGTTTGTTATATATTATAATGAGCAGGATTAAAGGTAAGCCATAGAGGAAAGCCCAGGATGAATTGATAAGAATTCCAAGATGTTGATTAGAATAATTAGATATTTTAATTGTAGCCCTGATTTTTCTGCTTCACGTTTCACTTTTTTTAAAAACACAATCTTTAATTTTTGGGGATTCAGAAATTGTATGTGGAACATTCCAGTTTCGCTGTAAATTATGTATAAATGTGAATTATGTTATCGACTTAATGGCTGCATGTAAATTTTAATAAACAATCTCCGTGTTGAAACGACGGACTCTTCCTCAATGTTACTTTCTCACACCTTTACGAGTAATGTAATTACCAATGACAATGGGTTTCACTTCTTCTACTTTTTTTTTTTTTTTCTTTAAACCAGCTCTTTCACTAAATGTGTGACTACCCTGCAGAGCTCAGGAAAAACCCTAACATTTTATATCCATCTAAATGATCATTTGATCCTCTGCACAATACCAATGCTGCCCCATTGTGCTGCTGGCGTGAAGGAAGCCCAACATGGTGGGCTGTTCAAAGACCTTCACGCCTCTGAGTAAATACTCATCCCATTGATGGGCTGTTTGTTGCGCCTTCTGCAATCAAGTTCACAGTCATGTGGCCTTTTAATGGCTGTTTTTTTTCGCTCCACGGAGAAGATTGAGTCAACAGATGCACTGGCGAGGAATTCCCTGTGAATGGGACCCCTGTTGCTGAGCCCCCCTCGGTGGTGACAGAAACTCCCTTTTTTGCACCCTTGTGAAAGTTAATACCCCTCGACCCCCCCCCCTACAGCCCGCCGTCGTTTATCACAGTCGTGTTACGATAGGCTGTGCTTTACAGCCCAGAATGGGCCTTTATTCCGAGACCAGCCAACCAGATGTCTGCTCATCCAGGGGTTCCTTCTCTTTGTTTTGAAGTCTGTTTGAACTTTCTTCAAGGGGGGTGTCAGAGCCGAGCATGAATTCTTATCAAGGGGTTCTGAAGCGTAGCACACTTCAATTGAAAGCTTCATTTTGGAGACTGAAAACTTTCTAAACAAAAAAATAGCTCTCAAAGTGGATACCATGATACAGCAGTTGTGTGATGTTTGATATTATGGAAGAAAATCATTTACAATAAATGACCATATCTATATAATAGCAGAGCTGTTGCCTTGCGCATCATCGAGCATGCAAAACATTGTTGAATATGAAAATACACCCAACGAACATTATTTGGGAGGAAGAAAAACTGCTTCTAAGTGATGAAAACTCAAACTCAAATGACAGTAACTTGACAGATTTACTACCGGAAATGTGAATCTATTTCTTTCACATTTATCACATGGTCTGTTGTGTGTTTATGTATAAACAGACACGCCGAACACGGTAAGTAAATGAAACATGTATAGTGGTTGAGATACGCAGTGAATGAAATGATGATAGATCACATGGAGAATATTTCGATTCACATCATCCGACCATCCATTTTCTATGCCACTTAACCTTTCTTGGGTCACCGACAAGCGAGAGCCAATCCCAGCTCAATTAGGGTGAAAGGCAGACTCAACGGCAGTTTAGTCGGCAATCAATCACAGCGCACATATATGGACAGAAAATCATTCCCACTTAATCTACACTATCAATGACCAGATTCATATTCCATCCACATTCGTTAGAAAATAGTGGTAAATGGTCAGGGTCAGCAAGGCCTTCTCTGCTGGCCTAAACACTATTAGAAGCATTTACAATCAAAATTCAAATCATTGTATTAATTTATTCCCAACAGTCACAGCGTTTCTCTTGGCTGCAACTGCTTCAAGTACAAGTTCTGTTCAATCAGAAAAGAAGCTTCCGAAATGGCTTTGCGACCCTTTCAAGACGGACAGAAGTCTTGAAATTCTTTGGATTGTGAAATTTACTTGAACCGCTTTTTAAGAATCTTTTGGCTGACTTCATTTTGTGAAACAGGTCTATTTAAGTGATTTCTTGATTGATCACGTCTGGAGGTATTCAGGCTTGGGGGTTGTCAGTGAAAATGAACTCAGCTTTGCCAAAAATGTGATTAGCCACAGTTAATTCATGATTTAACAAGGGATCAACTACTTTTTCACACAGGACCAGGTATAAAAAAAACTGCATTTCATTTTTACTTGGGTTATCTTTGTCTTATATTTACATTTCTTTGATGATCTTAAACAATAAAGTGGGCAAACTATGCAACATTTTTTTTAAATAAATAAAAGAATTCGAGGAGGGAGCAAATACTTTTTCACGGTACTGTATACCAACATAGTGTATGCAAAAGACACGAGGACACATGTTTGCTTTGTGTGCGAGCTCTCTCTTGAGTAGGTGTTATCGCTATATCGCTTACTGGCCTGGCATGCATATTACAGCATTTCCGTTTATTCTTCTGAATGTGGAATTATTCAAAAACATGATTAGATAGATAGATAGATAGATAGATAGATAGATAGATAGATAGATAGATAGATAGATAGATAGATAGATAGATAGATAGATAGATAGATAGATAGATAGATAGATAGATAGATAGATAGGCCTAATAAGATTCCAACATAGAGTGTACTGTATAGTTGGAGAGGAAGCACTGTGTCGTCCTCTACTGGCAAAAAAAAAAAAAAAAAAAAAAAAAAACGTTTTTTTGACAGAAGAGACGTCTTCATTAACTGGTTGTTTCTTCTGTTCATGTATCTAAAGACCACCACTAGGGGGCTCTGTTGACCTTTATTTATTTATTTTATTTTTATTATTATTTTTTTTTTCATTGAACAGCTCAACCCGTGTCCAGTCACAGCTTCAGCAAACTTGGACAAAATGCTTGTCAATTTCAGAGGCCGCAAAAGTACTTACACTGTACTAATGTAGAAGTACAGACACATGGAAAAAAAAAGAAATAGAAAAAACTACCAGTAACGTAGAAGTACTGAATAACCTCCTGTACTTAAGTAAGGTTTTTTAAAAAATATACAGACTAAAATGTACAAAGTAAAAAAATATTTTTACTGTCCATTCTGTACAATACACAGTTCGATAACTTAGTTGGTCAAAATTTAAAAATTAGCTAAAAATATATACCTTACTTGTATATGTTTTTTTCAGATTTGACTTAGAATTGTTTCAACAACAGAAGCTGTTGATTTTTTTTAAAGCCGCCACATAATTCTTGTGGCCAACAGTGCTGCCACAGTTAACTTAGTTACTTTACTGATTACTTGAGCTTAAAAGTAACTTAGTTACTTTACTGATTACTTGATTTCAAAAGTAACTACCGTAATTTCTTGTGTATAACGTGCAACCATGAATAATGCGCACCCCCAAAGTTGAGCTAAAAATTCTGGAAAACCCTTCTACCTATGTATAATGCATTTTTACAATGCATGATTTTGCTTCCACCCATATGATCAAAACATGAAGTATTATCTGTATTTTGTTAGTTTTTTTCAAAGAATTATTCTGAAGTTAAGCACTTTATTTGAACACATAATACTTTATTTTTATTTACTTGTTCTTATTTTGAAATTCACAGCCCTACTTTTATTTAGTAAATGAGAAAACACACAGTTGTGCTCATATGTTTGATTACCCAGGCAGAATTTGTAAGATATGTACAATTCTTTTAAGAAAACATGAAGGACCAGGCGAAACACATTTAATTTTATTTTAATGGGATTCAAATTAAACTGTCAAGCATTTCAGAAAAGCATTATCATTAAACAAAACATAACCATAAAGAAATTAATGATGGTTGCTGTTCAGTCATCAGTCGTATTAAAAACAAAACAATATTTCACAAATTCTGCCTGAGTATGTAAATTTATGAGCGCAATTGTATATATATGCAGTCATATGTACTGCTGTCATATTGCGATGAAAGCGGAGGCTACACCTTTTTCATAACCTCTAGGTGGCATACTAGAATGACCTCAAGATGGCAGCATACATTTATAAAATGTGAAAGTCTTTTTTATTTTATCCTATACCTATGTATAATGCGCACTATTGACTTTTGACAATTTTTTTGGGGGGGGGTGGGAATGCGCAGTATACACGAGAAATTGCGGTAAGTTAGGAAGAAGTAACTTTTGACTTACTTTCAGCAGCTGCCAATTGGCAGGAATATCACTTATCCACAGTACAAAAAAAGCATTAGCTTAACCGTACCATTACTTGGTAATGTACGCCACACAAGTTACAGAATGATGTCATCAACATGAACCAATAATTTTATATATTTTAATATTTTATATAATTTTAATATTAGTGTAGTTGAAGCCACATTAAATCAGAAACTTAGTGCAGACTTGACATGCCAACACAATACAGTAAGTGCCTCAACGTAAACAAGCACACCATTCTCAGTACACTGCCAATTGTGGTCCATGAAGGCAACTGTGTGTGTGTGCACGCGTTTGTGCATGCGTGGACGTAAATGTGAGAGTGACACACACACAGACACCATTGCTCCCACCACAGTAATCTTGATGCGAAGAGCGAGAAAACCTTTTTGTCTTACTACGTGATGTCAGCTGTGCAGCGCGTTCAACCAGCCCACAGTCCGGACTCCAGACAAAGTTGAGAGTTCTCACTTTTCATTGTAAGTCCTTCAATGAGACAGTCTTTACCCTCTGTGACCGATTTATGACCGCGCACTTCGAGTTGTATAATTAACCCACAACTCATTGTGCGTTTAACACGCCAGTTAAGCTGTATTCTTAATGTGTAAATAAAAAAAGGAACAACAATAAAACACAGTTTTTACTAAGGAAAATAACAAAAATAGTTGGGTGACAGTGAAATCGTGCATTTCATTGCACTTTTAAGGTACTGCACCGTAACTGTGCATTGTAGAATCAACAATCACTTCCCAATCGCTTTCTTCCACTTGTTAGAAAACAAGAGTAGTCTTGTGTAATTGCTTCTGCACAGCTGGACTGCTCTTTGCTCAAATCTTCTACTACAAATTCATATTTGGTGAAAGGCATTGATGATGCAAAAGTAACTATTATTGTTTAGAAGAGGTAACTGTAGTCTAACTACTCTCCTGAGGAAAGGAAAGCATTACTCTGCTTGTTACTCAAACATTTTGTGGCGCTACAGAAATGAGATGCTTTGAGAAATGCATTACCGGTATTACTGGTGGCCAACAATATAAAACAATTCTCTTACATAAGGCCATGTATCAGGACTATCTTGCTTCTCCGGACCTGTTTTTTTCCCCACCTTATATGACGATAAGATCACAATCAATCAAGTTATCAAACGCAATTGACTTTCCCTCTGTCTATTTTTACAAATTCAGCAGATGAAAGTACAGATATCTGTTTTCAAATAGAGAGAAGAAAAGTAAAAAGTCATAAGAGAAAAAATACTCAAGGTCAGTACAGATACCTTAAAAATCGATTTAAGTCCAGTAACAAAATATTTGTGATGTGTTACTTCCCGCCACTGGTTAATTGTAAGCAATACTTTGGGGAGAAAAAACAGAGAGCAAAAAACTGATTACAGGTTTTTAATCATTGGACATCACACTCACGTGTCAGTCCTCTGAAGAAAAAAAAAGTCACTTCTCAGTTTTGTAGAGAAGTTTAAAATATTTGTTTAAAAAAAAACAACAACAAAATTAAAGATACACCAGAGAATCTTGCGGTGAACAAATAAACACACAGCCTGCTACTTGAAGCAGTGTTTGCCGCTTGGCGCCATCCAGAGGTCTCCATCAGTCCAGCAAAAGCACATTGGAAAGCAAAATGTTTCACTTTCTTCTTCACTGTTCACACTTGGCCTTCTGCTAGGGAACCATGTCTTTTTAGAGAGAGAGAGAGAGAGAGAGAGAGAGAGAGAGAGAGAGAGAGAGAGAGACTGGAAAACCAAAATAGGCACATGCACCCGACGAGAGCTGCTGAATGTGAGCATAGGGCAGAGACAAAGTCCTTCTTTTATTGACTCTTGAATTTAGTGTAATGTTCAGAATGTGTTACCTGAAATTGTCACCCTAAATAGTCAGCTCAACAATCAGCAGAGGAATCACCAAGTGTATTACTCTAGTTGTGTCTTATTACCTGAGAGTACAGGAAGAGCACATGCAGATCCTTGCACACTCTCATGCAGGAAACCCCCCCCCCCCCAAAAAAAAACGTCCATGTATTGTTGCATACAAACTGAAAGGCACACTCCAGTGACCGCCCCAATTAGGAATGAATATTTGATAGTCAAACCAACTCTCCCCACCCTTTCTCCAAACTCTTAAACTAGTCAAATGCAGTAATTGTAATAACACTGATTGTCCTTCCTTCGAGTGCCCAGCAACCTCCTGCAGGGTGATTTGTTTTCATGTGCACACACAGAGTGGCCGTAGCTTGTCACTTCACCTTTTTTTTTTTTTTCAAAAAGAGTAATTTTACAGGTGCTCCCTAAAGTTCTTTCATAGGTTCCTTCATATTCCCGAACTAGTTGTAAGTTCTGGAGCAACAGACTTCTAGTCTTCATGCTGTCCCTCAGGCTCACGAGACCATTTAGAGTTCATAGGTCATCTTCAGCAAGCTGGGCCAGGTTGCTCGGGCGTCGTCCAGCTGAGGGACCCGAAAATGGAGCCTGGCTTCCAGAATCCGCCACTTGACCCCTGCGGCAGCCATCGCCTGCTCTCTGCAGGCGGTACAGAACATTTGACACACCGACAGAAAGTATTTCAATCCTGTGCATTTAAGTCACCTTATACCTTTTAGCAAAAGTGAAGTCTTTACTGATTTTTCCTACTCATAAAAATGTAATATTTATGCAGCAATTTGAAAGAATGCAATGCAGTGTTTACAGCCTCAGTGTGAAGTTCCTCCTATTCACTGCACTACGGGTATGGGAAACTATCTGCTTTTGATAGGCATCACTTACCCACTTCCTCGTCTGGCTCAGCCTGCTTCCTGTTTGTTATGTACTAGGCCATTCCAGCTTGAGTCAATTGAGAAAGCAGTGAACAACTAATACCCTGTTATACCCGAACCCCCCCAGAGTTGTTGATTGTAAAGTAATGCTAGACAACAAGATGCAAATCTCAAAATGTAAAAGAAAAAGAAAAAGTTTCCCTACTTTGTACTGTATTTGTAACATGATAAAACATTTATATTCAGAAATGGTAAGGCTGCTGCAAAAAGTCTCCATAGAGTCTCCAGCTGTTCCAGAATTCTGTTGCTCAAGTGCAGACATGTGTTGTTTATATGTTACTCGTTTTGTTCTTTCTCCTCTACACTCTTTCCACAATTGGTATGTGTAGTGCTCTCCCAACCCCCTTTTGCCACTGTATTTCTGTGACAACCAATAAGGCAGATCGTGGCCCCACACAGTCTGGTTCTGTTCAATGTTTCTTTCTGTACAAGTGGTTCTGTTTATGTAGAGTTTCACAATCCATATGGAGAATGGGTCTAATGTTTGAAAAGGCTTTTAAGATAACCTTTGGTGTGAAATGCATTAATAAGAAAATTATCATCCCACTGTTAAGGAATGTTAATTTATTATGCTGATTATAATCCCTCTCTGGAATATTTAACTTACACTCTACTATATATTTTGTGTCGCGCACCTCACCTAGAACCAATATACGCAAATGCCGGCATGTAAAGAGAGAGATGTCAGTGTGAAAGGGGCAAATTGCAATGCTACGCTTTTTGAGCTGGGGCATGGGGACTGTGCCTTGCTTAAGGGCAACTCGACAGAAGCCAGGAGCAGACTAGCATCTCTACAACAACTAGTTGCCATTTTTACATTTTGCCTACAGCGGGACCCAAACCGCTAGGTGACAATAAAATACTCGGTGGTCACGTTGCCATGAATTTACATGGTGTCCTCGCTGAGAGATAAGATCGAAACCAAAAAAGTGCTTAGGCTTTACACGATAGATGTTTCAAAGCAATCTAGTAGTATATTATGATCAATAGTCTCAAAGGAGAACGACTGGTTAGAGCGTCTGCCTCACAGTTCTGAGGACTGGGGTTCAAATGGAGTTTGCATGATCTCCCCGTGCCTGCGTGGGTTTTCTCCGGGTACTCTGGTTTCCTCCCACATCCCCAAAACATGCTGGTCGGTTAATTGACAACTCTAAATTGTTGGTTGTTTGTTTGTATGTGCCCTGTGATTGGCTGGCAACCAGTTCAGGGTGAAGCCCCCCTCCTGCCCGAAGATAGCTGGGATAGGCTCCAGCAGCCCATGACCCTAGTGAAGAGAAGCGGCTCAGAAAATGGATGGATGGATGGATGGTATCAAAGGCAGAGTTGAGGTCAAGTAATAATACTATTGATGACGTGTCAATTTCCAAAGCTATTAAAAAAATTGTTAGCTACTTTTGCGAGGGCCATCTCAGTAGATTGATCTGTCTGAATCCAGACTGAAGTGGTTCAAATGTATTGCTACATTAAGATGCAATGTGATTATTAATCTATTGTGCTACAATTTTTTTCAAAAATTCTCAAGATAAAGGGGTTATTCGACCTTTGTCGAGAGCTGATTTGACTCTCGGGGTCAAGGTTGGGTCTATTAAGAAAGGGTCTGTAGGTACAATGCTAGAAGAGAGGGAGAAATTAATCATGTTAAGAATAGAAGGTCCTAGGATTGAAATCAGCTTTTTAAGAAATTTCCCAGGGAGAGGGTCGCGCAAGCATTGTTTCTGTTTTGCCACACTAACGAGTTGCGTGAGTCTTTCAAGGGACACTACCACAAGGTGTGAGAGTGTAACGTAATGAGTACAGGCTCTTTCATACCACACTTGGCAAGGCGTCTGACGCCCTCAACTTTCCCATTCATTGTTTATGTGCTGCGGGGGCGTCAGCGCGTGTTGACATGACGCGACGCTAATGCAGAGGGCGTCTGCAAAAATGTTCCGTTCTGGAGCATTGACGTGGTGATGTCAAAAAAGTTCCTCCAATGCGAGAGAGGCTGGCAAAGTGATTTCTGAGTGCTAGTTTGGCAGTACTGTAAACGGCAAGGGGAAAATGAAGGACGCCCTAATACATGCGGTTTTTCCCAAAATGTCTGCTTAGCCTGAAATATACATCAACGCAGTCTTGGTAAAATTGTAGCTCACGAACAGGCCGAAATTCTCGGAGGTTCTGATGAGCCATTAAAATGAGATGAAGCCATATCCTTTTTATTTATTTGTTTATTATTATTTTTTTTAATCTGCAGTTCGTCTCCTCCTCCTCCTCCTCCTCCTCATGCTCCTCCTTAAAATGTGTAACAACAGGGCTTTCATTTGTTAAAAAGACACCGACATCTTGCCAAGGTGCGGTCTACTTCTTCAGCGGGAAAACCCTTTCTGTTTACTTCCTGGTTGGCTGCTACGTCAGCATTCCAAATATGGAATGGCCGCATCCCCGTTGCCGTCGACGTTGCGCTTTGACGTGGGGGCCTTTCACACTGAGCAAGTGCAGTGTGAAAAGGCATTAACTGCCTCAGCGCCCTTATTAGTCCCACCAATGGATTTAACTGAGGCAAAGTCCCTTTAATCTATTCCCTAATGAGTTCACTTTTTGGAGTAAAAACAATTTAGCGCCAGCAAGAGAATATTGTTTTACCTGTGTAGTTTGTGTAGACAGTGTGTACAGCCCATTTGAAACGGCGGGACAGCTGGACGGATCTGACAAGCTCAGCTGAACGTGTGATGGAGAAATGGAGTCAGGAGGACATGGCTGGACCAGAACAGGCTGTAAATGCAAAATATTGTGTTCAAGGGGGCATTTGGGTCAGAACAATGTGACTGTATGATAAACACAGGTGAGGTAACTTACATTCTGCAGTAAGTAAGTCTCACTGGGTCCTCGAGCTGGGCCTTGGCTGGGCAGATGAAGGGCGGGCAGGGACGTGTTATGCGAATGGAGGGAAGGCAGCCTGTGGCGGTCAATGGACGCTGAGGAGTGGGGCCTCAGGGCACTGGCGGTGGACACGGGGGGTCTCATGCAGCGACCCAAACTGTTGGACTTGCTTTCTCGCCGTTGGTACTCAATAGGTGACTGCAAGGCTGAGCGAAACACAACTTATTTAGATCAAAAACTGGATAAATAAACCCATAAAAGTTAAGGGTTTTGCTGTGAGTTTCCATTAGACTGCTGCCATGGCCTGAAATGCTTTCTTGACAGTGATTTTCCTCCTCTTATGATGCATTAGTGCTCATTGAAGAGAATTGTACCAGAGCTGCAACACAATTATGGGTGTAGGCGTTTGAAGCTCACCGTTGAGGAAGTTGCGCTGTGTCTCTAAGATCTGTACCAAGTCGTTGACCCAGGCTCTGCACGTCTCCGGCGAGGAGCCCAGCAACTGGAAGCGCACTAAACTCCCATCGGGATTGCGCGATGTCAACACGAAGCGTGCGTCATCACCTTCCACAGCAGGCTCAACCCCTAGGCAGCTCACCTGGAACACGTTCCAAGTGAGAACTCCATCCTGTTGACTTCATCTAACCAACTTGCACTGTGCACAGTGGGATTTTAAGGTTTTGTCATTTATAACTGCTTCATACAACAAAGTGAATGGATGTCTTTAGGTTTTATGGTTTATGTTTTTGTTTTTGTGCTAGTGGCCTCTTGGAAAAGTAATTTCAGCCCTTCTTTGTGTTCCACATATATTGAGGACTGACAATCAAATGCTACTATTCCATGTTACCCTATCTGGCTGACTTTGTGGTGCCTTATGTTCCATCCCAAGCATTACGCTCACAGCATGATGGACTTTTGGTGACTCAAAGAGTTAAAAAAAAGTCAGCAGTTTCTCAAGTATTCTCTATTTCGGCTCAGGTATTCTGGAATGCCCTAGTTGCGAAAATTACAGCGGCAAACTCTGCAGAAATTTTAAAATCTCGATTTGAGACTTGTTTCTACACTCTTGCATTTGGTTAAACTACACTTAGTATGCAACTAGTCCTTCACCCTGCCTCACCCACTGACATCTTGGCCTGTTTTACTGCTGCTTCCCTTCTCTCCTACCCCCTCTCCTAGGGATTGGTGGCAATGAGCGAACTGAGGCTGTTGCTGTGGAGCATTTGGCATCGAGCAACTGAGAAGGTTTCCTGAGGGGAATCACTTTCCTCGAGGCTTCAATCTGGAGCGCTTCGTTTCATTAAATTTTAACTAACATCGTATAGCATCATTTCATTTCATTAATGTTTCCTTTTTGGCTTCCAATGCCGCCTGGTCATCCTCGAATGTACTTCCATGCATTTGTGATCCCCACCTAAAGTTTCTTTCTTCCTTTTTTTTTTTTTAACAAAATGTGTTTTCTCAAGAGACTTAACCTACTGCATGAAGATTTGTTTCTTATGCAGGCACTTACCTTGATACTGCTCTTAAAGATGTACCCGGGGAGTGAGAAGCCCTTCTTCTTATCAATGGGCTCACTGAAGATGACCAGCTGCTCAAACAGGAAGACCCTTCTTTCCTTGGCTCGGGACAGGAAGCCACTGTCCTGCTCGGTAATGGTGAAGGTGTCCTGCTGGAGCAGCTTCCCCTGGGCTGTGATCTTCCCCTTGTACCCACACCACAAGAGAAACACAACAAAAAGGGGAAGTGGTTGTGCTAAAGTTAGCACAAGGAGTGTGTTTTTGCCTTTGGACTTGCGTTCCTAAAGCCTGGGACTTACCTCGAAGCCTTGAAGTCGGCCCACATTCATCATGTCATTGCAACGTTTTGGCACGAAGCACATCACTTCTACTGCTTTCTGTTCAAAATGCAAAAAATAATAAAAAAATAATAATAATATGTGACCCGAAAGCAAATACAAAAGACAACATTAAAACTTTATCCAGCAGAACACCCACCTCCAACTCCTCTGTGTCCATCCCAGCTTTAGTGTAATACTTCAGGAAGTCCTGCTCAAATAAACACAGCATGGTCACCAGAGCATTCCAGCCTTGCTACTCAGAGGTAAGGACATCTGGACCAGTTTTCATGGGTGCTCAGTGCACCTTTCATTTGTTTTATATTTACAGGTTTGTATCAAAACACTTTTAAATCATACCTAAAAGGTAGTTCACTGAATGGCCACTGTGTTTATACTGTATGTGCAAACTCACTACAGTAGACACCTTATTAAGAACACCTACACATAAGAGCCAATACTGTACACGAACTGTATCTGCCTTACAAAGAAAAGGGAAGCATCAGAAATTTGACACAGCTCTCTTATTAGATCAGGGGGGGTCAAACTTGCTTTCATCGCAGAGCACATCGTCGTTATGTTTGGCCTCAGGGGGCTGGTAATAGTGATAATACCTTAAAGGAAAATGTATTTTTTTTAAATCATGCGAGACAATGGTTGGGTTGGGGAAAAAATGCAAACTAACTACTTATCTTTTCGATAAACAGCGAAAGATTCAGTGACATTTAAAATGAAACATTAACTGCTCCAATCTTGTTAGGAAAGTCCAACATCAGTAGTTCTACTTCTTTTTAGGAAATAAATGATGCAGACAAGTGCAACAGTAACAGTTTGAACAGTGTGAATTATATGTATTTTATTTCTACCGACTACAGAAGGGAGAGTTACAAATGGCATACAGTAAGTTAAAAATTAGAGGGCAGAAACAAAGCTGTTCTCTGGCATTTTATGCATTGAAAGAGATGTTTTTAAATGTACAATATCTAAACATTGTAAAAGTCATTGAAGAAAGGGGTTGTGTGGAATATTGACATTTGTTATTGCTTTGGCCTCATCTGTAGCACCTGAGAGAGATTATTTAAATCCTGCTAAAAGTTGTGTATGTAGAGCACTATTAAAAACCAAAAACATATAGCTAGCCATGATGTCTGCTAGCCAAAAGCTGAGCTGCACTGTATTTGTTTACATACTAAGCACAGTCCATGCCCCTTACGTAATATGTTCTGTGTAGGAACCCTACGAATAGAGCAACATAATTGCCCCTACATTTCACCACTACAATCATTTTTATGGCTAGTTTTGAACAGAATTTGTGGCAAGCGTAAAATGACATGGAGACCCAGATCTGGCCCGAGAGCGTTCAATTTGACACCTGTGCATTAGATTGTGCAGCAGTTGCTGATGTTGTGAGTATGTAGTGAGTGTGCATGGTATGCAATGTACCCCGCTGTTCACCTTGAGCAGCAGCTGATACTTCATGATCCTCTGGACAGGTTTGATGAGCAGGTCATTGAGCTGCAGCCTTTGACCCAGTTGCTGACGCAACTCCTGGAAGCAAGAAAAGGATAAAAAAGTTGGACACAACTGCACCGACACCCTTGAACGTGACACGTAACACAGCAACAAGTGCTATACATTGTGTTAATATTTATTTTAATGTTTCTCATATGTGACAGAGAAGAATAAGGCACTGAAGTGAGAGAAGCATTCACTTAATCAATGAAGTAAAAGGGTCTGGATCCAGATGCTTATTCAAGAACATTCCAATGTATTCCTATTTTTAGCTTTCATTGCTATATGAACACTTATAATGATTACATTAATGTTTCCCAATTAGGAAGAGTACCAGAATTTGGCAGTTACAAAACGATGAAATGCGTTTAGGGCCATAGCCAGGGGGTTAGACAGAAACTCGGCAAACTCGATGGATACCCACCTAGCGTGTTTTTGTCGCAAATTTTCGTTTCGTTTGTGATGAGCCACAAGACACCAAGGAAGAACAGACAAAAGTCCATTCCCACCCAGCGTTGACGATCGGTTTTCAAGGGGGGAAAACATATGATCAGCACCTCCCACCCTGTCGCCGATTGGTTTTTGAGGGGCATCACCAAAACGTTGGCCACCCTACTGAATAGTATCCATTCCCAGCATCTTGTGATGAAGACTGAGCTGTAGTTGAAAATCTGTGAATATTTTTCTCTAAAACGTAGCTTTGTCTGAATTTCATTGTTACGTTCTTATTTTTGCAACAACTCATGTATTTGTTAGAAAATAATATAGTTATATGTGTACAAGCTTTTTGATTTGTGGGACTCATTTGTAATACAGTATGCCCTCTTAATGATATTGACTCTAAAAGAAAACACAAAGTTATCTAAGAAATCTGTTGGGGTGTATTCATTCACTGTAGGTGAAATAAACAGACTCAGATTCAGAGATCTCCAGCATTAACATGAAATTGTTACTTAGTCAAATGTTTAGTTGTTACATATTACAGTGCTTAATTTGTTTTTACACTTATGTGACAAGTAAGAATGTCAAAAAGTGAGACGACCAAGGTGTGACACAAATCATCTTCATGTTATGTCTTCATTAAAGCTGACTGAGTATTTTAATTTTATTTTACTGATATTGTTAAATATACGCGACTGGTTAGCACATCCGCCTCACAGTTCTGAGGACCGGGGTTCAAATCCCGCTGTGTGGAGTTTGCATGTGCTCCCCGTGCCTGTGTGGGTTTTCTCCGGGGACTCCGGTTTCCTCCCACATCCCAAAAACATGCATGGTAGGTTAATTGAAGACTCTAAATTGCCCGTAATTGTGAATGTGAGTGCGAATGGTTGTGTGTTTATATGTGCCCTGCGATTGGCTGGCGACCCCGCCTCTCGCCCTGGGATGGCTGGGATAGGCTCCAGCACAACCGCGAGCCTAGTGAGGATAAGCGGAATGGAAGAAGTGTATATCACTTAAGAAATTGCCCATACAGTTCATAGAGGTTTTGTGATGGTGACAGCTTTATATTTATTTTCAGTATTTCCTAAAGGAAAAACTGCTGTTCTCAACAAATCTGTCGATTGTGACATTGCCGAAGTTCCACCGTATTTTCGAACACAATAGTAGTCTGTTATAAGAGTGTGAGATACTCACCTCAAAGTAAGTTTCGATGTACTCTGACACAATGTGCTCTGACTTGGGTTTGTTTTGGCAGTACACCACATACATATGCAGGCGCCTCTCCTGGAGGGCAAACATGGATTATTGCGTCAAACTTGATTTATACTTGTCTGAAAAGTGAAAGTGAGGCGTTTCCAAATGCTTCACTGTGATATGAGAGGAATTATTTCACTGAATTTCAAATACAAGAAAAATACATGGTATGCAATTGCTGAAGAAAGTGTGTTTTAGGATAAAACGAAACCTTATGATAATGATTTCTTTCCAAGGTTTAAGCTTGTGTGATTAATTGACCTTGGAAGGGGGCTGTCCTGAGAGTCCTAATGCAGCATGTAAGTTATGTATAATTTACCCAGGTTCGCTTGTGTGTAACCGGAGACATTTTAGCGGTCGTCGACAGCCCCAGGTTGTACCTAGCAACAAGCTTTGTTACTTAGAAACCGCTGAGCGGCTCCACCTGAATATGGACATCTTGAAGCACTGCATGGCCTGGATTGTTATTGCATTTGCAAGTACGCTATGTGAATGTTTGTACGTGCACACATGCTACATAATGGTGAAGTAGCTCTTGCTAAAAGCAGACTGGATCCTCTGCTTTTGATTAGTTCCCTCTATGCTTGTTTTCGCAGTGTGACACCAGGCTCAGATTTAGTTACAAGTTTCTTTACTCCACTGCAAGTCGATTTTCTCACCTACTGAACTTCATTGGTCATGTTTCAAGTGCTACAGAGAAGCGATTCGGCAAAGTTGGTCGAATTAGTCAGTGTCAGTCTGTCGACATGTGTTACCACTTAACCAATCCAAACAAATCACATTTTTTAACTCAGTGTTAGCCCTGTGACTCCATAGGAGTATAAACTCTTTTATGCAACACAAAATACAATTCATACTTAAAGCAACAGTAAGGAAACAAGTTTTTTTGCTTTTTGGGAGGCCCTTTATATTGCACTTTGTTGTTTCACTCATTTATAATTCACTTATTGGAGGTGAAAATCTTGATCCTAATCAAATGCATAATATCTAATTTAAGGAAGTGAAGGCAAAAAAGGATCTCAGCAGAATGGTAAAGATTTACCAGTTGATCCATGTTCCCACCCTCACCTATGGTCATGAGCTGTGAATCGTGACCGAAAGAACAAGATCATGGTTATGAGCAGCTGAAATGGGTTTCCTCTGTAGAGTGTCTGGGCTCTCCCTTAGAGATAATGTGAGAAGCTCGGTCAGGTGGGAGGGGCTCAGATTCGAGCCACTGCTCTTCCACATCGAGAGGAGTCAAATGAGGTGGCTCGGGCATCGGATTAGAAAGCGTGAGGTGTTCCAGGCAAGGGCCCTGAGGACGACCCAAGACACACTGGACAAACTATGTCTCCCAGCTGGCCTGGGAATGCCTTAGGATCTCCCAGGAGGACCAGACGAAGTGGCTGGGGAGAGGGAAATCTGGGCTTCTTCGCTTTAGCTGCCGTCCTCGCGACCCGACCCCCGAGAAGTGGAAGAAAATGGATGGATGGACAGATGGATGAATGGATGGAAACGAAGGCGTGAGCACAGGAAGAGGTGTCCAGGTCAGTCCATCAATATTCACAAAGCTCGATAGTGACTGAGACGCCTATCAAGGCAACGTCAATGGAACAAGAACAAGAAGCACAAACCCTCCAAAATAAAAGTTACGGCACGGAACATTGCTTGGGCAGCCGTGGCCCAATGGTTAAGATCATCGCCTGCCACCGTGGGGGACCTAGGTTCAAAACCCCGACTGGACCATCCGCCAACATCCCCTGGACTCACGGCTGTGGTGTCCTTGAGCAAGACACTGATACCCCGAAATGCTCCCCGGGCGCTTCAGCTGCCCCCTGCTCCAGTGTGTTCCACTAACATGTGTATGTGTTCACTGTGATGGGTTAAATGCAGAGAACAAATTTCGTGTGCATGCATGCATGTTCATGACAATAAAAGATGATTCTTCTTCTTCTTCTTCTCTTAGCAAAGGAGCACTTTTGCTTAGTCATCCACTAACTTCACAATAACTTCTGGTGCATATGCTGCTTCTTACTTTACCACCTCCTTTCCTTTAAGGTCTACTGAGGCGCGTTGACAGTTCGAACTCCAAGGTACCGCTCCAGTATCAACAGACTTCCTGTGTGCTTCAGTTTTGTGTGTGTGTGTGTGTGTGTGTGTGTGTGTGTGTGTGTACAGTGCCACAATACTCACATGTTTAATGAAGAGCTGACCCAGTCGCTCTGGCTCTGCCACACACTTCTCCAGCTCTCCCAGGAAGTAGCTAGAGAGGAAACACACACGCACACACACACACACACACACATGTGCATGTAGTCATTCCTGAGCCATTGTTCCTTTGTCCTCCACTTAACACAATGCAGCAGGCAGGAGGAAACTAAATCAAGGGCTTACTCTTTATGCCAGTCAAATATTTGGTGAATGTTCCCAAAAACAATTTTGTCCTTTCCCTTCATGTCCTCCGGTATGCCTTTAGCGTTCATAGTGGCCATGTAGCCCTGCAAGAGAATGACAAATGCTGTACTTATTTTTCATAATAACGTTATGGGAAAGTATATATCACATGTAAACGTGTGTGCAAAAACTCAGGGCCATATACTCCTGTAGGTGACTTCAACACCCTTCACCAGCATGGGAGACAATGTACATTTTGTCCTAAAAAATGCATTTACTATGTGCATTTCGGGTGTTTGCATTAAACTTTATCAAGCAAGGAACCATATTCGGAAACAAGGAATGCTTGGTCATAGATCTAGTTTTCCAATGGGCATCCTCCTTGCTTATGACACTGTGTAACCTTTATGTTCAAATGGCGGACCAGGTCAAGCTGTCATGTGGACCCATGGTTAATTACTGTTAAATAAAGGAAGAACGTGGCCATATTTTTCTTCATATACGCCGCTATTGCGGCAGTGTTGGACAAGAATGAGTTCAATGAACAAATGTTCATAAACTCGTTCATATTTTGGGCGATCGTGAACTGAACGTAGTTTATTTTTGCCTGATGAATATTATTGAGAATGCGCTCATTCTGCCGTCTGTGAACGGTTTTTGAATGACAGCTCGTTTTTGTTCAAGAGTGCCAGGTTGTGTTAGGGACTTCAAGGAGAAAAGCTAGCTGAACACAGTAGTAGCAGGCCTACGAGCCTTTATATGTCGGGGGATAAGCAGCATATTTGGCAACCGATTTAGTGCGGCCACCATTCATGTTTACATTCGGTCATGTCGCGGCTGCCTGAAGTCTGGGGTGCGTTCAGGGACATGCCGTAAAAGGGAGTGAATGTGGTCTTTGAGTCTTTTGTAATACATTGGGAAAATGGATTGCTAGGAAAATTATTATTTGTATCAGAATGCTGCAGTTAAAACACTAGATGATCACACTGTCAGAATATGGAATTTATTTTGTTTTGTAAAATAAGAATATATAGGATAAAATAGTTTGATACTATAGTCAGCCAGAGCTGCAAGGAATTCAAAGTAGTCAATGTCGGAGATTGAATGGAACTTTACTATTTTTATGTCATACTGTGTTGCGTGTTTGTGTTTATTTTTTTAGTTTTTAGTTTATCAAGTATTTTGAGGGTAATAGTCTATCAGCAAGATAGTGAAGAAGAAAAAAAAACTAAGAACTAGTTCATTCACTTGTTCAAAAGTTTGGATTATGAACTATGAACAGAATTGGTTCATTTTAAAAGTTGTGAACTGAACTTTGACCTAGTTCTCATTGAAGATTAACTTTCTCAACACAGACGGTTTACATGGCTATATTCAGTATTACGGTAGCTTTGCCGGCGGCACGGTGGACGACTGGTTAGAGCGTCTACATCACAGTTCTGAGGACCGGGGTTCAATCCCCGGCTCCGTCTGTGTGGAGTTTGCATGTTCGACCCGTGCCTGCGTGGGTTTTCTCCGGGCATTCGGGTTTCCTCCCACATCCCAAAAACATGCATGGTAGGTTAATTGACATCTCTAAATTGCCCGTAGGTGTGAATGTGAGTGTGAATGGTTGTTTGTTTGTATGTGCCCTGCGATTGGCTGGCAACCAATTCAGGGTGTACCCCGTCTCCTGCCCGATGATAGCTGCGACAGGCTCCAGCACGCCCACGACCCTAGTGAGGAGAAGCGGCTTAGAAAATGGATGGAGGGATGGTAGCTTTGCCAGAGGTGGGACCAAGTCATTGCTTTGTAAGTCTCAAGTCTTTGCCCTCAAGTCCCAAGTCGATAGAGGCAAGTCCCGAGTCAAGTCCTACACCTTGAGTTTCGAGTCCTTAAAAAATATATTTTTTCAGTGTTTCTTTTGTAATAAATCTTGAAAATTTTCAACAATTCCATTTTTTCTGTCAATATGGGGTGCTGTGTGTACATTAATGAGGGAAAAAAATGAACTTAAATGATTTTAGCAAATGGCTGCAATATAACAAAGAGCGAAAAAATTAATGGGGTCCGAATACTTTCTGTACCCACTGTATATATATATATATATATATATATATATATATATATATATATATATATATATATAATTAATATGTATAAATTAGTTTCTGCATTTATATATTCATTTTAATTTTTATTTTTTTTAAATAAAAATATATATATAAAATTAAAATTATATACATTTATTTATCAAAACAAATTTGATAAACAAGTGCATTGAACCTTTATAAGAAAACTAGGGGGCTGATCAAAAATCTTTTTGCACCTTCAAAGTCAATCATCAAGGGGGGGGGGGGGGGGGGGTCTTAGTTTATTTCCCCTTTAAAACAGCTTGATAGAAGGTTTTCAGTTATTCTAGAAAAATGCTATGCTATGACTGACCTTTTCTCACTTTATTTCTGAAGTGACATTAAACAGACCTGTCACAAATAACAATTTACATTCAGTAATGTTGCAATTAGTCATCAAGTATTGTACTGATAATTGTATTGGAATAATCAAGTATAAGGATAAAATCTACTTTTGCTCAGTTAAATAGCCATTATGAATGAGAAAATGAGACATATATTGAAAAACCAAATGGTCTCCTCTTTTAGATAATCAACAGTATTTTTATTAAATTCACATTGTCCATATAGCAGGGAACTGCATTTTCTTGTCTACAAACATTTCTAGAGAGGCAATTTCAACCACAAACATAAATATATTTCAGTTTAAACTTGGCATTTCTTATGTGTATAAAAACATAAGGCATTAATTTAAAAAAAAGGGGAACACTAGTTTGTCATCTTGTTATAAATGTACAATTGTATCAAACTGTGATATCTCAGTCAGAACACGAGGGGGCGTTATGTAAAAATATTACGTCAAAAAGAGGCGTAGAAAATGACACAAAGAGGAATTTAGCTTCATGTCGAATAGATATTAGGTGTGTGCTGATCGATTGGTAAATGAAGTGAATAAAAAAAGAAATACAGTACAAGAATGATTCTTGAGAACACTATACTGACTAAACCAGGCTATAATGTACAGGAAGCCCAGACAGCGGACGGCTGTCCCGCCGTGTCACTGTTTGCGTGATTGCTCACAAAGCTAACTGCTAATGCTAATGAAAACAAGTGTACGTGACGTCAACCCGTGCGATACCCACAATGCAATGTGGATTTTTGTTGTTGTTGCAATAATTAACGTCCTTATTCTTACGTTAAACGTTGTTGTTGTTTATGTGTATGATAACAGTGGTTCTTGGAATGTATACCTTATTTAGCTGACACATTTATTGTTGATTTTTTTTTTTTTTTTTTTTTTTAAATCTAACCATTACTTAAGAATGACCTCTTGGTCAACTCCTCCACCAGCGTGTGCCCAACAAGTTTTAACTGTTCAGAGATAATAACAGCTAACTACATGTGAGCAAAATGCCGTGGGACACTTTGACCTAAGAAATAATCATTAAGTCCTTCAGCATTATGTTGTCACTTATCATGTTTTCCTGAAGTAAAACAGTTGCTACAGAAAGACAAAGCTACAAAGAGTTGGTTCTTCAGCGCTTTGTCAAAGTAGCAAGTCTTTCCAAGTCAATGGGTTAAATTCCAAGTGAAGTCACGAGTCATTGCTGTTCAAGTCGAGTTGCAAGTCTTCTAACATATTGTGAAGTCGAGTCTAAAGTCATCACATTCATGACTCAAGTCTGACTCGAGTCCAAGTCCAAGTCATGTGACGTGAGTCCACACCTCTGGGTCTTGCTGTGATCACGCGACCATGATGAGCCAATCGTACCGTGTTGTGATGATTTGCAGGATTGAAGATGCGGCATGGCTTGCTCATAAGTTTGGAATGTTGACTCAGAAAACACAGTTTTTAAAAATGAGTGGACGGATCAGTGCTTTTCTATTCTTTCGCAAGCATACTTCTCATACTGCATGTAGCAAGACTGACTTTAATCAAAGTGGGACCGTTAAACAGCACTTCCGAACGAAACACAAGCTTTGACCAAGCATATCCACTGAACTCAGAGACCAGCGCAATCATGACCACAGAACTGAGAGCACAGTACAGCAGAGCTACATGACTGACAACTCAAAAAAAGAGCGAATGAATGTTCCCTCCGGGTAGCGTGGATTTTGGGGCAACATAAACGAGCATTTGGCGACGTTTCGGTTGTAAAGGAATCTGTCAATGCAGCTGCCAAGACAATACTCAAAGGGAAATAAATTCACTTTTTTACTTGAAATGTGCTTCTACCTATTCTGATTACCTTGAAAATTTGGCTTAATTTGCCTGTTCAGTGTTACTTGAAATTTAGGCCTGAGATCCAAGCACTGTTTTTCTTCAAATTGTTTGCGAGCCTTTCTTTTTGAGTTGCAGGCCTCAAAATAAAAGTTTTACTGAAAGGTAGGCCTGACAAGTTTGTGCCTGTTTAGTAGATATTTAACTTATTTGTGTTCTTTGTATTTGAGTGTGTGATGTGTGGGGTTAGAAGCACTTTGTATTTCTGTGTTTTCATGGGAATACATTTATTCGTGTTTACAAATTGTTGTCCTTTACCACAATCAAAATAGTTTCATGGAGAACATAACATATTTTCAAAACCACAAATAAAATGTTGTCAAAAGGAAATGGGAATTAATACTTCTACGATTACTACTACTACCCCTACTACTAGTAATAATAATAATAATAAATGTGCCATTTTGATATTGTTCAACGGGTCGGCTACGCAAATCAAAACATTTTGAGGTCCAGACCTTTGCCCTGAGAAATCCCATGCAACAACGACCCCCCCAAGTTTTAATTGAAGATCCCTGCTGTATATTATGTACCATAAAAGCAGAAATCAGTTTCCAATAAAAAGACAAGCAAAAGTCCCCCAGGTTACACCCGTTAGGTATACTCAGTATAATACTGAAAACCTTTAAATTAAGTTAACCAGAAAATGAAAACTAAAACATTTTGAGTGTCAAAAGTAAAGAGTGCATTTCTTTTTCATGTAAAATCCCTCTAAATTATCTTATATGTGACCATGGAAGAAAAGTAACCCTGTGCAAAGGCACATCATCTTATTTATTCGAACATGATACTTTCAGAAGACGACAACCTTTGTATGACCCAAAGTGCCGGGTATTTGAAGCTATCTCAGGCACCAGAAGAGACATCGCCTTGATGCTTCCACAAGCTCATAATTCCTCAAATCTGTTTCAAACTGGAGACAGCGCCGGCTGGAGAAAAATGCCAAAATTGTGACGATAAGCATTTTGAGGTCTTTTAGCGTTACCTCCACTATGAGGCCCAGGTCTGCTACATAATGCTTCTCTGTCTCAATGAGCTCCTTCAGTACATACCTGAAAAGAGACAAATGGTGAAAGATCAATGCATGTGTGAGTTCATTTTCACTTGAATTTCTCTGGAACAGGTCATGGTGTTGTGCTAACTAAAAAGTAGACTTACAGTATGCAACAGTATGTTTCCTAGAAAGCAGAATGGGATTTGTTTAGATCTACTGCAAAATCTGTTTAGGTCTTCCAAACATGATCATGCAGATTGCTGTGGATTGATCCACTTTTTATCTTGACCTCTTCTGGGAACTCAGAATACTTGATGAAGAACATAATATACTGTCCATGTGCATACAGAAAATTATGTGAAAATTCATAAATTAATGAACTAATTTGCATGTATGATGCGACATAATGCTGCCTGCCCCAATTACCAAAAAAACGTTGTTCCCCTTTGATATTCACCCTGCATGTTCTTAACATCTTGACCTTCTCAAACAATCAACATCTAGTCTTCGCTAAATCATGTTATTATTTCATCAACAAACATGAGTAATACCTCAAATACGACTAATAATAGATCGAAATCAGCCAATAAATCCTGGCAATGACATAGCTAAGCACATCTTGGCACGATACAATTGAGTCATTCCAGTCAAGATTTTACCTCAACATTGCACAGGGACTGTTGTTGATTACTCGTCATTGTCGGACTTTTCTCATGGAGATTTCACTCTACCCTCTCAATAAAAACATTTTTTTCAAGGCATTAAGGTAAGAAATTCATATCAATTTCAACTGAGAAAAGTCACATCTGAAAATGCATCTTGTTCACATAGTCAATGCTTTATGGGCTTTAGCTCAAAACACAGCCTTGTGACTTCTGATCGGTTTCGTGCTGGAGGGTCATATATATATGCAGCGATCTCATTTGTTGTGCGTCCTGCATCTGAGATGTACAAAAATTAACAGGATGCATGATGTGATTTCAATCTGTGTCTGTAGACACATGGCTGAAAAACCGCCCTACATATGTGTGTGTGTGTGTGTCTGTGTGTGTTGGTGAAGAGTTGCACACACATAAATTCAAAGGAGGAATGCACTAAAAGTACGACTCATGTCTTGGTGCTCGCCAATCAGAGGCAGAGTAGGGCGGGTTATCATTCGAGAAATACAATGGACACTGGGTTTCTGGACTCCATATGTTTTAACTGTTGTGTTAACACCCGCCGTGTCGCTCACGACGCAGCAGGCTGCTGGCAGAACGGTGTTTGCTGCATAGACTCACACAACTGGGAAACTTTAGGGAAATTTACCGTATTTTCACGACCATAAGGTGCACTTAAAAGTCTTACATTTTCTCCAAAATGGACGGGGCGCCTTATAATGCGCGCGCCTTATGTGTGCACTGGGTTCCAAAATCTATAAACGTTGTTGTGTGATGAGCGCCCCGCTTGACTGTCTGGGAGCATTTCCTGCCGACACGCTGCTTGTATAGAGGAAAGGCGGACGTGGCTGAGGACAGCATGCGGACGTAAAGGGGGAAGGGTGCGCGTGAAGGAGGACGCTAAAGGCACGCCCCCAGTAGGTATTTAGCGCGCCTACGAAGAGACACGCTTACGAAGCACAGTTTAAACTGCAAGCTATCAGTTACGCGGAGGAACATGGGAATCGAGTGGCACTGGAGGAAGCGGGAAAACGAACTTCGCCAAGTCAAGAAGACGAAGCTGAGTTTCCGCGGAAACAAGGCGAGGTGGCCAGAGTTGGAAGACCAACTCGAGCAATGGATTAATGAGCAAAGAACAGCAGGGAGAAGCGTATCTACAGTCACCATTCGACTGAGGGGAATAACGCTTGTAGAAGAAATGAAAATCGAACATTTTCAAGGAGGTCCGTCTTGGTGCTTTCGTTTTATGAAACGGCGCCATCTATCCATCCGGGCAAGGACTACCATGGTGCAGCAACTTCTGGCGGATTACAAGGAAAAGAAGGCCATCTTCCGCTCCTACTACAGTAAAAAGATTGCCGACAAACACATCCAGCCCAACCACATCACCAACATGGACGAGGTGCCGCTCACTTTCGACATCCCGGTGAAGCACACTGTAGAGAATAAGGGGACCACCACGGTAGCGATACGCACAACGGGGCACGATAAGTCAGCTTTCACTGTTGTGCTTGGTTGCCATGGTAATGGACAGAAACTGCCACCTATGGTGATTTTTAAGAGGAAGACGCTGCCTAAAGAAACGTTTCCAGCCGAAGTCATCGTTAAGGCCCATCAAAAGGGCTGGATGGACGAGGAGAAATGAGAGAGTGGCTGAGTGAGGTGTACGTAAAGAGACCGGATGTTTTTTTTCACGCGTCACCGTCCCTGTTGATCTGTGACTCCATGCGCGCCCATCTCACAGCTGCTGTGAAAAACCAAGTGCAACTAAGACTGGGAGGCAACGCCGGGTGAGTTACGCCACAATATGTGAATGGATTGTGGATGCCTGGGCTAAGGTATCTGCTTGCACCGTTGTTCGAGCTTTCGCGAAAGCCGGCATCATTGCTGAACAGCCCCCTGGCAACGAGACTGACTCTGACAATGACGAGAGGGAACCCGGCATGTTTGATGGAGAACTTGCCCAGCTGTTCATTTCGGATACAGAAGATGAGGACTTTGATGGATTTGTGGATGAGGATTGATCAAAAAAATACTTTATTGTACTTTATTGTTAAATACTTCAATAAAGTACAACCAAGCTCAGTTTTGCTCCCGCTGCCTTTTTAAAAACATTGTTTTAGCGTGTATGCATGCTACCGTATGTTTTAAGCTAGCGCATGTTTTACCAGGCCTGCACCCAACAATACGGTGCGCCTTATGTATGTGTTAAATACAGAAATAGACCCCGTAACTGAGACTGCGCCTTTGAATACGGTGCGCTCTATGGTCGTTAAAATACGGTAACTATTTATTACATTCGTTAGCCTGCGAGCTAAGGAGCTAAACAGCTCACTCGACTGCGGCAACATTGTTTGTCTCTCTTACTGTCAGGTTTGTACTGTACTGAGTAATAAGGCAATGTTTGGATCTTGAATAGAAGACCTACAAGCTTTTCTCCAGAGCGCTCCTCCGTTCCTCCTCAGTGTCAGCCGCTGAAGACCATTGACTGGAGGTGTCGTCCATCAGGATAGAGCCGCTGTCATCTGGTACAACAGAGGTAGACTGACTGTCCAGAGTGTCCTGAGGACAGGAAGACAACCAGAGGAAGTGTAAATCAAAGGTGGCGCACCATTATTGTGGCATCATGTGGCAAATAATGTGCATGATTGGTGATAAAGAGCAGGAGGTGTACAATAATGATGCACGTTGCTAAGGTGACGAAAGGCAGCAGCGACACATGAGGAATTGAACGATAAGATCTGACGGAGAGAGTCACTGTTATAGATCAGTCAACATCAATTGCATAGAGATGGAGGGAAGAAGATGAGGAGATAAGCATGAAAAGTTCGTAATGGAACTGAAAATTGATTGAGTTTTGACTTCGGAGGATGAGCAGCACAGTACAGTGCTGATTTATGAACTCATAAATGTTATTTTCTTGTTTACCATCTGACAATTTGAGCCCATATGCGATGCATCACCAGTACTGTATGTTTAGATTTCTGATGCACCATTTCCGAAAACACGTCCTTCCTTGACTGCATATGCATGCATAGTAAAACCAAGGTCGCTGTGAACTAATCGACTGTATTCAGTGCTATATAACAGCCTCCTTCTCGTGCTGTTTTCCTGGAACTGACACAATTTCCTGGAGCGAAATATAGAGGCCAGATGTACGTATTTTATGCATCTCAAATCGGTGCTAACTCAACCTCCATACCGCTTTTTTTCCCCAGCTATTTCTCTGTGACAGAAATGATCATATTACAAAGTTATTGCTCTATTATGAGCCACTGGCTTACGCACTTTCCATTGATGGTAGAAACCTAAATATACAGCTGTCTGTCTTCACCCAAATCCATGTGTACCATCGTCCCAGTCAATCAGAACCTCCCAAACTCAAACACACACCCCAGGTATACCTGTATACAACTAATCCTGAAGAAATAAATAGAGAAGCATAAATACACTTATGAAGAAGAGAAGGGGATATTTTTTGTTTTGGTTTTCATGCCTTATGCCACATTATCAGCTGCTGTGTATGACTGACTCAAGTTATGATCTTCTGAAAAGTGTGTGAGAGAAAGAGAGAGAGAGAGAGAGAGAGAGAGAGAGAGAGAGAGAGAGGTGCACAGCAGGAGACAGGGAGGCTCCATGGAGACCGCGACTCCCCTGGCTGGCTGGTTTTGGCCCACTAGGAGAGCTCCAGCCCGGCTGGCAGGTCGTCGTGTCTACCTGATCACATCCAGATGTGTTGTGGCGAAGCCCACAGGAAGAATAATTTCTGTCTCCCTCGGATGCATGTTTTGTTTTTCAACCAGCAGGCCCATAAATAAGGAACATATATCTGGAACACTGTGAGACAAATCTTTACAACTTATGCATAAATGTGTTTAAATGTGTTGAAATGTTGACGTTTCATCTGAAAACAAAACATTTCCCCTTCAAGTCATGTCTGTCTGGTGTTGCTTATACAGTATGTGGTCTGTATTCATTCTCTGTTTTTATACCATTTATCATGCGGAACAGATATGATGAAGTTCATTCAAATTCGCTGTTAGCGGTGGTTGGTGGTAGCACAAATAATTTGGCTTGGAAGAAGAACCAGTGAGAAGGAACAGTTTGTTGCACATGCGCTCATTATGTCAAAGTCAGGTCAAATGCATTTGAGGCGCTCTGTTGTTGGCATCCCATGCAAGCCAAAGACGACTTTGACGATATCTCCCAATAACAGTGCCACTTATTTCCTTTCTGTAAAACATTATATTGTTGATGTGCTCTAATGTTGGTCAAGATGTCATGTTGTACAGCCTGTTCCTCAGAAAAACCATTCAAATGTAGTCATCTGTTGCTTCAGCTTCCATTTTTAGGCTTTTTGTTGCTTATGCCGCTTAACAGCGAAATACAATAAGCTTTACAAACCATGCGCTTGCTGAGGATCTTGTGTGTGGGTGGGGGGTGGGGTATTCGATTAGAGACAATAGTGTGTTGAAAAGAGGAAAAGCAACACTCCACGGTCACTGGAGGAGAAGAGGAAGAGAGAGAGAAAGCGGAGCTCAAGAATGACAGCTCCAACACTTAACTGAATCTACCTCCACCTCTCTCGTTCTCCCTCTTTAAAGATTGGCAGTGCACACACCAAAGCACTGACCTCACGTGCCTGATGTAATCTTATTAGGCCCTTCTGATGTGTTGCTGAGACACACAAATTACAATATTGTTTTTTGCCTCCAGGGCTCAGATCTTGTTTTTACCGGCTGTATGCAGGCACTGTCGACTCATCTATGCTCTGAAGCACACTGAAAACCGAACAGAGCTGCTGGCATGTTTGATGGTGACATGAAAGCATTCTTTTTAAGCATATCGTGTTCTTTGTGGAGTCATCGTTCAGCACATATGTCAATAACGGTGGTGAGGCCGCTTGAAGCACCTCCTTCTTAGCCGTGATTGGACTCACGTCACAGTATTATCCAAAGCCAAATAAAACATTTTTCAGAACGATTGTTATATCTGAATGAGTTTTGGATCATGTGGAATGCAAAAGAAGCAGTGTAAATATTAAATGTAGGTAGCCAAAGTGTCATGTATTGGGAAATTTATAGCGTTAAAAAAATGACCTAATGTATTAAAAGAGAGCTGATATCCTGGCAGGAATGAGGAAAGTTGTAAACTCTCTTTTGACTGTTATCAGTTACCATGTTTAAAGTTGAAACCCCAAATATTTCATTTTCTCTGGCCCAATAAGAGTGAAATTAGACAATTTCCTAATGCACTCTGATATCTTTTAAGGTACCCAAATACTGCAATAAGCTTTTTGGAATCATGACATACTTGAGCTTTGTATTCATTCAGTTTCCCTGACATATGTTTGGGGTTCATCACATTTTTGTGTAGTTGAGCATTTTTGTTTCTTTCTCCTATGTGCTGCACTGTGTGTTTGCTTTTGCTTCATAAATGAGCACCGCCACCAACAATAGAATTAGTCACTGCACATTTTACTCGAGGGCCATGGAGACAAAGAACAATTATGTCTGGGTCCATACTCAGAATAGCCCCCCTTACAAACGCTGTCTGCAAGAGTTTGCTGAAATGTCGTCAAACTCATGCTCCTCCTGCATAAAGTTGACTATATTGGCAAAAAGGCCACTAATATGTCTTCTGCTTTTTTACTACAAGATGTGACGACGTGGAGTATTTTACAGAGACAGACCTGCGTGTGAGGCACCGATGTGCAGCCAATCAGTGAGTTGGTTATGTAAGCGGGGGACTGGAGTGTCGCCGGCGACAGATCCTCAGGGCTAGCCAGGCCGTCTTTCCCCTCCTGCTGTGAATAAAAACACACGTCCAATGCCTCAGAGAAGCACTGTCACAGGTCCTCAGCACTCACCATGAATCCAGGTATGTGCAAGATTATGAAATGGTTTAAATTCTTGCTGTAATCACTTTCCAGCATACCTGCCATAACCTTAATGTACAGTGTATGTAATATTTTTTATAAGCATCACTGTTCATCATTTTTAAAGATCTAGGGTACTTCTTTAAATATCTGAAGTCACAAAGCTAAAAAAAAAACAAAACAATTTGCTAGTTTCAATTAAAATATATGTCAATTGACCTTTCGCGAAGCAAAGCAATCAGCGTCAAAATATTTCAAACAGAGATGAGTACTGCATAATTAATCACATCATAATCATCATACAGTTTGGAAGCAAAGTTCAGGTTATACTATACTTGCAATCATTTCTTAACAAATTTCAACTGGCTGATGAATGTGAACATTGTTCTTCTTCTACACTTTCTCTTATTTCCTCATCTGAGAATATGCATTATGTTCATGCATTAAAAATACGTTCAAATGTATTTTCATGAGGGCTACGTAAAAGACCCATCAATCCATTGCCCTCAGCCTATAATGTACATTTCTTTTGTTCCTAGACTGCAGCTTTCATAGTTCCCCTCAGAACCAGCATGATGAAGTTTACTTTTTTCAAGTAAACATTGAACGAAAGCAGGCAAAGTGTTGTGTGTTTGCGCACATGACGAGTAAAAATAAAATGTTCACTTCTCACCAGTTCTGTATGTGTGACAGGCAGGATGGTGAGAGGCTCATCAGGCCTCAGGGAGCTGCCCAGATCCTGGCTTTGACTGTGAGACGGAAAAGGAGGAGGCTTTCCCTCCAGTTTGCGAATCTGACGCTCCCCTTTGGCGGTGGACCCGGCACTGAGCTTGCGAACAGGGGTTGTGAGCCATTTCTTAAGGGTGCTTACAGAGCGCTTGGACCCAGGGGAGCTGGGGGCCGAGCTGCTGGAAGCCAGCGGAGGCAGGGACGCCACAGAGGTAGAGATGCTACCCTCGCTGCCTGCTGCCGAATACGAGTCTGTAGAGAGAGCAAAGAGAGCAGAAGGTAATCACACTGGGCCTCTAAAGGGTAAATAAAAGTACATCATAACGCAACCTTACTCTCCATGTTCACTGTGCAAGAATCACGTCATCAATAAATCTTGGAGCAAAAATTGCAGTATTGAGTATTTTACGGAGTATATTTGTAAGCGTCCGCAAAAAAATGACGGCAGTGGTGCAGGTCGCTAGTAGGACTGGAAGTGAGAAAGAAATAAAAACAAAGAGTGGATATATAAAAATAGCCTGGCCCCAAAGACACAGCTGTGCTCCTGTGAGCTGACCCGCTGTTTACAGGAAGCAGACCATTTTCAGTTTGAATCCAATCATGCGATCGGATGAGAGGTAGAAGAATATTCTGCTTTTGAAGACGTACAGTGTGAAGACTTAAACACTCTAGAGATATTGTGATGTCAGACATGCAAAGGAAGTGAACCCAGAGGTTGGCGGGGAAGCGATTCATTAAAGAAAAGTGTTTTTTTTTCTTCTTTTCTTGTCCCCCATTCCCATCCTGACCTATTCCTTCCAACTCCAGCCGTCTTCCTCAAGCTCAAGTATAATCAACTCTTCCTCTGTGTGTGTACGTTCAACCATGCTTGACATCCATCTTTTTGGCCCTGACCTGAGTTTCGACCCTTGATCATTCCTTTTCTACAGATGGAGAAACATTCCCAAGCTGTTTATGAAGGAGCCTTGTTTTTGTTTTTTTGAAAGTAGACAAAAGCTTTGGCCGTTATCTTTGTGTACCCCCCTGCATAGCAAGGACACAAAATTTGAGCAATCGAGCTTTCGCCTTGCACAGTATAAACTGTTATAGTTGGAGATGACAAACTCACCTGAAAGACATTGCATTTATGACGTAAAAAGTTTGATGCAAAGCCAGCACCATTTCTGAGGGTCCCCAGAATAAATGTCAATGAAGCTGGCAAATGATGATATATGGACCCCATACCACCCATGACCAGTTTCTCTGACCTCTAACAGGCCCTGAGGGTTTGTGTTTCCCAGAGTTCACTGGATGGCTTCATCCAGGCTGAGGTGAAAGGGTCACAGTGCACAGAGCCAGTGACACTCTTCGTAAGCAGCTCCAGATATCAGCAGGGAGAGCTTATCTGAAGAGCAGAGAATGGGAAGAAAGCCTGACACTCGTTCAACAAGGCAGTTGACAGAGTGGAGAGAGCACGTGAAGCTCTTCCGCAGAACGAAACAGAATTACACATTTTTATAACGCGGCGTGCACATCATGGACAATGTTTATCACGTCAACATCTGTCACCATGGTTTCCCAGCTGACCCAGTAAAGCCTAATCTCGCTGTGGTTATGAAACCTACATAACCACACCATGATACCATGATGATTTCTGCGGAAGCTTTTAGTCACAGCAACAGGAAAGCACAAAGGAATATGACAAGCTCCTACTCAAAGCAACATGCTCCCCCGACAACATTGCTGCATTGGTGATTTTATGTTATACACCCACACTGTGGAAATTGGGAAAAAAAAAGGCTCCCCACTCTCCCTCGCCCCTGCTGTGTGCTGATACTGTCTCACACAATTCATTGTGATAATGGGGCTTCAAAGCAAAGCTTACCCACAGTGATTTAGGTAATGCATCTTAACTATTGCGCTTGTGACAGTTATGAAGCAGCAGGGCAGCATCAAACTGGTTTCATTCTTGTAGACTATTGTTGTGGTCCACTCACTCATGGTGGTGAAGTGTGATGGCAACCCTCAAGAGACAAATGTTTAGTGTCGGGATGGCCATTTGAGTACATTCCCTTGATCAGCAATGGGGAAAACAGATTTTTTGGTATTTTCAATGGCATGAGAGACTCTCGCTCTGAAGGCTACAAAAAAGAACAAATTCCGACTGCAACGGACAATCAAAACTGCTGAAAGGATTGTCTGTACCTCCCTACCCACCCTTGAGGACTTGCACGCTGCCAGAACTAAGACAAGAGCGTGCAAAATCCTCTCGGACACTCCACATCCCGGTCACCAGCTCTTCCGGCTCCTTCCCTCAGGAAGGCGCTACCGATCAATGCAAACTAGAACTAGCAGACATTCCAACAGCTTCTTCCCTCTTGCAATCAACTTCTTAAATAACCTAACCTACAATTCAATTGCAACATGCTGGCAATTTTTTTTGTCTTGAGTTTTTTGTCACATTTCTGTCGGGCCAATTATATATTGCTCGTGCACTCACTGTAGTAGTCTCGCCACGCTGCACTATTTGCATATCTGTTGTTGACCCATACTGGCCACTCATGCCAGAGTAGCATCTGCTCCATTTGCACACTGACTGAGGAGTATCTGCAACATTTGCACAATCAACATTGTCCCAGATTATCGCACTACTCGCTTGAAGTCTCGGCCTAAAATGGAAAAGTAACATTCAGAGGCGGTCCAGCTTCCCTTTCGGTCCCGAAGGTGGTGGGAAAGGAAGGGGGGGTGAGCACCCCCTTTTTCGCCTGGCCATAAAAAGGCCAGAGCTACCCACGGGCTCGGCGCTCGTCTCATCTGACCAACTTGCCGAAGACTGGCCCAGCCAGGATGCCCCACCTCACCACGAGGTGTCGAGGACACATCAGACCCTTCCCCACTGCAGGGCATCCTGCCAGCGCTCCGAGCTACCCTTTTTGGCGGCCTGGGCACACTCCGTGGGGACGGAAGCGGGCACCACACGCCCGCTCCGAACGTCTTGCGAGCAGAGACACCCGGGCTCCGGCCGTCCTGCCTGGGAACTTTTTGTGCTCCTCCTTTCCGCCAAATCCACCTGTTCCCCGTGCGGACCGGGCGGCCGAACACCCGGAAGCTCGACCTGCCTGCCTCAATCGTGTTCAAGACACGTAAGTCCAACATTGTGGTCTACTAAAAGTGCAGATTAGTGCATATGTGGGTTCCAATTAACGAGAACAGGAATCCCCAGCTCTATGCATTGTCACTACACGCTCAGCCCACGTTCACATCACAAGTCGCTTTCATTTGCCAATGTTAGTCTGTCCTTCGTTTTTCTGTATTGCTTTAGATCATTAAGTTTTCCATAAAATTCACTCCCTGCATTGTTGTGTGTCTTTGGGTTTGAGAAAAAAAAGTCATCTAGAACTCCACGAATTCATGTAGCAACCTTCAAATTATGAGACTGAGGATAAAAGGTTTGTCGTCACTTTTTCCTGAAGTTTTATACATCTGACACGGTGCCCCTTTCTAGATAAAATAGTTTGTTTTATAACGCTGTAATTTAAAATTACCCTAAACCGAAAGTAACGCAGGCGTCGCTTCCAATTTATTATTTTCTCCTAAATTAATTACATTTTTATTCAACTAATATACGCGACACCACTTAGGTTGGGCTTGAGGAGTTTTGCTAAAACTTTCACGGAATATCCTTTTCTGGTTAGAAACAAAAGTTAAAAAGAAGGAATTGGACTGATACCGAGACAAAATAAGGGCAATCATAGGAGCTGCCGTTAGGGGTGGTGGGGCCACAGGCAGCTGAGAGGATTCAGAACTAATGCAGAATTAACAAAATGTCTGCCCAATAGGCAAGTTTATCACCTCTTTTAGATTTGTAATTGATTGTACAATACAAAAATAAAACTTGTTAAGATCAGTTTTCTTGCCCATGGCTAGTCTCGTCACAGCATAATTTCATTACACAACAATGGTTTCTGTGTAAAAGTTGAAAATGATCATCATTGAGCGTGCATTGTGTTCACTGTAAGCACGCATGAGTACACCACAACCAAAACAGAAATGGTGAATCACAGGTTTGTTTGTACTTATAACACACATTTACTTCACCGCTACTTGGAGCGAAGTTTGGAGAAGCCCTAGATTCAGAAGAACAAGCAGTTGATAGCAATACAAAAGGATATTGCCAATTATAGGCATTGCATGCATTATCAAATGTTTCTGTAGGTCCATGTGAGCATGAATCATTTTAACAACAATGTTATTTCTAGTTTTCAGAAATCCAAAAGGAAAACATATTTTCACAAGATCAGTGTGCCGTAGGCGTACCCTTATTGTGCTAAATAGAATTTAAACAATGACTTGCCCAGTCATGTACGAGGGACAAAATATCTGGCGGAATGGTCTCCAGAGGGTCACAACCCTTTGACTAATTCAAAGCTGTCGAGGTTCGCGACAGAAAAGTGGAGAGCAAGCAAATATCAAATCACACAAGCAAAACAGCTTTGACTGAGTAGATAGAGATGGATGGGCTGCGAGCATTCCCCCTACTTTGTTTGATCCAACTTTAGTTTAATATTGATCGCTTGGTCTGAGAGAGCTGCTGACTAGATGAATCAGGCTAAAAGCGTCGAGGTAATGGAGCACACTTGTTCACAGCAACTCCACTTTGGAGGTCTCTGTCGTCTCAAATGCCCGATATATACGAGGCAGCTGGGTGGGCCGCAAGCAGATGGTCTTGCAGTCATCACAGCTGTAAAGATATCCAGCTGAGGCACTGTCAATCAATGACAGCACCTCCAGATTACAACGGCAGGGGTGTAGCAGTAGGGCAGTCCCACGAATAACACAACGTCGCATTTCTATCTCTTCTGCCTCACCCTGATGACTTTATTTTCTTCATCCCAGATGCTACTGGTATATTGCATTTCACCCACTCAGAGGAAATGGACACTCAGCAAGGAGGATGTGCAGACTGACAAGGGAGACAACAAGGCACTTAGTATCATAGTCATATAGACTGGAAATCACAAACGGTGTTGTGATGGACTCCATAGATTACCAGCTGTCATTCTCAGGGCAAATACATTTTAGCACTTCTACAGATCCATAATATTTCCTTTCACTTGCCATAGGCACATTCAATCCTACTGGTTTAGATGAAATTGCACTATTGGCTTATTTCGACTAAAAGGAGCTTTACTCAAAAGAGAAACATTAGGAGCACAAGTGTGGGTTTGGATCACGGGAACTGTAAAATTGAGGGGTTAGTATATTCTCTCAAAATGTGCAGGATCCTTTGAGGCAGGTTTTGCATCGCTTATCGACTGATGTTTTCCACAATTTATTTCACCTGTCACGTTTGAAGTCTCCACACTATTTTTGTAATGTAATACAGTGACGTGTTGAGATACTGATGAACTGACTCACAAGTTTTTTGAGATATGAGCCGTCGTTCGGCTGATTTTGTTTGCTCTGACTTGATGCAAACTTGAGATACAAGCAATGTATGGTGGCAGTGACTTGACTCACTTCACAACAAGCAACAGTTTGGCAGATAGAATGAGTAAATATTCTTTAAAAAAAGAGGCTCAATCTGTACATTATTGTCAAACTAAACGCAAAAAGAATTACATGTGCATTTAAAACAACCACAGCTTAGGCTTTAGTAGTCTATCTTAATACTGATGCTAAAGCCTAATGGGAAACGCCATAGGCATGTGATTAGCACGTAGGCAAATGATTAGCATATTTGTGTTGTAACCCTTTAAACGATGAATTTCAAGACAAACAGTGCAGCAACACATCTAGACCGACAATATAAACAATACTCGCAGACGGAGTTTCTCGAACAAGCATTCATCGATGGTGGGTGAGGGAATGGGTGCACACAGAGTTTGCCTGCTAGAGAAATGCAAATGAATATATTATGTTAGCTTGTTACAAATGGGAGACAATTGCTCGTTAAATGCATAATTTACAGTCGTATGTCATTTAAGGTGCACCAGAGCACGGGAATGTTGCTGGTCCCACAAAATATAAAAGATCAAATACTGAAAAATACAGCAAGATGTTAGAGGAGCTGATAGCCTTAATCAGCATTGTGTCATCTCCTCTCGTAATGGCTTGGGTGATTTATTTATTTTTTAAACACTCCAGCTTTAAATTTCCTGAAACTTGAGACGAAAATGCGTTTCAAAATGGATCCTACCAGGCTCTCAGGGACCCTCCCCAAACTGTTTCCACAAAGCTGGAAGCACAACATATAGAACTGTGTGTAGGGTTTGGTGCGGAAGGGCTTGAGAGTCCAGACCCATCAAATACATACGGAATGAAATAGAAAAGAGATGGTCAGCGAGCAGGCACTCTATCAAGGCCACATTGGTGACCTTTGTTGAACAAATGTTCTTCTGGATAAATGGACAGAAATTCCCACAGACACACTCCAAAACAGTCCAGTATCCGTAATGATTACCTTTGTCCATATTGTGTAAGTGTGTGTTTACATTTTGCTCGTGTGGACCTGTAGTCACCGGCAGTTGACGTTTCCCGTCCGTTTTCCACACTTCCTCCCTCTTCAGCTTGGCCACCCTCTCACCCCAGCGCTGTGTATCACCCCCCGTCCCCCAAATACTTTTACCCTGCCACTGTGTCTTGTTCACTCTGCATCTGTCTGCACTGCACTATTGGCTGGGTCGTGCTCCTGGGATGTCAACACATAACTCCCTCATCGTGCGCAAAGCACAGCTCCGCTAACAAATCTGCTGAGAGTGGCACATGCAGGCAAAAGCAGCTTGGCAGAAAAACCAGAGTTTCCCTCAGACTTTAAGAAAAGTCTTCTTTTGAAATGAAAAAAAATAGAAAAGCACCTCTGCTCTTGTGAATATGTGTTTGAATGTGTATATAAATGAAAACTGCAATGAGGTCAAAGTTTAAAGACTAAAAGCAAATAGAAAAGAGAGTACTGTAATTATTTATGATTTAGGTATACAGTGGTGCCTTGAGATATGAGAGAACTGAAATGAGGTGTCGTTTTCTTTTTTTTTTTGCTTTGAATTTTGAGCTAAAAATTTTGAGATACAAGCGCTGCATGGTGGCAGTGAAATCAACTCACTCACAACAAGCAGCAGTTTGGCAAATAGTAAACAATTATTCAAAAGTGGCCAAAAGCTGTTTAATGCCACTCTCAGTTGAAGTTTACTGTCAAATGAAACATATAAAAAGAGAATTACGCTTTGTGTATCTAAAACAACCACATAACTTTGCTTTAAATTCTGCTAGTTTAATGGTAATACATAATGCAAAATGCCATAGATGGACTAACAAATAGTATCTGGCACTGTTATAGCATTTTAAATGGATATTTGAAAGCAAAGAGGACAGTAACACATGTAAACGGAAACTATAACAATACAATCACAGGCATCTATTCTTTATCCTCAGCAAAAAAAAAAAAAACATTTAAAAAAAGATTAATATTACCGCAGCTTACTGGTTCCCTTACAGTAGTTGTGAAACAAATTTGTTTGTCTGCATGACTGTTTGATTCCGTCCCCCACCCGGTGACCAAGTCGTGCACACCAGAAGGAACTGCAATGAATTAATCATTATGTACAAACTGTTTATTTACATTTTATTTAATTATGTTATAGCTATATGTTTTTACAAGCGGGGGTAGCCTGGAATGGCCTTTCCATTCATTTCAATGCAGAAAGATGATTTGAGATAAGAGCCTGATCACAGAACCAATTAAACTTGTATCTTAAGGCACCACTGTAGATCATGAGGGAAGGTAGACAAAAGACAAGCAGACTGCAGGCCATGTCTACACAGAAATGAGTGTGTATCCACAAAGGTTCGTTATCATTTCATCCAGATGGAACTGCCATTTTGGGAGACAGAATACAATATTTTTTTTAACTGGACACAAACAATTCTTGAAACGTTTCAATGATTATGGGATACATTTTAAAAACAAAAAAGAAATGGATCAACTGTTTGGGCATGACCTGAAGCTAAATCCTTTAGTGGGACTTTGAGAATCAGACTGTAAAAAAAAAAAAAAAAGGGGAAGAGGTGCAAGGTTCTTTTCAAATGTGTTTAAACACGCCATTTCTTATCTTAATCACGGACATTACTTGTTTATGTAATAATGAACTTTTTCTTTGCAGATATTAAAGAGTATACAGTATGTCTGTATGTCTGTCTGTGTGTGTCTGTCTATCTTTGTCTGTGTGTAATCAACACAGTGCAGGGAGACAGACAAGGGAACAGAGATTTCCTGTCCTCCTACTGACCCACTTTTGGGGTAGACTCACTACCATGCTTCCAGGAGCACACGGTCACAGTTAAGTAACAGAGGAAGAAGCTAATCAGTGTAAAGCAACAAAGAAACCTCCATAGGAGAAAGGCTTGCTTGCCCAATGTCTAAGAAGCCACTCATCCTGTACTTATGAACAGTTGCAAAAGATGGATGGATCCAAAACTGTGCGGTCAGTACAGGTTTAAGTGGTGCATTTCAAGTTTCCAAGGTTGGGCATTTATGTCAATGTCCACTGATGCAACAAAGCTTGCTGCCCCTTGCACCGAGGATTCACGTAGGCTGTGAATGCCGTCTTTCTTTGGAGTAGAGATGATGCGTCAATCACTGGTGGTTCAGGCACTCTCAACACATGCTTATATACTATACTTATATCATAAGTGATCAAATGTTGAGGCACTTCACAAACACATTCCAGGAAGCTACTCTGCTGGAAAGTACCATAATATTTACTACACTAAAGTTATCACTAGTTTTCTTCCTCATAAAAATAACATCTTAAAAATCAGCCAGATCAGCTATTTTAGTGTTCAGAAATATTTGTGGACCAGCCTTGACAACTCCCATGTTGTTCTAGCACATTGCAGTTGGATGGTCTGTTGCTATGGAAGCTCAAGCTCTGTCCACTTGATGAAGCTGACGTTATTTTTGCCTACATTCCTCAAACGGTCAGTGACTTGAACCGAGTCCCCACGGTGGCAGCTGAAGATCTCAACCACTTGGCCATGGCTGCCTTCATGTTTGTCAAAGATATATCCCTCCTCCTCAAGACACGGTTTCAAGCTTTTGTGTTCTTTCACGCTTTGGACACACATGAGAGAAGCAGTGTGACAATCCCTTTATTTTGCTAAAGCTAATGGAGCCTCTTGTTAAATGCAAGTGTGGACCGGGAGGTCTGTGACGGTGTCCAGTACCGTGATCATGCTAAAACTCGACTTAGCTAATTCCTTTTTCTTGGTGCCGACTAAGAAGACTCTAGATTCGATATAGGATTCTCCTTCGATGAAGATGGCGGGCCTGCACCCAGAACACAGAACCGTGATCTGAGAACAACATTCTTCTCTGTTTTTCTTGTCGAAGCCATCACATGGGAACCGCTCACACTGCCACAACCACAGGAACTTTTCCCGATGTAGTTAAAAGACCACTGACTCTAACTACAAAGACTGAACATTATTGAGCTCAATAGAACTTGGGGCATTTTATTTACAGTAACATTTTTTATTGTAAAAGATAAAAATGCTCATAAGTTATAAATCTTTTTTTCCTTTTCCACAAATGTCACAAAGACAATTTTTGCCTCCAGCCATATCATTGTCACCCTTGAGTATTGCTATTGTAACCCTCCTGAACTGAATATACCTGGTCCAAACTACTAGACTACCAAATAACACTATTCTTGAATCAGGAGTTTGAGTAGGCTTATTTTTTTCAAGTACGTTAGTTGTAAGATATAATGAAATCAAGCAGAAATCTTTATTGTCCTTGGAAACAAGGACCGCAATGACAATGCAGCTCTTTCCCTAGTCAGCCATCACAACATGCTGACTTCTTTGTTAATGCCCAGTCATCGCAGGACGGCCACCCAGTCGCAGCCTCATGCTTCATGTTTTGATCATCAAAATCAGAATCATCTTTATTTGCCAAGTATGTCCCAAAAACACACGAGGAATTTTTCTCCGGTAATTGGAGCCGCTCTAGTACGACAACAATTGACAGAGAACACTTTTGAGACATAAAGACATTGAGAAAAACAGTCACTGAGCAATAAAGGGTTGCTAGTTATCTGGTAATGCCGGTACATTATTATTATTATTATTTATTTATTTATTTATTTTGACAATTGTGCCAAAAGATGCAGAGTCCTCTAGCACTTAGAGCAGTTCGAATGACTAATATTGCAATAGTCCGGTGTAATGACCATTGCGCAAAGCGTGCCGAGACTTCAAGCGAGTAGTACAATAGTCTGGGACAATGTGGATTGTGCAAATGTTGCAGATACTCCTCAGACAGTGTGCAAATGGAGCAGATGCTACTCTGGCATGAGTGGCCAGTAGTGGTCAACAACAGATATGCAAATAGTGCAGCGTGTTGGCATAGATACCAGTAAATCTATGTTGTGTCTTACACATAGGTAGAAGGGTTTTCCTGATTTTAGGGGTCAATTTTGGGGGTGTCTATTATACTCGAGAGCATATTATACACGAGAAATTTTGGTACATCAGTTTTGTTGTGGAAGGAAATTTTGACTCATATAGTTATTTGTTTTAGCACCTCAATTGAAGAGGCCCGATTCCAATTTGAGCTAGTGTTGTGACCTTCGCGAAGGTTTTGTTCAGAAGAACGAATCTTTTTAGTGAATGAACTGAACCGAATCAGTTTATGAAATGATTCGTTCTTCTAGCTTGGCCGCCGTGAGGCGAGCGAGTCGGCTGGGAGCGGAAACGGAACTGTTGAAGCGTTCTGTCACTCACTTCTGAATCTTCGGCAGATGACCAATGAGCAGCCAGCGTCGGGCAGCGCCGTGCAGGCGGGGGAGGGACTTAGTGATTCGTTCAGTGAACTGGCGTACTGAGGAACTGAAGAGTGATTTGTTCAGTTAACTGGTGTACTGGTGTACTGAGGAACTGAAGAACTGAAGAGTGATTCGTTCGTCAAACTTATTGTTCGCGATACATTAGACACAGGTGATTCGTTTGTTGAACTTCTTCGTTTGTGATCCGCTAAAGAGCGATGAACTAGTACGATGGGTGATTCGTTTGCCCAAGGAACGACGAACTACGCAGTGAACGTCCTCATGAGTGATTTTAACTGCAAGTCCTGACGTCCTCGTGGGGATCGCTTTCACTAGCAGCTTCAAGCTAACGGCTAATTGTTGAGTCAGTCAAGCACATGAAAGCAAGCACACATATTTCAAATAAATGTAAATTAATAAGAAGTGTATATATGTACACATACATATCTTTCCCTCTGTGTCTCTAATGTGATTATTAAAGCTTTTTATTTAATAATAATAATTATAATAATAATAATACATTGAACTTCTATTGTGCTTCTCAAGACACTCAAAGACACTTTCCACTAATCAGATGACAATAACAGTAAGGTAAGCGAGCAGAAAGCCCGGCTGGCGGGGGCTGGTGTCAGCGACGTCCACTGCAGAAAAGTCACACCGGCTGGTGAGAGCCTAGCTGGACGGCAGGGGGCGCGGAAGGATGGTCGGTAGCTGAGCCCGCCGCACGCATGTTCATGACTCACAACCGAAGCCGGGTGTTCGAGAGCTTGCTGAGAAAGAGATAAGGAGATGATAATATAGCCGAAGTTTTTATTTATTTATTTTTGTTAAATAATCTCCCCGCCTTTCCTAGTTTACAATACACGACAACAACGACACAGTCCTTCAGTGAACGTGTTGAGTGACCGTGAACCTCAGGGATGGATCATTTACTGAATGAGGAAGCACTTGAATGATTTTGTGAAAAAGAACTGAACGATTCGGTGAACGAATCTTTTAAACTAATCTTTTTAATAAACTGATTCGCATGATTCAGTACACTCAAAAGAACTGCCGTGCCCATCACTAATCTGAGCATATCAAATTTCATTTAAAAATAAAAAATCTTATTTATGAGCAAGAACATCTCAATTGTGGAAAGAATTAAGTATACATCCAATATTATTATTTCATTCTGCTGTTGTGTGAGTTACTTTAATATTGGTGTCACAGATGTGTGTCGGTGAAAGAAGAGGGGGGGCCCAACACACTACTCAGGCGTGCTCTGCTGCTGAGATGTTGTTTCGTTGTGCACTTTGAAGCCAGGGGTGCAGTTGGTAGCACACACACACACACACACACACTGTTGATCATCATAATGATTATCTGGGCATACACCAAAGGACGGAAAGAGAATGAGTCACACGTTGGCAAACAAGGCTGCCATTAAGTCGGAGATGGCTGAGAACACAGAGCAAATGAAAAGCGATTGTGATTCCATATGGCAACTGCGGTCGTCAGGATGCGTGCGAGAAGAGCTCGGAGACCAAGTGGTGCCTACCTGGACGTGGCTACAGTATCGCTTTGACCCCACTTACCCACAACTACTCTGGTGCTATCAGATGTCCACTTGCAGTTTTCCCAAAAGTATTGTGTGCAAATGTGCGCATGTCTATGAACTAGAGATAAACTTGTATTTCAGCAGTAAGAAGCGGAACTTCTGAAGTTGAACACAATTTGTTCCAGGATGCTGGTATAGAGCTGTTAAGAATTTATTTTCCATTAGAAATAAAAATTGGAATGACCTCCAGCCATTGTAATACCTTATTTGCTCTACAAGTGATGTAGTGGTGCCATGAGTGTCGAGTGACCCGACTTGTGAGTTTTTTGGACTTCTTTCTTTCTCTGTCTTTCTTTCTTTCTTTTTTTCTGTCTTTCTTTCTTTCTTTTTCTTTCTTTCTTTCTTTCTTTCTTTCTGTCTTTCTCTTTCTTTCACTCTTTCTTTATTTATTTCTCTCTCTCTTTTCAACCACTTTCCTGAAGGCATCTACTTGCTGCGCTTCATCTCTTTAAATTGACTCTTATGTCTTCTTAACTAACATTGTACAGCAACATACGATGTTATACATGTTGTTCGCTTGACATCCATCGCAGCCTGGTCATCCTGAAAGGGGGATCCCTCCATCCGTGGTCCCTTCTCAAGGTTTTTAAATAAAATCTAATCAAACTTTATTTATAGAACACTTCTCATACAATATGCATCTCAAAGTGCTTCACATAGTTAAAATCAATCTCCTCCCACCACTCATCCACACAAATACTTACAAGTGTACACGCACACTCACACACACACACACGGGCACACACAGTAAAAAAAAAAAAAGTAAGAAAATAATAATGTAATGACTTATGGCTGGGCACAGAGAAACCAAGAGGGAAACGTCATCTCAAGGAGCCATCTGCACCAAGAGCAGACAGCAGCATTTTCTCCCCAAATGGAGTTTTGAGTTTTTCCTTGCCCGGATGGGGGTTTAGATCAGGGCATGTCATCGATCTTTGTCAAGTGTGGGACTGCGAAGCCTATTGAGACTTTTTTGTGATTATGGGGTATACAAATAAACTTGACTTGACTTTCTTGTGTCAAAACACATTCAATTATTTTTGTTTTGTCTTGAACGAATGAATGTCATTTCCATTCCATTCATTTGGGGTCTAATTGTTTAAGCGGAAAACCAATGACATGGAAGCACTCACAGCCAAGTGTCAGCATTCCGAGCACCTTCAGATGCCGTCCGTATGCAGTAGAACTGAGCAGAGCGTGATAGGGCCACCAGTGCAGACATGCACGTGGAACACTGACGCGCAGATGTGCCCCTGCTGCGAGAAAGCTGCGCTGTGAGTGCAGTTCTCAGTCAGACATGATGAGCTTTCCAGACAAATATTGTCATTCCTTTTCATGGCTCTTCACTTCACTTCCCGCTCATCCCCATAGCAACAAAACCCAAATGGAGAAAGTGAGGGACAGCCACACAAAATATTACACAATGTTAAGTTAAGAAAACAACCACACTTTTGGGCGCACAAACATAGGATATGGCACTTTTATGTGTCATAATTAGCATAGATTTTTCATCAATATTCATAGAGAAACGGCTCTGAATGTTGTTATTTGTAAAACAATACTGTGAGAACAAAAGATGGCTTCATTTCAAATTCAAATCCTCTGCACCTGTAAGCCTTTGACTGTTCCACTTCAAATCCAGCACTTGGAAGCATTCTGGCCATTAGAATGATGTCACACGAATACACAAAATCCTTCAGTCCTTCACAAACCACACTGAATATGACCTGGATTTGGAATTAGCTCTAAAATATGACATAGGCTTACTTCAGATAGAGCCCATGGACTGTAGGGCTAATTGCAGTAGTTGATTGCAACCTGATATTGTCTTTCGTTGTTGGTTTTAACTTTTGAGTCCTGAATTGAATAGCAATACTGAACACTAACTAAGGTTTTTCAAGATGTCGCGCAAAACTGATCTCAAGTCCAAGATGACTTGTTTTTTCATTTTGAGAGGAAACAAAGAAAACGCGGGGGAAGACACGATGCCGATGGTATGAAATGACCAGGGCATAAGGATACAACCAAAAACCCAATTTTCTTATCAGCAAAATAATTTCCAAAAGATTAACTGAGGTCCTAATTGCATGGATTCTATGGACACCTGATAATTGTTTTCATTCAAAAATATATATTTATTTCATTAGTTGATTTATTCAATGTACCATAGGGAGGAGTTTTAGGACCACACTGACAACAAAAAATATCTGGGCTTCGTGATTAAATTTGCAATATTACCGGAAAAAAATTATTGTTCTTCAAGAAAATATGTTGAAAATTTTACGAGACTATTGAAGTATTTAAGGAAATTAACTTAATGATGGTCTCAGACCTTTCTCTGGTGAGAAGCTTGACATGGACAATATTATTAGACTTTTTTTCTGTGATATTACATTTATTCTCCTAACTTTAAGACTTTTCTTCATCTGAATTTTACTTTGTTTTCCTTTCCTTGGCCCCAATACTACTTTGCACCAATGCATCCAATAACCATCAATCCTTGTGTCTGGCTGCCTTTAACACGATAGTTAACAAACACCCTCAGTCCTTAAAGAAGAACGATTTGCAGTTAAGTCACTCAGAAAAAACATTGTCTGCACTGCAATCACTCATGTTTTTTTTTCTTAAAATTTCTTTCTTTTCTGGGAAAAAGTGTTGAGAGGAGCATCGACTTGAGAAACCGACACTGAACTTGTTGCTGTAATTTTCAGACTGTTGAAGAAAAAGTGTCCAAATGAATCATATTACAACATTGCAGGGGGAAAAAATGGTAGGATACAAGAAAAGGATGATGTAAATTAAGTTAAGTAAAATGAAAGATGTAAACATCCAATGAGCCATATGAGATAAAAGTGGGGTTAAAATTGAAAATAAGAGGCTGCTCTTGCTCTCCTGTGTTGTAAGAGAATTCTTTCTAAACAAGGTATGGAATGCACTCCTGTGTTTCATAATTTGTTCCCTCATTCGCCTCCTCTTCACATTTACAAATAGAGCCTTGAGGAAGAGAAAAATGAGCTTGCAGGAGAGGCGCACGGGAGCCGTGGAAATAAGTCAGGGCAAATGGAGCAAAAAGCAAAGGCTGAGCGAAAAAAGAGGTAGACAGTGAACTTCTTGAAAAGGGGGGAGGCCATAATTAATAACCGCTTGACTGGCTGTATGCCGGATAGTCTGAAAGAAGAAGAGGATGAGGAGGAGGGGGCCAAACGGGAAGGAAGGTTCCTAATGCTCCACTTGCTCTTCAAATTCCAAGCCTCACACAACTCTCGGCCCAAAATTCATGCTGCGAACACAGGTCACCTCGTCCTTTCCCTCGGTCTGTCCTCTCCTCTCCTCGCATGAGGCAATGAAAAAAAAAAAAACAATATGGAGACAGGTTGCACAGCAGATAGGCAGGGTGGGAGATGGCGAGGTACAGAGTGGGCTCAGGGGCAAAGATTAAAAATATCTCAGAACATGAGGTCGGGTAGCAGCAGTGCAGCAGCAGACCTTCATTTCAGCTATTTTTGTTGCTTTTTCCATAATGTCTGAAGTCTGCCTTATAAGCTGATGGGAAAAATAGGTTCTCCAGCTGAGACATAAAAAGGCACGCTGCTTTTGTCGCGACATTTTTCCCCCACTTTTGCCAACAGGGCTGTTTTGTCTAAGCACAATCGATTCGTCATTAAAAAATAGCCAAGTTTCTTCAGGCTTAGATGCAGAGAAACTCTGCTCAAGGGCATTGACAAACTGTTGTTATTTTCTATTGCCGTATCGTTTCTATACCTGTATTTTATAAACCACACAAACAATTTAGCTTGAAAATAGGCCCATCTGTTTGATGAAACAGTGATGGAAGTTTTCACTTCGAAACACAGTGGGTTTTTTTTGTGTCTTTTTTGTTTTTTCCATTTGCCTCAGCTTTATTGAATTAGTGCCTCTGTCAGGTTGTGTATCCATGCCAGATTACACCAAAACTGATTTTTAGGCTTTGCTCTAACCTTCATGGCTAATAATTCAATTTTGGATTAACTGTACTGTTGTTATTTGCGGTTACATTTGGAGCATACACACATGCAGTGGATTGTTTGTGTGTATGTATGTGTATGCGTGCATGCGTGTGTGCACGTGTGTGTTTGGGTCTGTGTAATGCTGGAGGGTATCCTCGTGCTAACCTATTAAACGCATCAGTCAACATACAAGTTGCGTCTTCCATTCACTGCAACAAGCAAAAGCAAGACAATGAAGAAAAGCAAAAGAATAGATGTCAAATTTGGGGAAAATTGCTGCATTTTTGCTCGCCGTGTTGGCCTGAGATACAGCTGCTGACTTCCTCAACAAGAGGGGAAAGAGTGGGTCAGTGGTTGATAAGGAGGAAAACAAAAACAACAACTCAGATTTAAAAATAAAAAAAAAAAAAAAGTTATGTTTAAAGATCGTGCAAAGTGAATTCAGAGATTTGTTGCTTAATACATTATACAGGGCTTTACAACTTTCTGCCACCCAAGTGTCACTCCACCAGGCACATATCCAAGGATGCCCTCTGTCGCACCGAAACGCCCAGAATGGCGCAGACTGGTCTGCTAAATTGACAAGCGAGTCTTGTTATGTGCAGTTAGTTTGATGTTAGTTAGTTATCGCTAACTGCAAAGATTGCCTGATTAATTTGTCTCTCGTTTTGATTTCACTCGTTATTGCAGTCATGTGCAAAGGTTTGATTAACTTTGTTATAAAGCGAGCAAAACTATCGATCTATGTAGTAAGCCTAGTCCCAACCCTGTTGATAGCATAGACATATAAAGTTATGTACAAAGTTAAAAAGCACAGATTCTTTTAAAGATGATTGCATAGTGCAATAATTGCGGTAGTAATGATTTATCCATGTTCTGTCTGAGACGATGATTTTAAATAGGTAAACTGGTTTGTTTTGCTAGTAAATACTTTGCAAAATAGTGTGAATAATCATACACACTCAAAAATATGACTCATTGGATGAACACAAATAAACTTCGGGCAGGTTTTCCATCCATTTTATTTGTGTGACTCCAACTCAAACTTAGTAGTTCCGTGTAATGTGATATAATTGAGTCAGCCAAACCCATTTTCATCAAAAACAGTCAAATTAAAATAAGTACATTTATTCACATCAGTCCAACTCAAATTACTATAATTAGTCTAAAATAAATCATCTTAGTGTTTACCCAACACAACACAACACAACGAAAAATCTGGTAAATGTGTTTTTATTGAAAACTCACAAAATAAAACTACATTCTTTGGAAATGCATTTTGAACTTTACATGCTTACATTTTGAAGCTTCTTTGTAGTTGTATAAAACACCTTTGAGTCCAGTCACTCATATAGTAACGCAGGTTAGTGCATCTTGAATTAACACATTTTAAGTACTAGAAAAGCATCTTCGATGACAGTCTTGGACTGTGAGCACACACGTAGACTGTCCCTTATGAAAAAAGTTAGATTTTCAGCTGCTGTACCGTTGCATTTAGCTTGGGTCCATCCAAGTTCATAATGATTGTCTGGAAAAACTCAGAGGTTTACTTCAGGTTTTCTGGAAAGACTAGATGAAGTGCCCTGATGAGCCCAAACAGCAAGATCAACACCATGATGACACTGCCAACGTTGTTACGGACTTTAATGCCCTCGATCACAATTCCCACATCCTCTGGCTCCTCGTGTCCATCTTTTCGGATTGTGTAAATGGTGGTGATGTTCCTTTCTGCATCCTTAGCTACCGCGGGCTGAACAACAACACAAACACAGAAAACAAATGATTTAAAATGAAACACATGGGGGACAACATCCACATACAAAATTACATACAGCAGTTTAAAGCAACCGTTTATCAGTTGTTATGGTCAAAAGAATGGGGTAGAACAAAATGTGTGCACGAGCCATCTTGTAAACTCTTAACGCAACAGTGGCGCAGCAGCTAAAAATAGCACTGATTCAGTATTAGCAAACAAAATACTGCATTAACAGACCAGTGCGGTTAATGTAAAGAATAAGTGCTACTCGTCTCTCAATGGGCTATTTAGCTACCCTTTGGTGTTTTAACACTATACTGTAGTATAAATGCCCCATAAATGACCCGCTTTGCATTCATATGGCGATTTTTGATAAGTGAAAAAAGCACAAACGTCACTGAACTTTCAATTCATACATACATTCAAAAGAATCCACGAGTGGTAGGGGTGGGGCGCTATGCGGAGGGGGCATCTGCCAAAACAAATTATTAGTTAATAATTGATGTCCGTACACGTACACTTTTTCCAGAACACGTTCTGCGGTTAAAACACTAGTTAGAGTAACCACAAACACGAGTAGTCCTACTCAAACTCCATTCTAGTGTCGGCCATCTTAGCAGTTAAACCTAGCATAGCTAGCTAGCTAGCCCATAATGCCTCCCCAACTACGCTGACGGTCTTCGCGGTCTTTTGGGAAAGGTTTTTAAAAAACGAAAAAGAAAACAATCAGTACTCACCAGGGAGAGAAATTACAGCTCTCTTTCTCCGCAGCAGCGTCGCCACAAATTGTCGAATGCCGCTAAAGAAAGCAAGCTGAGAGCGCAAGGAACAAGTGTCTGAGCGTTGCATGGGCGGTACCAATTGAAATTTCAAATGAAACACATTTGTATAAGTTGTTCATTGGATTTGTTTTAGAAAATTAAACAAAAAATTAATATGTTGCATGAAAGAAGGGCTTGAATAATTTTGGAGTGCACAATACTTGGTGGTGGTACACTAATGCAATTGTTTTTAAATGTACATTATGTCAATCATATGGCCTGTTTTGTCTGCCACTGCTTGTTGCAGACAAACGTCTTCACTGTAAAATTGTTTGCAAATATCATATTTCGAGTCACTGTCAACCTTCACACGTAACTTTGGTATGCCATGGTCACACTGTACCTCCTCAAAAAAGGGTGCGACCAAATCATGTGCTGGTGCTACTAATGCAAAAATTGGTGTAGAGCCCCGTATAGGAATAAGAAAGATGCTAGACGAAGTAGCATCCAAGTTTCCAAATCGTAAAAGTGGTATTCAGCAGACACGCCCATAGCATTTGAGAGCGGAGACAATGGGTTGATTTTTCACGATTTTGGAGCCTCATTTTACATGCAGTACTTGATGAGTTTTTAAATCATCAAATTTGAATCTAACGACATTTCCAGTGGGTGTCCATGTACGCCATAGATAATAAAAAGTGATGATAATAATAATTGCTTTACTCGTGATTTCTCTATTGGTTCTTTAACATTTGTCATTCAATGTTTGTGTGGCCGCATCTGTATTTTGAAAAAAAATTGACAAGCCAGTTGTAAGCATCTTGTACTGAATTACGTTCTTGGCTTATAACTTATATGTCAAGGGTTATCCTAAACACTTACCAATATGCATGTAGAGAAATTCGTGAAAATGCAGAGATTTGTATCAGGCGTATAACATGACCATGTATGAATAAGTAAAGAACAGTTAATGTAATGTGAATTCCTTCTCAGATTTCACAGTGGGGATTCTGAACTGGTTTTGGTCAGTCGCTATCTGTACCCTAGTCTAAGCAGCTCCCCAAAGCACTTGTATCAGATCTGATTTGGTCAATCCACAGGTTGATATGCTTAAAACTATGGCAGCATATCCAACTCCAGAAAATGAGTAAAAAAAAAATGTTCATCTGTCATTTGGCAACAACTAGGCGTAAGACTAGAAAACAGAAGCAGAATTATTAAAAAGGATATCTGCTCGACAGGTAGGTGTATCACATCTTTTTGATTTTTAACTGATTTTACATTCCGCCTGACCCACCCCACCCCCAAAAGACAAATTCTAGCCAATAACATTATGATATCACTAAGAATAAGTCATGCTGCCGACATAGCAGGCGTGGCTAATGTCGGCTTGTTTACAGTGCTAAATCTAGCTTAGTATTGCTAGCGCTGCTATAGTGTTGAAGCTGGATATGCGTTCTCTCTGACTGTTTATCACGACTCCGCACTTCTATTATTGTGTGCCAATATGGCCATGTTTCAGAATTGTGCTAGTGCACATCAGTGAGGGGCGTGGCTTTGGTAAGAGACTTGAGGGGTGGGAATTAGGGATGTGAGGATACATTCAAATTTTGCCAGCTGTTTTAACACTGCAAACTTCCCCTTTATTGTGCTGTGCAAAACAGCGCTAACATCACACAGCTCAAATGTTACATGGTTTGATATTTACTTGCATTATACTCATCTTTCCACCTGTCCATCGTCCCGGTCTCTCCACCCTACGGCCCCCATCCTGTTGAGTAGAGTTCTGATGAATAATTCCTCCCCGATGCACAGCATGGACCGATGGATCCTGTTCTTACACTGTATTTTCCCTCACGCAGCCAGTGTCGGCCGTAAAACAAAACTAACGTAAATCATTTTTCCGTATAGTGTCATGTCTTGCTTCCTATGTTCCATCATGTCTGTGTATTTGTGAAAAAATAAATAAATAAATAAATACGAGGTGAGCTACAGAGGATTTGTGTATTGAGTTACTTGTTCTTCTAATGCATGGCCAACACTCTCTGATTAAACGTGAACGTATTGGAAGCAAGACTGTCAATCATTAGATTAAGAGTGGAATGGTAGGTTAAGAGTAAGCTTTACATGATCAGGATTTTTGGGGCCGATCACCGATCAGCGAGTTTAAAAAGCCGATAACCGATCACCGATCCGATCACAAGATGGAGGAATGTGTCTATTTAAATGACCTGTTCATTTACTGTATATACTCATGTACTTAATTGCTCAAAACATTATATTTACAATAAATAATGTCTCTTTGTTCCTGTATTTATTTATGCCAGTGAGGCATAGTGACAGAAGGAACAAATGAATGGTCTTCTATTAGATGGCAGGAAGTAAATACAGTCATTAACGTATCCACTTTTTGTGACATTTTTGTTTGTTGGTGTGCTGTGAGATTTTTCAATTGTAAAATATGTTCTTTGGCTCCATAAAGGTTGGAAATCACTGCTCTAGTCAGACCGTGTATTCTAATCAGTCAGGTCAAACCAACATTACAACATGACAGAAATAATGGGTGCTAACTTACTGCAATTAAATGACTTTATTTTTAATTAAATTACTTCACCCACACCGAAACTTTAGAGCATGATTCGACAGAACGGTGGCATGTTTACGTACAACCGTTAGCGCTAGCAATAGCTTGCTAGGCTACATAACGTTTTTGTTGCCTGCTTGCGAGCCGTATCGTATTCAAAGTACGTGAACATATCTCAAGCAAGCCTAAAACAAACGTCCGCTCCTGCCCTCAGCACCGGTCACCACCACCACGTTTTTCCCCATTTTCCTCCTTATAACACCGTCGGCGCGCTCCACTCTTGTTGTCGTCGCCACGGTAACGAATGTATCCGGTCGCATTTGAGTTGACAAGATAAAGCCCAATGAGTATAAAAAACGGGATGCGGTGGTATCGGAATACGAGATTTTATTGCAGTAGTGTGACATAGTGCAATCTTGAAAGAGCAAATTTGTCTTGTAGTCTCATCCGGGTTGTCTGTCTCAGACGTGTTGTCTGTTCCACACCGCCGACATGTTTTTTCTTTATTTTTAAAATAACTTTATTGGCCGTCAGATATTTCCAGGACTACGTCAAAAGACATGCGACAAGGCTAAAAATAAGATAGCTTTTGGATTCAAATATACTGTGCACGATGGCGACGCGGAGTAAATGTCTTTTGCGAAGCCGATCGATGACGTCATTGATCGGATCGGCGTATTATGCAGCATAAAATGCTAATTATTGGCCGATACCGATAAGGCCGATAAAATTGGCGTAAAGTCTAGTTAAGAGAAGTGAAGGTTTAGGAATAACGCAAATTCAATTGAATGCAATGTCCTATCGAGTGCTGAAGTGATGGGTACACAATTGTGTGAATGAAAGCCTGCATATCGTGTGCATAAAAGTGCGTGTGTGTCATCCAGCAGGCAAGTATATGTCATTATGCTTAAGTAGGCGATGACTCATGCCGTGCACTGTATTTTCGTCAGCGTCAATTGCATTTTTTGTTGTTGTTAAAATAAAAAGAATGGGATTGATAAACTATGCCATCCCTCCCCTATAAAACAAGACCAATGAAAAAAATGTATGAACATGAAATCTTGTGTTTACTGTTGTTAAAAGACCATTTACAACACAAATAACTATGTTGTAACAGTCATTCACATGAAAGAAACATGGATAAGGGATTTGAGTAATACACATCAATGAATTGAAAGACAAAAAAGTAATTTATAAATTTTTAAATTAAGATGATGCTTAGGAAAATTGGCTGTTCCAATTATTATTATTTTTAATCATTAAATTTCTCCCTCTTCCGGGATGCTTGGTGGTGACAGATGGTCTGCTGTGACTTGTTCAGAAACAGCTGATCCACAGGGATTTACATGCACATCATCAATTTTATACATTATAGAGAGTGGCCTTAAAAAATGCAAGACAAAAATATTCCATGACTGCCCAGCAAATAAGGTTTATGGCCGACATCTGAGCAGGAAGGCCAGAAGGGTGCGGGCCGACAGCAAAGGCAACAGTAATTCATGAGAGCGAAGATGCTGCAAAGCATCTGCGGGCATGCAACACATTCAAACTCAAAGCAGATGAGCTACTTTGAAAACAAGCACATCTGAAACAAAGTGCAGTGCATAAATATAAATCGAACATAAGATAATTCAACATAAAATAGTAAGTTTTAAAAACTGTAAAACAAAAAGAAAGTTAAAATAAAAACAAATAAGACATTAAAACAGTGGGGTAGAGTCTCATGCTTTGTTGAAGGCTAAGGAATAAAGATGGGTTTTAAAAATTACATGGAGATCGTTTAAATAATTTAAATTATTATTTAACTAATTTTCTGAGGCACTCCTCAGAAAATAATTTAAATTCACTTTATCAGTTCAAAATGTTGTAATTGATTTACTCCAAATAATGTATCTTTGTTCATCCGTCTGTGCCAGCAACGTATAGTGACAGGCAGAACAATAAAATTCTCTTCCACAAGAAGGTGGCAGAAGGTACACTGAACCAATGGAATTGTAACAAAGTGTTCAGTCGGCCCAGATTTCATAGTTAATTTGAGCGTAAATTGAGATGAGATCATCATTATTTCTCTTTATACAGTATACATTTCGTTTAGTAGTGTGCCATGAGATTTTTAGAATGAAAAGTATAATATGGCTTTTCATTTGGCAGCGACACATTTTTTTCACTTTGCTGCTTCAGCATTTTAAATAATATTTATATATTTCTAATTTGAACGAAACAGGTTTTAGTTTTATTGGAAAATTTATAAAAAATTGTGGCGGAAAAATATATACGATTGCAATGGTTACACTTTTTCATAACTTCGTCACTTTTGCTCAGGCATACCAACATACAGTACCAACCACCACAGAAAGTGAGGTTCAGAGCCTGATAGAAGACTCCGCATCTGTGCATCAACATGTTAGTATAAGTGAATGTTATTTAGCGTTTAATGAAAAATTGATAGATTTGACCGATGTTCAGAATAAAAACTGGAGGAAAACCACGATTTCTGTGAAAACAAGTATTGAGAAGAAGGTAAGCAAACTTGAACTCTTTGGATGCCATAATGCACACCACGTTTGAAGGAGAAATGGCACTGCACATCACCCTAAAAACACCATACCAACAGTGAAGTTCAGAGGTGGGAACATGATGGTGTGGGGCTGCTTTTCAGGAAATGGTACTGGTAAACTTCACAGTATTGAAGGAAGGATGAATGGGCAAATGTACCGAGACATTCTTGACAAAAAACTGCTTGCCATCTACGAGGATGATGAAAATGAAACGAGGGTGAACATTTCAGCAGGATAATGATCCAAAACATACTGCCAAGGAAACTCTCACTTGGTTTCAAGGAAAAAAATAAAGCTGCTAGAATCGCCCAACCAATCACCTGACTTGAATCCAATCAAAAATCTATGGAAAGAACTGAAACTCAAGGTCCATAAAAGAAGCCCACGGAACCTTCAACATTTGAAGACTGCTTGTGTGGAGGAATGGGCCAAAATCACATCAGAGCAATGCATGTGACTAGTTTCTCCATACAGGAGGCGTCTTGAAGCTGTCATTGCAAACAAAGGCTTTTGTACAGTATAAAATAAATACCAGCTGGCGTGTTCAATACTTTCCCCCTGTGTCATTTCACATTATTACACACAACTAAATGTGTGAGCTTATTTGTTCTACTTTCTTTGTATGTATGGATTACTTTTCAATTTAATGAGAAAAATGGTATATGGGTGTTTTCAGCCTGTCCCTAGCACATGGTTTGGATATGTGAAGCTCTATCGTTCTACTAAAAAATGCTAAAATGGTGTAACTTTGACCATAAGTTCCATCCATCCATTTTCTGAGCCCCTTCCCCTCACTAGGGTCGCAGACGTGCTGGAGCCTATCCCAGCAAGCACAGGGAGAACATGCAAACTCCACACAGGTGGGGCCGGGATTTGAACCCCGGTCCTCAGAACTTACCAGTTGTCCACCGTGCCGCCACCCATAATTTCCTTAAAATATAATAGAATTAATGATTTGTCATCATATACAACTTCAAATTCTGTCTTATTTTTACTAAAATATGTTTGTCTAAAATTTGTTGTCATTACCGCCACATTGACCATTTTCAGATCAATCATGTTTATTCAAAATCTGATTCTTTAATTCCCTGTGTCATTTTGTCTTGTCACTCAAGCACATGCTAGGTCAGAGACAAGTCAGACATTTTGATAACTGGAAGACTAAGTTTGTTCCTCATTTGTACCCTTAAGTCACATAATATTTTTATTGTATGTCATTACCAAACGACTTGTAGTGTTAATATGTTTAAAGATTTTCCTGTAAAAACTTGATAATCTTATAAAATGTTGTACACGATTAGCTAGCTAAAAGAAAAATTTAAGATAACTCTACCAGCATAGCACAGTTAGCTAAAAACTTTGAAATGTCATTACCATCACATGTCATTATATATATATATATATATATGTGTGTGTGTGTGTCTTAAGTATCATTTTTGAATGTGTTGCTAAACTGAGAGATGCTAAACTGCATATACTGTCCTACAACAATTGCCATAGAGTGCCGTTCTAATCAATGCTACTTTACTGTAGAAACTATATGTGATCGGTACAGCATACCTATTACTAAATAATGGCAGCTCCAGCAAAATGTACTTTACATGTGGAATGAGCTGGCTGTATATATCAGCCTCACATGAATAGTTAAACTAAGAGGTTGCTGTACATTTAAAATGGAGGCAACACAGCGGTGCCTTTAGATACAAGTTTCAATTAATTACATGACCACGCTCATAATTCAGCGTGTACACTGGTGGCAAAATGCTACACAGACTTAATAGTGACTTTTGTGCCCAACGAGAGCGTTGACTCCACACCTCCCACTGCTTTTACTCAGCCGCACTATAGCCTAATGGACTGCTGCCTTTCCTGCTGAGCTTCATTACAACATATACAGCACAGTAGGGGGGCGGCAGTGTTTTGGGTCGAGGAATGTTTTCCCCTCATGTGTTTCATCCAGCCACGTGCCGCACATTCCCGACTGACGCACTCTTCGGCAGGAAGACACTTCCAACTTGGCCTCACATAAACACACTCATTCCGTTCTCGTTTTTAATGGAAGAATGTGTGCTGCAGATCCTCGTTTTCTGTTCCTTCTCTGCCCGTCTTTTGTGAGCCCTACTTCATTTTTCACTCACTCTCAGGAGTGTGTGTGTCACACCTGTTGTGGGGAGACTGAGGCTTGAGGCTTTCACGTAATAAATCAGAGATAAGGAGCAAATATGGAGTTGAGGAGAGGAACAAGTTGAGTGTGTGTGGCCGTGTGTGTGCGCAACTGCGTGTCTGACACTGACCTCTGACTCGGGCATAGCAGCAGCCACACTTAGTCAGGACTTTCCGGAACAAGTGTTGGCAGCCACAGCAGCCTCGGTGGTGACGATGGTGATGGTGAGGGTGGCCCCTTTTCATGCTGTTGGACCATGAGCAGGGGTGGGCATGGCCCGCCGCTCCTGCTCCCGCTCCCTGCAGGTTCACCCCCCTCAAAGTTCAAATCCCACCAGAAACAAAAAGCAGGTCAGTTTGGCCTCCTTCTTAGTTGACCGCTGACACTTCACGTCCAGAGGAGTCCACAAAAGAAGCCGCGAAGAAATCCAGTGAGTCGGTGATAAACAGCCATGCAAAGATTCCACTGAGCATATTGTCCTGTCGTATCTTTTTATCTCTGGCTTGTCTTTAATGGAGTGTGTTCGCCTTGGTGAACTGCCTGGTCAAATGACAGACTGCTTCAGCTAAGAGAGACAGAGAAGAGAGCCAGAGAGATGGGAGGGGGGGACAGAGTAAGGGGAGGGTTGAGGATGGAGGGTGGAGTCTGCAAGCTCTCCTCACTGGCTATTCCAGGATAAGGTTCCCACTCCCCTAATTTTCTCTCTTCCTGAACGCCCCCCACCAACAAACCACAACCACCGCCTCCACCTCTTCTTTCCTTCTCAGCTGTTTTTTCCTCTGCTCCCTTCTCATATTCTACCTCCGTCTGCTCTCTTATCCTCCCGTCTACAGGGTTTTTTACATTTCCAAATGCAAGAGCAGATGAAAAGCGCCTCTGCACAGACTGAGTTGATTCTACAGCACAGCGACACCCCTACTGACATATAATATTGTGAACAGAGGAGAAGCCATGTTAGGTCGTAGGTGTAATATACTGCAGTTTCCTTTTAAGTGACATGCAAGAATGCCTTTGGTTGAGGCTTGGTGTAGTGTCTTTCCAGGCAGTGTCTGTCTTCTTGAATGACCAAGAGTCGACTTCACCAAGCTTTTCTATTTTCTTTCTTTCCATGGAGCGAGCAGTGGGGTCTCAAATTTCACAATGTTGGCATTCTTTGTGTGTGTGCGTGCGTGCGTGTGTGCGTGTGTGTGTGCGTGTGTGTGTGTGTCGGTGTGTGTGTGCGTGTGTGTTTGTCTCAGTTGACATGACAATTCATCTTTAGGTTCAGTGAATCGCTAATGTGTTAGGACAGACAAACAAATCCCAGATGTACTTCACGCGCAAAGAGGAGACAAGCAAACCAAATCAGATCTGCTTTCAATGTGGAGTATACAATGATGGTGTACATTAAACAGAATTATAAATGCAACACTTTTTCATGAAGTCAAATTTCTCCAACATTTTCCATGCACCCAAAAGGTCTACTTCTCTCAAATATTGTTCACAAACCTTTCTAAAGTGTGCTAAACCACCCATAATAAAAGGCCAGTCTAAGATGTGCAGTTTTATCATACAGCACAATTCCACAGACGTCGCAACTTTTTAGGGAGCGTACAATTGACAACCTGAATAGAGGAATGTCCACCAGGGCTTTTGCACGTGAATTGAATGAGCCATCTCCAAAGGCATTTTAGAGAATTTGGCAGTACATTCAACTGGTCTCACAATCGCAGGGCATCTGCAGTTACACCACCCCAGGAGCGCCACATCCAGCAGCTTCACATCCAAGATCGTCTGAGACCAGCCACCCGGACAGCTGCTGCAAAAATTGTCTTGTATGACCAAAGAATTTTTGCACAAATTGTCACCAACCGTTACAGGGAAGCCCATCCAGGTCACCAACTTGATGACGTCAAACAAACACAGGTGCCTTTTATTGATGGCATTTTTAATGCACAGGATACCATGATGAGATCTAGAGGCCCATTCTTGTGCCATTCATTCATGACCAACACCACATGTTGCAGCATGATAATGCAAAGCCCCATGTTGCAAGGATCTATACACAAGTCCTGGAAGCTGAAAACATCCCAGTGCTTGCATGGCCTGTGTACTCACCAGACATATCACCCGTTGAGTTTTTGTTTGGGATGCCCTGGAATGGCACATATGACAACGTATACTAGTTCCTTCCAATATCCAGCAGCTTCACACAGCCATTAAAGAGCAGTAGACTGACATTCTACAGGCCACAATGAACAACCTGATCAATCAACTCTATGCAAAAGAGATGATGGTCACACCAGATACTGACTGGTTTTCTGCCCCCCCCCTCCCCCCCCCCAATAGGTTCTTAATTTTCCCCCAACTGCACATTTGAGTGGCCTATTATTGTGGGCAGCCTAAGGCAATAATCATGCTGTCTAATCAGCATCCCGCTATGCCTTGTCTGTGAAATGGATGGATTATCTCAGCAAAGGAGAAGTGCTCACTAACGCAGATTTGGACCGATTTGTGAATAGTATTTCAGGTAAAGAGACCTCTTGTGTACATAGATAAAATCTTAGATCTTTGAGTTCAGCTCCTGAAAAATAGGAGCAAAAATAAAACTGTTGTATTTACATTTTTATTCAGCATAGTTAATTTCCTGGCAAATGTGAAAAATTGTACTAAAATCTATAGATGGGACTACATTTAGATACCTTAAAGAAGGAACAACTGATAATTTGTACAATTTGGAGTTTGACCAAGCTTTTGAGAAATATGCGAAATACAACCGCAATTCCAATCAAGTTAGGACATTGTGTTAAACATATATAAAAACAGAATGCAATGATTTTCAAATCGTGTTCAACCTATATTTAATTTAATACACTACAAAGACAAGATATTTAATGTTCAAACTGATAAACTAGCTAAATTGTGGACGTTGTGCCCTCTGGGCCAGAGGAAAAGAACCATCAGAATCAGAATCAGAATCAGAATCATCTTTATTTGCCAAGTATGTCCAAAACACACAAGGAATTTGTCTCCGGTAGTTGGAGCCGCTCTAGTACAACAGACAGTCAATTTACAGAACACTTTGGAGACATAAAGACATCAACAAAAAACAACAACAAACAACAATTGTGCAAAAAGATGCAGAGTCCTCAGTTCGAATGGCTAATATCGCAATAGTCCGGTGCAATGACCATTGTGCAAAGGGCACTGAGACTGGAGGGCATCCGGACTGTTATGGACACAAAGTTCAAAAGCCAGCATCTGTGATGGTATGGGGCTATGTTAGTGCCAATGGCATGGGTAACCTATACATCTGTGAAGGCACCATTAATGCTGAAAGGTACATACAGGTTTTGGAGAAACATATGCTGCCATCCAAGCAACGTCTTTTTCATGGATGCCCATGCTTATTTCAGCAAGACAATGCCAAACCACAATCTGCACGTGTTACAACAGCGTGGCTTCGTAGTAAAAGAGTGCGGTTACAAGACTGGCCTGCCTGCAGTCCAGACCTGTCTCCCATTGAAAATGTGTGGCGCATTATGAAGCGTAACATACGACAACGGAGACCCCGGACTGTTGAACAGCTGAAGCTGTACATCAAGCAAGAATGGGAAAGAATTCCACCTACAAAGCTGTCCTCAGTTCCCAAACGTTTATTGAATGTTGTTAAAAGAAAAGGTGATGTAACACAGTGGTAAACATGACCCTGTCCCAGCTTTTTTGGAACGTCTTGCAGCCATAAAATTCTTAGTTAATGATTCCATCGATCCATCCATCCATCCATTTTCTGAGCCGGTTCTCCTCACTAGGGTCGCGGGCGTGCTGGAGGCCATCCCAGCTATCATCGGGCAGGAGGCGGGGTACACCCTGAACTGGTCACATACAAACAAACAACCAGTCGCACTCACATTCACACCTACGGGCAATTTAGAGTTGTCAATTAACCTACCATGCATGTTTTTGGGATGTGGGAGGAAACCGGAGTGCCCGGAGAAACCCCACGCAGGCACGGGGAGAACATGCAAACTCCACACAGGCGGGGCCGGGGATTGAACCCCGGTCCTCAGAACTGTGAGGCAGACACTCTAACCAGTCGGTCACCGTGCCGCCTATGTTAATGATTATTTGCTAAAAACAATAAGGTTTATCAGTTTGAACATGAAATATCTTGTCTTTGTAGTGTACTCAATTAAATATAGGTTGAACATGATTTCCAAATCATTGTGTTCTGTTTTTATTCATGTTTAACACAACGTCCCAACTTCATTGGAATTGGGGTTGTATCCTGTAAGTTTAGATGTGTAAACATTTTTAATTCATGCCATTCCTTCATGTTTAGCATACAAAGAATAATACATGTTATCAAATTACCCTGTTGAAAATGTTATAGTATTGTAACTATTTTAATTAATTTCTCAAAGTAATATAACTAATTACATTCAATTACATTTTGATTACTTTTCTTAATTTTGAATGAATCCATCAACTTGACCCTTGGATGTCTCTAAAAAAATGGATTAAAACCATAGATCTTTTAGAATTAACCACATGTTTGTTCTTTGCACAAATAATAAACTGAATGACAAAGATGCAACTCTTCGCCCTGTTGACGGAGAGGAGAAGGTTCGTGCCTGTTGGCAGCCATTATGGCATAAATGAATCCATGGTCAGTACATAAAGAATGATGACAATAATATCAGGGTGATAGCTGTAATGCGCTTCCTGGCTGTGCAGTACATTCAAAATCTGCACCAACTTCAACTTTAATGGTGAGTGCCCTGATATAATTATATATGGTGGTAATATTATATATGTTCAAGCATATAAAAAGTGTTTAAGAGTATAAGAAATGTTTATGAGTATGTTAGAGGGTAGTAGGAGTGTGGGTAAGATTGATAAGTGTGGAACTGGGGATATTCATACAGGTTTAAAATATGTAAAAAAATATATTTTTTTAAAATAACACTTCCTGGATTTTACTTATTGCGGGGGTGGTAGAGAACCTAACCCCACCGATAAACGAGGGATAATGTACATACATTTTGTAATTAAATTATGTAATCTTGTTACATGTAATTAGTTACTCCCCAACACTGTCCGGCATATAGTTCAGGTTGAGCGGCATGAAGCTGAAAGTTGCCATGTTTAGATGCGGGCCCTTTATTATCAAAATTTTGACTCATCAACCTTTACAGAAGAAGTCTGCTTGTTGAATTGCCACCAGCGATTGAGCAGGCCTGATTAAATAATCCACAAAATAATAGCATAAGAATAAGGTTGGTAATGACACTATTGCAGTACATAGCATGTGTTTGGAAACCCAATCAATGATTTGCTTTATGCAAGAAGAAAAAAACAAAACATTTTATATGCATGAATACTGTGACTCAAAGCATGATCTCATCTCACTTTAACAACAACATCACGCACATGGGCAGCAATCTGATAAGGCCGCCAACTTCTTCTGATTGCTCCGGCAGCAAAGCCACTCCAATTCTTTGAGTTTGAGCATCATCTGGCGAAGAAGCTTATCAAAAGGCATTGCACATCCTTGAGGTGTGCTGTCTTTTTTACGTTACCATGAGATCATCCATTGCTTTGGAGATCACTCAAAAGTTGGATTTCACTTTTGTTCTTTGAGTTCCCTAAATACAGCAAGTGACCAAAAGCTACAAAGCCAAGTTTCCAATAAAGCGTCAAAAGTTCAACGTCAAACGTGAAGGATGAGCAAAATAACTGATCAGCACTTTTTGGCACCATTATGCTGATGTACCAAACACAATGGTATGTTATCCTCACAGTGGAGGATTAGATGGATTTAGTGCAGGAATATAATGGAAATACTGTAACAAAAGCTTATCAATAGATACATTTTAATGGATCTCTTAAATGGCCCCGAGGTTGTACAATTTGTAACTCATCCAAACTTTGCTGGAAAAATAGAATTGTAAAAATCGCACACAAAAAAATCTGATTTGAACCACAATGACATCATTGGACACTTAAGCATACTTTGTAAGACTTCAGCTCAATGAGCGGTCAAAAGATGAATTTACATTACACATTGTTCAAGTGACACAATCCGGATACGCATCATGACATGAAATAAGATATCTATGGATCGGAATCAGGCCTCTTTCAAATCTGGATGGAAATTTTGACGGAATCAAATACTGTATCTGCCAATGCAACTGCAGCGAAGCATAAACGCATATACTTGCGTTAACAAAAAATATACAATATTGTAGTGCACAAAAATAAAAAATAAAAAAAACACTGCAAACTAAACTACACTAAAAGCATAAATATGATATACCAGACTGAAGATCATTAGATAATGGAAACCATGGTCAACAGTGGCCAGTAAAGTAATGCAGTTTAGCTATATGTATACCAACAGAGGAAAGCGCCAACGAATGCCAACTAAATGCTATGTCATGGTTAATATTTTTATTTATCAATTATTAATTGTTTTCCTGTTATTGCTGCGACATGTATATATACAGTTTATAGGATATAGACACTGAAATCTGTACTTGGCACACACCAGCAGCGTAAATCTAGCTTTAAAGATTAACTCAAAAATTCATTAATCTAATGTCCATTAATTGTCTATGGAAATTTGAACAAACCTGAGGTGGACCAGCATCCTGGATTGTACTGTATTGACCCTTTAGTGTGGTGCATTGTTCTTCTTTGTTAAATTCAGCAGGTAGCATCAGATGCGTAGGTTTAAAGTCACGCTATTGACATGATTGTCGCCATTCTGCCGACGGAGTACGGACACAAGGATGTAAACACAAGCCAGCTTGGAGTTGACAAAATGCACCGTTGTGGACCAAAGTGAACTGTAACCCTTTGTGGGAACATGAATAGGAGGAACAGAAGACGAAGAATCAAACCTAACAACAATAGATAACCTCATCTATTCTTAGGCTTGAGAATGACACTGGTTTACTTCAACAAACAGATAGGGTTGCCTCCCCTTCCTCCCAGGTTCTTGCTATCTCTCAATTTCTTTTCTTGTAATGGATGCTTTAGGCGTCAGTGATTAAAGGGCTAATTTTACAGAGGGAATATTAAACAGTGCTGCTGAACGACGTCACTTGTCTGATGCTGATATGGCCTCCAAAAACTGTGTTAGGAGCAGAGTAGCACATGCGTACAGACAATTGATTTGAACACAAAGCGGAGGTTTTTAAGTGACGCAAGCTGAAGCAAAGGCATCCATTTATTCAGTGGAGGTCAAGGTATCGCAGTGCAGAGATATTGACAATTTAGTGTTAGGCGCATTCAACATTCATTAAGGTAATGTTGAAATAACAAGCTGCCAAAGTGTGACTGTACAAGATACCCAGTAGAGGGAGTTAGGACCTGTTGCATAACAGACATCAATACTGTTTGTGTGGTGTAGGGTTTCTTAATCATCAGACACATTTAACAAGAAACTGACTTCTTTGGTATTAATCAAATGAGCTTATCAGTTAGCACCATGAAGCAATCATGAAAAAACTGGCCCTAGCCTGGCTACACATGCAAAATCTGTGCAGAAATATGGAAAAATGTGTTCCTAATCTTCCCCCAACTTGAAGGGGGAGCGGAAGAGAGGTGAGGCGTGCATTTACACACATTTGTCTCTCTGCTTTTATCTCTCTCCTTAACTCCCCCACGCCGCTCTCTGCATGTCCCACGTTTACACACACACACACACGCACACACACACACACTAAAGACCAACAACACGCAGCAGATGATTCAACTGCGTGTGCAAGCTTATTCATGTGTGAGCCGTCTCTATGAACCTACACATTCACTTTCAAAGTGGCTTCAAATGTTGTCTTTTCCAGGTTACATAACATTTATTTGGTCAGGTGATTTAAAGACCCTCAAAAGTGAATTCAGAAATTTGTTTCCATAGTTAAAGATAATTGCTGAAAATGTGCATTGACTGGGAACTACGTAGTACTGTTTTTCACATTACTCACTACCGTGAAGTTTTTGATAATTGCGGAAAACATCCAAAGACTGAGAACTATGTACAAGTTGTAGTACTTAGTGGAGTGTGGAGATGTACTGTACTGTTAAACTGTTTTTCACCATTTCAATTTTCCAAATGTTTTTGGTGTGGCTAAAATGGGGCCCAGTGAGACACTCTTTCTACCACTACAGCTTGCAGTTAGCTAGCTAGCTATGCACTCCGAAAATGCATCTTCCCTGGATGCCACAATTTACAGAACAGCTCAATGTTGTTATTTAACTTCCCATGTATTTTGTGTTATTCAGGCTTCTGTAATATGTTGGAACACAAAGCATTGTGGGCTTTATAACTAGCAGGAAGTTTGCGCTCAAATGTCTGTCATTTGGTGTGAGCCACAGGCTGAATAACGTGTGCCTCTATGTTTAATAAAGGTTAATTTTCCCTGAAGTGTTTGTTATGCGAACCCACACACGGAAACAACACCAAACGATGAGGTGATGCCGCTGCTCACCTCTGAGGAGCCTCCAGAAGCCTGTGAACCTGCCAGCTAGCTGGTTGCTAGCACCTCTTGTCATGCCATGGAAAGCCCTGTGGGATAGAGTCCATCCACCAGAAACTTCAAGCAGGTATCCAGTATTTTCACAGCCCAACATGTAGGGATGTGTAGGCAAAAGAAAGTTGCTAGACGAAATCACACCAATTTTTCAGCAAGGTGTGGTTTCCCACATGCAGCGGACACGCCCACAACGTTAGAGATTTCCAATTTTGAATCCTCATTTTGTATTCTTGGCAATATTTTCAAACATTCAAATTTGGTAGTGTTGTTAACAACACTCTTCTTTGTTGTGTGTCAAATTTGAAAGCCTTCTTTTCATTTTACAGGGAATGAAAATCATTTAAATGCATATCCGTCTCCTACACATTTACAGTGACCTTGTTTCCAAGGTGCTGTACAGTATGATGCACATGTGCTTGGTTTAATAAACAAACAAAAAAGATAGACATTGCAAGCGTGTCACCTCAACAGACACGCATGCAGTTGCTTATCCACTGCATCATTCCCCAACCCCCCACTGACATTAGCCTCAGTCCATCAACCAGCTGAAATCCTGCCAAAATATGCTCGCTTAGATTTTGTTTTCCATCTCCTACTCCCTTGCCTATTCTCCTTCAGCTCCCTTTTTTCTCTACCGTCATCTCAAAGCTAAGAACCAATTAAGGAAAACCGGCATCCTGGACATGCCGACATGAGCGGGAGGTTTTAGGCTTTTGGCCGACGTCCCATCAAGAAAAACAGTCGCTGTCATGTTTCCGTCTCTGTTGTCCCGGAGAGGTCTGTACGACTTGCGGTTTTTGCCTAATTACAGCAGCAGCAGATGTTGTAGGCGTGCAGCAGGGAGTAGGTTTGGGTGTGTTGCACCGAGTTACTTGACACCCACCATGCAGCTGCACATCGGCACTCCAGAGACATGCACCACCTGCAGAGTTGTGTGCCGCAACACATCAGAGTCTGGAAAATATTACCTGCAATCGGTAATAAAGTGTGGAGAAGATTTTCTTTTTATGTCGTCATTTTCTTGTGGACACTTTGGTACTTTGCTCAGGATACAATCTGATTGCAAGCATTTGCAAAGGCAGACTTAGACTTGAACTTGATCAGTTATGAATATAAAATATGAATTCCACATTCTATGGCTCAACAATTATTAGCTTTTTAAAAAAATTATTTAATATACAATTATGATCCCTGATGGGAAATTAGATATATGCACTTTTGTTGTATACTAAACAGACATACTTGACACCTTAAAATCCAGATTATTCCACAAGAGCAAACCCCAGTTTCAAAATTTATAGCAATACAGGGGTTTCTTGAGATACAAGTGACTTAACTGTTTTTTTTTGGAAGATTTTTTTAAATTTGGGATTTTTTTTTTTTTTTTAATGTTGGAGATACAAGCGCTGTGTGGTGGCAGTGAACTCAACTCACTTCAAAACTCGCAGCAGTTTAGTGAACAATTCTTCGAAACTAGCAGCAGTTTAGTGAACAATTCTTCAAAAAACTGACAAAAAAATAAACTCATTATGCATTGTGTATTTAAAACAACCACATAACTTTGCCTTAACGTCCACTAGCTTAATGCTAACACATCAGATATGCCATAGAAGGGGTTACGAATAGCATCTATGTACTGGTGTTAAAACACTTTAAGCATCACATATTTGAACACAAATTGTGAGCGACACATGTAGACAGATAATGTCAATCCATCAGCTATAGTCAACATTACACATTATTCACTACTGTGTACTAATGTGATGGATAAAACATGACTTATTACTGAGAACTCACTGCAGGTTAAGCCGTTGTTTTTTTAGAGCACTGGTACTTCCACATTACATTTGTTTGCTAAAATTGCCACAGACATCTATTTACCCATTCACACACATCCATAATGTAAAAGTTAGCCTGAGAGTGAAAACTAATAACAGTACAGCATTGTGGATCTCATATGACCTCATTGCTGGCTCCAGTCATGTCCAACACCAACTGCATACATGTACAGTAACGGGAGGGAAGACAGATTGAAGCTTTAGAGAAAGCATGATCCTAAGTCATAGAAAACTTTACACTTGAGACTATATGAGTCACATGCACATGTTATGGAAACAATGAGTCCCAACCCGGTCAACAATGAGTCCCTTCAATTTATCATCACGGAATACAGATACAGTAATTCTACGCTACATCACAGTTCTTGCTTTGCAGTCCCGTTACAGATGTAACTCTATTTTTTTACACTGTTTTGTACAACATTTTTCTGTTATCGATTGCTCTTGCTCTCTCTCAGTATATTATGCGTTGAGGCCTGTCATGATAGCAAATTTTTTAGGACGATATATTTTCCCAAAAACTATCAGGACAAGCAATAGTATCGTTGATGTTTTTTATGCCACTGATTTAATGATATTAGAGCGTAATAATTCAAGTACATCTTTTTTAAGAATAATTCACTTTTAATTCCAATTCTAAGAAGAATGAACATTGATATTGTAATGTTGAACAATAAATAAAATACCTTAAATAATGCCTTAACAGGCAATGTACTGCCAAACAAGTTTCCAACTGATTAAGAAAAAGTGCCAAGTAGGAATATTAATGACAACACAAGTAGATCAAAGCAACCTGTTTCGATTCAAGATGTGTACTACTTTTTAAAAGTCTGCAGCCTTTCATTAAACGCTGCTTTGTCAACATATTAAATAGCTACATCTCTTAAAATAGTAATGCCATACTGTATATAATGTGAGCATACACGTGCCATAATCATGTTAGTATTTGCATTGTTGGGCAAAGGGTTCCAGGACTGCAAGCTGACAGGAAACGGGAAATGTCCCAGCGTGTTTTTTTTTTTGTTCCCAGCTGAAGAAATTGGGTGGGATGGTTGAATGAATGTTGTCACTTTGAGGTTTTAAGTCGTGTTGTCTTTTTTCCGACTTCATACAAATTCGTCATGCCAGCTCGTTTGCCGTTAGCGGGATGGCCGCATTTATCTGGCTTGAATCCAAAATGTTCCCACATCGCCGCGGTGGCGTGAGGCTTTGGAACTAATTCCATTTATGCCGCTCAGTTTTCGGTAACTGCAGCTATTTGCTCGTCGTCCAAAACTCAGCTTCGTGTACGCGTGCGACCGCATTTCAAATGAACGCCTACACACATACAAGCGCACGCACACAGACTGACACGCACACGGCCAATCAGAGGGTCCCCGCTCATCGCTATCTCTGATTGGTTTAGAGACCACGATGAAACCCATCGTGTGTCTGCTTTCAAGTTGCAGAATTTTTTTTTTCTTTCTCAAGTGACTGGGCACCTGTAAGTACACTTGCGCTCTGTTTTTTTTTTGTTGGGGGGGGGGGGTTTGTTTGTTTGTTTGTTTGTTTGTTTGTTTTTGCTGCACCATTCAGAAATTAGGGTCAACCAAACCAAATTAGTTTTCAGTTTATAGGCCATGAATATACTAGTCGGCCCACTTGAGCTCAAATTGGGGTGAAAGTGGCCCCTAAACTAGAATGAGTTTGACAACCTTGTTGTAGGATGTAATGGAGCGTAACACAATTAATCATTATTTCATACACAGTACTGCGCCATGATCCGTCATGAAATAATGCTGTTTAACCTCTGGACTTTCCAATGCAATGTGATGCACCTTCAGGTTGATCTGTGCCCATTTAAGGTCACATGCACAGTTCATTCCCAGGGGTCTCTGGGATCAGCACTCTCCCACCCTCTGACAAAACTCGAAATAAATGATTTCAAGCATATTCTGCTCACTTAACCTCACATTTAATGGAGTGCGTTTAAAGATCGTGTTGTAGGACAGATGTTGAAACTAGGTGTGCTAGACAGCTCATCTCAAGGTGAACCTTTTACATTCCTATTTTAATCTCTGCTGGTTTGAACAAGGATTGGTTTTTTTTTGTTTTTTTTCATTATTCAAAGAAATTCAAATAAAACTCATATCTGTTACTGAAGAAATATGTAACTGTGATCCATATGTGTGCACGACTGTGGGTCAAACACATCTGTGTTACAGACATAAAAGAAATACGGTTACCCAGAAGTACTGCCAAAGGGCAGGCAAGCCTGGCAACAGCCTGGAGCCCCGAGCCGAAGGGGGCCCCTGGGAGACGACTGACATTGGCCCATATCAATGACAAAGCACAACACTGCAACAACGTGTCGCTGTGATGAAGCGCCACGTAGGGCCCCTTACTAGCTGTTGCTGGCTGGCGGGCCCGAGAGACAGCTTGTTATTATGTTTAATTCAGTGATAGTTTTTTTCCATCTGAGTTTGAACCATCCTATTTTGTTGGCCATCCTTGAACACACCGTACGCTGAGGCAAAACCGAACATGAAGTCAGTTTTGCTCTGCTTCTTTCCCAATCAGGCAGTTAATGGCCTTTGCTGTTGCAATTTACCTGTATTTCATCATGTTTATTTTTGTGTTGTGTGTAAACGCCAAAAGGTGACGTTAATTACTTATGCTGTTTGTGTTGTGCTTTTTGTCGTATCAGTGTGCTATTCCCGCTAGTATGCTAGCCAATATAATAATGAGCCTCATGTGAATTTGGCTTGTTTGTATACAGTAATTTAACTGCTGAACATGGTAATTTATTGGGTTCACTATTGTGTACATTTTAGATGCATGGGGTTGATGTCTCCCTGATTCTTCTGTCTGTGGTGTTGCAGAACACACTAAGTAAAAACACCCCTGGTTGTACCAGAAATGCTGACAGGATTTGAAAGAAATATAATTAAAAGCTCTGTGCACCTGGACAGGATCACAGGTTGAAAATGGCACAGCTAAAGACATTATAGTCACATAAGAGACAATTGGAAACGAAAGGAAAGAGAAATACTGTAACTAGGAAACTGGGGATGTGAGAGCAAATAATAAAAGCGAAAGACAGTCACTTCCCTTCGATGAAAAATCCAGTGGTCACATGAGCAACAGGGTGGGATGTAGAAATGGCTAAAATTGAAAAAAATAAAAAAAAATGTTTTTAGATGGTTGGCGCTGGCCTTTGATTCCTGCAAAGCCACATGCAGGCATCTTGTTTCTAACACATAACAGATGGCCCTAATGGCCCTACGAACCATGGCAGAGCCCTCTCCTTTTACCTTCCCTTCCAGAAACACGGAAACAAATGGAAACAACACGCTGACCTCCGCCTGACAAACCATAGCAGAGTGCAGTCATACGTCCACAGTGTCACTATCTATGTTGGATAGCTTGGGAATAATATAGACGCACAGTAACCCTTGTACATGAGACCAAGCTCAACGTACTTTGGATGTTTTCTCAAGTTAGAAGTGGGCTGAAATTTCCACGTTTGGGCATTTCCCTTTTGGTCACCTTGATTTGACACGACCATGTACACTATATACTGTATTGCCGTAACTTTCTTTTCTTTTTTTCCTGAAAGGAATATTTGACCGATTCTAAGAGCACACCACATCCAAGTCAGGCCATTGAAGATAAGCATCGTTGACAGCTTCCTTTGGCCCCACACCCAGCCACCTCTAGTACCTCTTTGGTAGACCAAGCACTGATTTCAACAACAGATAGTGGTCCAGCCATATGGTCCCCACCGCAAGAAATCACATAGTGTATATAGACACACCATCCAATCCAAACTCAGATTCAGCGACAAAGCTCCTTTTGTTCAACTACACTCATGGAAAAAAAGGAATGGCACACAAATTAGGTGCACGAATAAGTGCAACCATCAGTGTAGTGGCAAAAGGCAAAGGAGATGTTTTCTTGAACTTTTTCTTTTGCATGCTAAATTAGCACTAACAGAGCTTGTGGCAATAAACATGCAGACTTAAATAAGAGTGACGACATTCAGATTGTTTTTGCTAAATTGCTGATTGCAGTAATTATTGCAGCAAATGAGCAGCGTTACTTCCAAATTCATGTAAAAAACGACAAATGAAAAGCTCTTATCTCAAGGCACCACTGTAGTCTATTTCCTAATTTAGTCGATTTCCAAGGTGACAAAAAACATATAACATTCACTAGCCAGACTTTAAGTCCCACTTATACTCGTCCCCGTCCAAATTATTTCAATGACTTGTACACACAATGAGTGACATGGCAACAAACAGTGGTGGTCGAAGAGAGAGAGCCCATGATGTTTCAGCCACAGATGATTTAAAAATAGCAGCGGGACACTTTTTATATGTCCCATCAGTGGACAAAAGATGCTATCTGTATCTGTATCAAATACACTGTATTTGACCACCATCAGAAATAGGCAGGTGGCACTGCTTGCATTCGAAATTGAAACATGACTACATAACGGGCCCATGACACAAGACAGTTTTCCAGCCCAATTTGACAAAAATAATATTTTGGCCGAGCTGACTGCAGCTCATACGTGCAGCTCGAGTGATTGAGTGGCTGACCGGGGCATCTTACAGGCCTGACGTGTCACATAAAGACCCAAAGCTGAGCTCGGAAGTTTCGGTGGCTCTGACTGGTTTGGTGAGGGCCGGTGTTTACACAAGCATTGTGCGTTGTCACGCTGTCACGCTCGGTGGAGCTTTCAGGTCCTACCTGTTCCTTCTCTGACCTGTTCCCAGTCCTGTCCCTCGGGCTCCCACCGGCCCTGGACTGGCCCCCTTTCCTCTTCGCTTGATGGGAGGTCCGCCTCACCACCCTCCACGAGCTGCACACAGAGATGCCTTTGTCAGATGGGGTCCTGCTTTCCGGGAGGAAGTCTTGGTAAGAGTGCAGAGTGATTACAGTCACATAACCACAAAACCTAACTCTTGCGCTTGTATTTTTCCATAATGCCCTCAGTGGCTTTTCTCCATTCCTCCATTCCTCCATGAGCAGCAATTCAGTGGAAATTGTTGAAGGCCATCCTTCGGCCCTCGAGCAGAAGATACAGTCAAGCTAGCAGCACTAGAAGTCACTGTTATGTAGTGATGGTGAGTGTCAGGTGAGGTTTTAATACAATTTTAAAATAAACATTGTTCCACCAGAAAAAAGAAAAAAAAAACAGTAAAAATAAAAACAAATAACAGACTCTCTGTATAGTAATATAATGCCAGATGCTTTCCCGCAAACATTTTGATGGCATCATGCTCAAGGAATGAATTTGGAATGAATGTGGCACCTTATGGGGCAACAAACTAAATTTGGGGATTTATATAAAATATATATTGTACACCAGCACAGTGTACTAGTGGTTAGCATATCTGCTTCACAGTTTTGGGTTTGGGGTTAATTAAAGACTCTAGATTGTCCATAGAGTTGGCAGCCAATCAAGGTTGTACGCTGCCTCTCACCCAAAGTCAGTTTCGATCGACTCCAGTTTACCCGTGATCCTAATAACAACAAGCAAAAGTAGAAAATGAAATAGAATTAAAAAAATAATAATAATCAAAAATATTATAATAATAATAATAAACAGAATAAAATAGAAAATGGATTTAAAAAGACGGCATACACTAAATTGTAATGCAATTATTCCCCGATTCATTCGAGCCAATTACCAAAGAAAGGTCACAGTGATAAAATGATGACATTCCAGGTATTTTGTTGAGCTGAATGGGCTAAATAGATGATGAATAATTTAATAACATTTTGATCTCGCATCACATGTTTGATTCTGCCTCGTGTTTCATCCCTAATTTCTAAATTCCTTCCAGGCAACCAAGAGAGACTAGTCACAAAGTCTCCCTCTTCTCTGAGTCTCAATTTAAGATAGACTTTAAAGTTAAGTGGATATGCAAAGTGTTCAAGGTATGGATTCCATGCGCCTCGGTGACATACAGTATGTATCAAGTGAAGATCCAGTCAAATACAGAAATGAGTCTGGAACTTAAAGCCCACATTGATCATCTGTCAATCAAAGTGCACATATTATTCAAACTCACAACCACATCTAGAAGCTTTTTAAGAGTAATCAATTAACACGCATGTTTAGGAACTGTGGGAAGAAGCCAAACTACCTGCAGAAAACTCCCATAACACAGGAAGAACATGCAAACACCGCAAAAGACATGTGAGATTTTGACTTGCTGTGAGGCAGATACAATAGGTTAAGCCACATGCTTCATCACAATTGACCGACTCACCCACTGTTGATTGGGCATTGCCACAGAAGTAAGCATGTCAGCCATGGCTCCCAACATCTGGTCAGTGCGTCCCTGATTCTTCGGAAGCGCCTTCATTCTTGCCACCGAAGATGCACCTCTTCAACCTTGAGTCAACAATAGTTGTCAAATGTTGTGCCCTTTCGTCCCTCACTTTCCCGTCCTGCCGCTTTTTTTGTCTCGGGGCGTGCCGGAGCCTGTGTGTTAAACTGAGCCGCAGACTTCATACAAAGGAACGATTGGTTCTGGAGGAGGAACGTGGGACGTGCACTTGTGCAGGCGCTCTTGTTCCCATCTTATAATGAAAAAACGCATCCAAGATTTATTTGGGCCTCCTTGCGCTGTCTTCGTCTGCATCCGTATCCTCTTGTTGAGTTTTGCTGATGAGCTGTCCTGTCCTTCTCTTAGTGTCCAACTGGTGAGCCGAGACTCATCACCCTCCCTGGAATCCTCCTGTCTAGTTCTTCATTGGCTGCACAAGATCACCTCTCCCCCCCCCCCCCCCCCCCCAAAAAAAAACTCTCCTCCCTTCATCTTCCATTATTTTTCCCCTCCTTGTCGTCATTACTTGGATTCCTTGCTGAGTATCATAATAGCTTAATTTGTGCTACATCTTCTTGCCTTTCTTTGAAGAATACTTGTACCTCTTCCCTCCCTTGCCACAAATGCGTCCAAGTCGCAGCCAGTGACACATGGTGTGTGTGAACCCTTGAGCAGTAGGGGCAGCCCCAAATAAGGTATGAACACAAAACCCCAGAAGCCATCTATTTATGAGACTATCATCAATTGGACCAAGGTCTTATTCAACTCCTTTACATGCCCATGTGCTAAGAGTGTTGATGAGCAATGGAGTATTTCTTGACGCTACCTAAAAATGGTTGAGCCCCATGTGTTTAGAAGTGTTGTTGAAATTTGAGTACTTCATTGGACATTTCTTTGGTTTAAAAGTTAATTAGGTCTTTATTTGAAGTGACTCAACCGTAACAGTCTTTAATTCCAACAATGAGTCCACAAAGAATAGAGTTACTGAAGTCTCACAGCTGTTGTCAATAAAGTGCTCTTTTCAAAGACAGCCACTCATCACACTTGTAATATATCCTTTGAAAATTAGTTGCAAATATTTTATAATAAGAAGAATATAATGCACGACTTCAGTTCAACTTTAGAGAACACGCTATCCAGATGAATAAATATGACTGACACAATTTGAAAACTTTTCTTGGGAAATATTTTTTTATTTAAACTGATTAAAATAATTTCTGTTAAAAATGTTTGTTAAGAGATCAACACACATCATGCGTCTGAGTAACATCTATTTTGATGTACATCACAGTTATTAAAATGTATATTCATTGTCAGAAATACTACAAAAAGTTGTGCATTTGGAGTTGTTCCTACCGTTTACCCAAAAGGATGCAAAAAGTGAAGTTCTGCTGCAAACCTCTGCACAAACATGTTACATTGAGCTACATAGAGCTTATAATTTATAGTTCATTCATAATTACAGTATGTATTTGTGGGGTGGGGGGTGGATTTCTTTTCGTGTGCAAATTTTTCTATCACGAGAGCAGACTCTAAGCTAAAGTTGTTGCTTCTTGGGCCCACACAAAGAGTTACTGAAAAGAGTCACCTTTTTTTCTTGCACAGTGGTTTGTTGCCATTATTCTGCATTTTTCAGGAGTTTTCCCTCACCTGTCACCAGACGAGTTATTCTTGTGTCTTCTGATACTTTGGGACATCATAGAGATGAAACATGATAAACGGCAGCATCTCCCTAATTGTAAATCTCAATTATAGTCAACCAAATGTTTGTTAGTCCATCTTGGACACAAGCTCATATTTCGCTCTTTGGTCTATTGACATAAAATGTTCTTAGCCACTCTGGATCAGATCAAATTGCTGCAGTGAGGATGCCCGGTACAGACTGCATGGGCCCCAAATTGGGCCAAGTGACATAATCACGTGTCCTTGAGTCGAGTACAATTATCCACTTCTCCTCGTAGTAACTTTCCCTATATCGTTCGAAATGTCCTTGCCTGGCATGAATACATTTAGTTCTTTGTCCTCACTGACCTCCTCCCATTTATTTGATTCCCTAACGATGCAATAGCAGACAGGGATTCTTTTACATGGAAAAGTTAAGTGCTGGTAAAACCAGTCCTGGACCAAGTGCCAACACTCTAATATTAGCTGAGCCCATGGCCGTATGCAGAATCACTCACTAAGCAGGCTAAATTTAGCGCTGTATTTCCCAAGCCTCTCTCCAATGTCTTCTTCTCTCACACTGACCTCTGCTGGGTTGAATTATGCCTGCTGAGGGATCACACTTGAGAGATGGGGGTCCAGAAGGGTGGCGGGGTCCTGCAACAAATGTCAAATAAAGGATTCATTAAGAAAGGATGTTTTTGTGGACGTCAAGAGTGTGTTTGTGCACGTGTATGAGGTTGCCCTCCCGTGTGCACAAGCGATATCACCGATGCTTTCTCCTCTCAATAGCAGATCATCTGTAATTCACTACATCAGCCGCACTTCATTCTAATTCTAATTTCGTGTCCGATCAGTCACATTGTCTTAAAAAGATGGCTTGATAGTGACCAATGTGTTGTGATCATCAATGGTGTCATCAAAGAGTGTCTGATAGTCAATGGTGGGAAGAACAAACAGGCCTACTCTGTTACTTTTCAGGTGTACTGTTAACAGGATTTCTCTAGTGACTTTTTACTTGTATTCTCTCCAGTTGAAAACGGTACTTTCTACCCCTTACTTTGTCAAATTAGGCTGGTTACGTCTTTCAACCTCCACATACAATGACACAACATTTTTAAAAAAAGAAGGAAAATGTTGGATGTTGATTGAGATCTTGAGGACATAAGCTGGAAAAAAAAACAGGACCAGCAGCGAGATGGAGAAACATCAACCCGGGAGTGCCAGGTGAAAACCCACGCAGGTACGGGGAGAACATGCAAACTCCACACAGGTGGGGTCGGGACTTGAACCCCGGTCCTCAGAGCTGTGAGTCAGGTGTGCTAACCAGTCGGACACCGTGCCGCCCCTACATCAGCATGGCGTTCAAAAATTCGCTGTCAACTCTAAAACAAAACACACGAATGTAATGCTTTTATCAGCAGCTAATTTTTTTTAAAAAAAAACATATCCAGGTGCAATCCTGATTATCCTGTCAGAATTGAGATTGTTCCAAATGTTCTTCTCAATTCTATTCTTCGCTAAAAAAAAGAGGTAAACAAACTATTTTGTGTGCTGTTTTTTTATGGGCATATTATTATTATGTTATGAAAACAGGTATTGTATGTAATTGAATTTTTACTTTGGTACCTAAGTACATTTCAGTCTCTACTTCAGTACTTTACTGGAGTACAGGAGTTGAATCAATGTTTCCACTTTTACCAGCGTGGTTTCTTACACAAGTATCTGTACATCTTACTTACTTTTGACACCTCTGCTGGTAGCACAGTATGTGGCCTGAACATTTGGTTCCACCACACCAAATAAGCATGACTCACTTACAAGTGCTGCATTTCACTATTTGGTCTCAGGGAGGCAGACTTGATCCCCAGTAGAGCGGAAGTGTTGCACAACCCCAGCAGCATGAGCAAGAGCGAGAGAAAACACAGCAGGGTTAATCGGTTTACACGCACTCTTTGACCACATGTGATTGAGGCCCCGGTGCGTTGAATAAACTTGTTAATGCGATGTTCTTGTCCACATTCAGTTAGTTGCTCCGAGGCATAAATAGGGTGCAGTGTGGTCCAAAATTGGAGAAACCTCAAGGTGAACAATTCACGAATCTTGAAGTTGCTTCCGGAAAGAAATCGCAATCCGCTTTAATTGTTGGTATCCCTCTTGGAATAGAGTAGAAACAAACAGTTTTGAGAGGGAGAAGCAGGACTTGTGAGGAGGTGCGACAGCTTGACAAAAATGGGAAGAAAAAAAAAGCTGTATTTTTAAACCTGCCAAGCTAACTTCAGCTATGTTAATGGCAAAATTAATTAATTTTTAGAGAGGAGACACGAAAAGAACTATATTGTGATACGAGTTTCATTTGTTACATGACCATGCTTTTAACACAAAACGCTTTTTCAAATCATCTTTCCCCAATGAAATGAATGAAAAGGCCATTAATTCGTTCCAGCATCCCACCCCAAAAAACAAAAACAAAAAAAAATATGTTTTTTAATACGGAAAATATAGCTCTAGAATATTTTACTTCATAAAAACATATATTACTAACATAATTAAATAGAATTTGAAGAATTAAACAGTTTGTGCATCATGATTAGTTCATTCCGGCACCGGGCGGAAGACTCAGTGAACTGCACTAATATTAGTCATTTTACGCAGAGGATAAAGAATACAAGCCTGTGAGTATTGTTAAACTGTCAGTCTACATGTGTTGCTGCACCATTCTGCAGCTTGTTGTGGACTGAGTATCTCAAGGCACCACTGTTCTTATTCTTGTTTTCAGCTTTTTTTCCTATTCAGGTCGCCATTTTGGGGCTGACGCTTTGGCATGTAGGTTCTTATGGGTGAATTCCCTTCCTGATTCCATCCGTTCCTATTTATGGGACTGAGTTGAGTTGGCTCGTGTGTGTGTGTGCGTGCATGTGTGAGCGTGTCCGTGTGTGTTTTGCCTCATCATGCCCATGTGTTTCCATTCATGTGTGTGTGTGCGTGTCATCTCTGTCATGGGAACAATTACCACCCACATCCCCCTGGCTTAGCGCAACACCAGGAGTGGGTTTGTTTGTCCCAGCGAATGGATTTGCATGGGGAAAAGAGAATCAAGACACTAGTGACTCCCAAGACACGGTGGGGCCTGTGATTCAGTCGCAGAGCTGATTTGGACATTGAGAGGTTTGCTCTGATGACACAACAGACGGGCCGAGGAGGCTGTCAGTGGACTGAGAGAGCTGTGGAGGCAAGTGAGAAAGATGAGCAAGAGAGGGGAGGGGTTATCAGACGACTTTAGCAGACTGTGAGGGGAGCAAGGGTGGTTGCCACTGTCTGTTTCTTTGGCTTAATCCTTAAATCTTCTGTAATCGGGATGAGAAGGAGAGAGCATGCTGCCTGACTTAGGACTGCACAGTCTATGTTAGGACCTGCAAGGACAGAAAACCTAACTGGTCATTACAAGAGATGGAGGGAGGGGGCAGAGTAGAGCCACAGTCACTTTGGGGAACTTAAACCTAACCCGTTTCTTAAAAGAGGAGAGTCGAGCACAACGAGATGCTTTTCAGCCATCAACACAGAGGAAAAAGAAGAGGACTCTCTCTGGTTGGATTCTTTTAGGGTGAGACTTATTGCGATGCATCTACAATACGTTTCTTGTGGTAACAGGGAAAACAACTTACATTTGTGCAACGCAGTCAAGGAGTCATGGGTCATGTTTGGAAGTTAAAAGAAGCTCGAGCAGTGGAGAGGTGACGCGGAAGATACGGCTTGGCAGGAAGTCGAAGCCGCAACAGAAGTTGAAGTTTAAAAAAAAAACTAGCAATCTTTGTGCTAAGGACGATTTGTTTGAGTCACAGAAAATGTGACGGAAACAGAGCATATGCAATAGTCGGGTGAAATGTTCATCCAAAAGATGCCAAGTGTAATAGCTGTCAGCAGGTGGAACCCATTTGTTATGGTTGTTGAGACATTATTAGCAATTATCAAAAGCTGTGCTGTGAGTTAAAAAAGAAGTACTTGCGTTATGTCAAACGTAAAAACAGTCATTTGGAGAAAATGGAGAAGAGTTTTATAGTTTTTGCTTCCTCTCTTTGAAAAAGAAGAAACATGATTTCAAACATGTCTAAATAAAAAAAAAAAAAAAAGTAATGTATTTTTTTTCTTATTACTCCTCCAGTCTCCTCATACATATTCTACCTATTCAATACACATGCTTCACTCAAAGATGGACATCAGGGCTCGATGAGGAGTAAATACATGAGGTGTAGTACTGTGCCGTATGTCTCTGCTCCTCCAAATAAACTTGCCAGCACAACATGAAGGCCAACCTTTGACTGTAGCTTGTTCCAGGGGTGCTGGTAGAGGTTTAGGGCCCCATGCAAATCCCAAATATCATTCCCCTTCAGCATGTGACGTCAGCCCTGTCTCAGCCCTCATTGCCGTCAGGCTGTCAGGAAGAGTCACTAGCGGACCTGCCACATGCCACTTAGCAGCATTGCTGACGTCTGGACAGTCTGACTCGCAATTCCCCACCACATCTGTTAGTGTAGCTTTGACGGAGCTGCAGAAGCCTAGCTTTCTGGTGTTCTTTTGATGATCCCTAAATTCCTTGCAACTGTACATCGAGGAACATTGTCCTTAAAGAGCTTGACTATTTTGTCACGCACTTGTTCGCAAAGAGGTGAACCTCGCCCCATCTTTGCTTGTGAATGACTGAGCAATTCTGGGAAGCTCCTTTTATATCCATGGCACCCACCTGTTCCCAATGAGCCTGTTCACCTGTGGGATGTTCCAAACAGGTGTGTGATGAGCATTCCGCAACTCTTTTTTGCCACCTGTCCCAGCTTTTTTGGAACGTGTTGCAGCCATAAAATTCTAAGTTAATGATTATTTGCTAAAAACAATAAAGTTTATCAGTTTGAACATTAAATATCTTGTCTTTGTAGTGTATTCAATTAAATATAGGTTGAACATGATTTGCTAATCATTGTATTCTGTTCTTATTTATGTTTAACACAACGTCCCAACTTCATTAGAATTGGGGTTGTATGCTGAAGACTCCCTGCTGTTACTTTCAGTCCTGTTACTCAAATGAGTACAATTTCGGTACAATAAAACAAAATTCAATTACCTGATATGGGCCAAAACAAATTTTCAATGATCAAATTTAGAGTTGAAAAAAGACAGAATATTTTGTTTATTTGGCGAGGGTTACAACAAGCAAATGACACTGCTTCGGTGGAACGGCCCAAATACACCAACATTGATGCTCCAATTACAGTATGTCCTTCCTCATCTCCCTCCTCCAATGCTCCTACTCATTCATAGTAGTTTCACAGTTTACGGTCGAAGTCAAAATGATGATTGTATTTGAGCGGGTATTCAGTCATGCTCCTCTCTTGTCCGTTAATGGTCTGGACGAGTTAAAAAGAAAAAATACCGGCAAAAGGTATAATGCACAGGCAGCTTATGCATCAAGTAAATCAGGATAAGTAGGGCTGAAATGAGGTGAAATGAGGCTTCCATCAAGCCGTCTCAGCTCACCACCTAACCTGCAACACGTTAACGACAAAGGTGCTCCATTGTTATCAAATGGACAATAGAAAATGTGATCCTTTGAGTAGAGTGAGTGTGCTCTCTCTGGTTGCTGTAAATTAACCCGCCTGTTACGGTTAGTCAAATGGCCACACAAGGAAGTTATATTTGTGTCAATATCTTTCCGTTCCAGATGAGAATGGTGCACAGAAGACAATACACCCTGCTGTGATCCCGGCAGAAGGAGCCGGGCGGTAGGGGGCTCATGGCCTCGACATGTGACGATCCCCGCTTGGGCGCGGGCCCATCTGAGGATTCTGAGATGAATCTGGATGATTCCGACTCTGGAAGTGTCCTTTCTGATGACTCAACGCTTCCTAACTTTGAGAGAGATGACAAGTATGCAGAGCCTCCTAAGACACTATATGTGGCATGTGTTCGGAATGATCCCATCTCCCTGCGAAGGATACTGGAGCGAGGCGTTACCAAGGAAGAGGCCATGGAGCTGGACATTAACAGCAGGGTGAGAAGAATTGTAATTAACGTCAAGACAATAACAGTTTTTACAAAGATAATAATAATGCTCTACCTTAATAGACGCCATGTAAGTAACAATTTATTTTGTACAGCTTTTATATTGGACCTCATTGGGTCGCTAATTAACCTTTACTCATTTTATATTTTGTTTAGGCTGTTTTCTTTTTGCTAATTTAAATGTTGTTATCCATCCATCCATCCATCCATCCATTTTCTACCGCTTATCCGAGGTCGGGTCACGGGGGCAGTAGCTTTAGCAGGGACGCCCAGACTTCCCTCTCCCCAGCCACTTCATCCACCTCTTCCGGGGGCATCCCGAGGCGTTCCCAGGCCAGCCGAAGGATGTATTCTCTCCTGTCCTGCCCAGAACACCTCATCAGGGAGGCATCCAAATCAGATACCCCAGTCACCTCATCTGGCTCCTCTCGATGTGGAGGAGCAGCGGCTCTACTCTGAGATCCTCCCGGATGACCGAGCTTCTCACCCTGTCTCTAAGGGAGAGCCCGGACACCCTGCGGAGGAAACTCATTTCAGCCACTTGTATCTGGCAGGATCTCATCCCCCGACCTGGAGAGGGCACGCCACCCTTTTCCGACTGAGGACCGTAGTCTCAGATTTGGAGGTGCTGATTCTCATCCCAGCCGCTTCACACTCCACGCTCCAGTGTGAGTTGGAGGTCACGGCTTGATGAAGCCAAGAGAACCACATCATCTGCAAAAAGCAGAGATGCAATACTGAGGCCACCAAACCGGAACCCCTCTACACCTCGGCTGCGCCTAGAAATTCTGTCCATAAAAGTTATGAACACAATCGGTGACAAAGGGCAGCCTTGGCGTAGTCCAACCCTCACCAGAAACGAGTCCGACTTACTACCAGATATGCGGACCAAACTCTGACTCCGGTCATACAGGGACCGAACAGACCGTATCAGGGGGTTCGGTACCCCATACTCCCGAAGCACACCCCATAGGACCCCCCGAGGGACACGGTCGAACGCCTTCTCCAAGTCCCTGAATCTGAGATTCAACTTCCCGACGGACCCTCCTCTCCAGCACCCCTGAATAGACCTTACCAGGGAGGCTAAGGAGTGTGATCCCCCTGTAGTTGGAACACACCCTCCGGTCCCCCTTCTGAAAAAGGGGACCACCACCCCAGCCTGCCAATCCAGAGGCACTGTCCCCGATGTCCACGCGATGTTGCAGAGGCGTGTCAACCAGGACAGCCCTACAACATCCAGAGCCTTGAGGAACTCCGGGTGAATCTCATCCACCCCCGGGGCCTTGCCACCGAGGAGCTTTTTAACCACCTCGTTGACCTCAACCCCAGAGATAGTATAGCCCGCCTCAGAGAACCCAGACTCTGCTCCCTCATGGGAAGGCAGGTGGGTGGAATTGAGGAGGTCTTCGAAGTATTGTCCCCACCGACTCACAAGTGCACGTGTGGACGCCCTTATGCTTGAACATGGTGTTCGTTATGGACAATCCATGATGACCACAGAAGTCCAATAACAGAACATCGCTCGGGTTCTGATCAGGGGGGGCGTTCCTCCCAATCACACCCTTCCAGGTCTCACTGTCATTGCCCACGTGAGCATTGAAGTCCGCCAGCAGAACGAAGGAGTCCCCAGCGGGAGCGCTCTCCAGCACCCCCTCCAAGGACTCCAAAAAGGGTGTGTACTCTGAACTGCTGTTTGGTGCATAGGCACAAACAACAGTCAGAACCCGTCCCCCCACCCGAAAGCGGAGGGAGGCTACCTTCTCCTCCACCGGGGTGAACCCCAACGTACAGGCGCCGTGCCGGGGAACAATAAGTATACCCACACCTGTTCGGCGCCTCTCACCGTGGGCAACTCCAGAATGGAAGAGAGTCCAACCCCTCTCGAGAGGACTAGTACTAGAGCCCAAGCTGTGCGTGGAGGCGAGTCCGACTATATCTAGTCGGAACTTCTCGACCCCACACACCAGCTCGGGCTCATTCCCAGCCAGAGAGGTGACATTACACGTCCCTAGAGCCATCTTCTCTAGCCGGGGATCGGATCGCCAAGGTCCCCGCCTTCGGCCACTGCCCAGCTCGCACTGCCCCCGACCCCTATGGCCCCACCCATAGGTCGTGAGCCCATGGGAAGATGTTGTTCAATAAAATGTTGTTATTTTATTTAATCTAATTTATTAGACTGGTATCTGTCAATAAAGACTAAAAAAATACAGCGGTGCCTTGAGATATGAGTCTAATTCGTTACCTGACCACGCTCATAACGCTAAATACTGGTATCTCAAATAATCGTTCCCCATTCAAATCAATGGAAATGCCATTAATCTGTTCTAGCCTCCCTGAAAAAAAAATAAACAAAATGTTTTTTTTTTGTTTTTTTTGTTTTTTAATGAGGCAAATAGCACTCTATAACATTGAAGTTATAAATACATAATAATAATAGCAATAACATAATTAAATTGAATGTAAAGAATTAAAATGTCTGTGGATCTGATTAATTCATTGCAGCGTCATCTGGTGTGCATGACTTGGCCACCCGGGGCAGTACAATACAGTCATGCAGACACAAACGAATGAGTTTTACAACTAATGTAAAAAGTAACTCAGTAAACTGCAATAAGATCAGTTGTTTTTCACCGAGGATGAAGAATATATGTATTGTTATATTGTCTGTCGAAATGTGTTGCTGCACTGTTTTTAAACATATTTTGCTTAAAGGGTTATAACACAGAGACACCACTATATGTTAGCCTGCTTATGGAGTTTTGCATTGCTTGTTAGTAATAAGCTAAGCGGATTGTGTTTAATACACAACGTATAATTCTCTTTGTTTTATTTTTAGTTTAACAGCAAACTTCAACTGGGACTGGCAATAAACAGCTTGAAGCTTGTTTTTTGAAGAATTGTATCTGCCAAACAGCTGCCTGTTGTGAAATGAGTTGAGTTGCGTTCACTGCCACCATACGGCACTCATATATTAAATTCTTGCCGGCAAGTCAAGACAAAAAAAATCAGCCGAACAACGGCAAATATGTCAAAAAAATCTTAAGTCAGGTCACTCTTGTCTCAAGGCACCACTGTATAAGAATAATGGTCAGTGAAAGAGTGGGTCCATTTTTTGGGGACACTCTGTATGTAGCTTGTCTGTGTTGCTGCCTGTCAGAGTGGACTGATGGTGGCTGTGAGCAAAGGATTTGTGGACATCGTCACTACGCTGCATGTATGCCCTCTAATAGACGTAAACCACCAAGACAATGATGGGAACTCTGCACTTATGATTGCAGCCCAAGCTGGTAATTTCCACCACAATTGGGGTACCACACACCCAGGGATGAAGCCAGCATTCATTTCAGGCCGATGTTTTCTTTATCCAGGCTTCGTCACTATTCTAAACTACATTCTCAATTACTACTCTGCTGTGGACACTGAGGTCAGGGATCCCCGTGGCTTTACTGCCCTGATCAAGGCAGGCCTGCAGGGCAGAGAGGACTGCGTGTCGGCGTTGCTCATGCATGGTAAGTTAATGCATCAATCAATAAGGGGATAATTAAAGGTTTTACATATGCTATTGTTTTCTTTAAAAAAAAAAAAAGAGGTCTGTTAATGAATTATTACAACTTAAACTGCTAAGTAACTAATCTTCAAAATGAACCCCCCATAACAGTCCTGTATAATTGCGTGATACTGCAGCTAAATATGGTGTCAGAGAATGGCAAACAAATTTAACATTTACAAGCTATGTTTGACTGTCCAGAATTAGGATTGTATATATCAACAATGTCTTTCTGACTAGTCATAGTTACATTTTAAAAGTCAGAATTTTCATTCAAGATATCTGTAACCTAGCACGGTAGACAACCGGTTAGCACAGTCACCTCACAGTTCAGAGGTCGTGGGTTTGAATCCGGACTTCAGCCTACTCCGGTTTCCTACCACATTCCAAAAAGAATTGTTTGTGTTAACTGACGAACTCTAAATTGTCCTTCGCTGTGAACGTGAATGGTTGCTTGTCCCTATGTGTCCTACAGTTGTCTGGCGACCAGTCTAGGGCGCACCTTGTCTCTCACCTGAAGTTAGCTGGGATCAGCTCAGCACACAGGTGACCCTAATGAGGATAAGTGGTATAGATAATGGATGGCTGGATATCTGTAACACAATTGTGACGAGTCAAAATGACAGATAGAGATATCTGTATTCCAGTTTTTACGAGTCAAACAATGCAACAATCATTTCGCCTTGGACAAATGACGTCACTTTTGCCATTCATGTGTATGGGGTTTGTCATACAGATATAAACAATTCAGTTGCATGTTAATTACTGATATCTGCAACTTCATTGTACAAGTGAAATTATTGCTATTCAAATGAGATTGTAGATATCACAAACTGGAGTTCCAGATATCTACAATTTAGATGCAGATATACGTAATTCACTTAGTGGATATCTGCAACTGAACTATATCTCATATCTGTAATGAGAAACCCCATACACAGGCAAAAGTGGCATTTCGACTTTTGGCAAAATTACGTTGCAGATGTGTAAAATGACAATTGTGGTCAGGAAGACAGTAATTGCAGGTATCGGAAACAAATCTTTTTGATTAGGCAAAACTGAATTACAGATATCTGCAACACATATCCAGTCTAGCTGTTAAATGTTAAAAGGGCTTTCCATAGTCAGATGTGTTCATCCACTCGATGAATTGAGTTCCAAAAGTGGCCACATGGTGGGGTTCTTTGAATGTCTGTTCATCCAGCCATTCCTTTTCTGTACCTCTTATCCTTATTCGGGTAGCAGGTGTGCTGCCGCCTATCCCTGCTAACATTGGACGACAGGCGGGGTAGCTACACCTTCTTCGCCAGCCAATCACAGCGCACATACAAACAACCATTCACATTCACACCAACTGACAATTTAGAGTTTGGCAATTTGGGAGGAAACCTGGAAAAACCTGGAAAACCCCCACAGAAGCACAGGGAGAACATGCAAACGCCACACAATTGAAATTGAATTGAAATTCTTGAAAAAAATGAAAACTGAAAAAAAAAAACTCAAACCTCAGAACTGTGAACCATTAGCCATTGTTATGAAGCAGAAATGGATTATGCTTGATACTTGTAAATTAATATTTGAGTTAATAATAATAATACTAATAAGAATATTTTACACTGATATCACACTTTTCTAAACACTCATTCTTGCCCCACACAGCGATGACATGCACTCAGGCGGGGTACGACCGAGCGACCCTCAAGTTGCTGGGAGTACTCTTGTCCTCTGAGCCACCCACTTGATACACTTGAATTGATACATTCCCTCTTTTGCAATGTGCAGGTGCCGATATGAATGCAATGGACTATGTTCAAGGGCGCGGCCTGAAAGATTGGGTTTTGAAGACAGGAAGATTTGAGACATTGAACAGAATACGTTATCTGCAGGCTCATCCTGTCGCTGAACAGTTTTGTGCCAGCTACGCACCTGAGTGGCCAGAGCTCAAGCAGCTGGTGGCAAAGGCCACCGCCACCAAAACCACGGGTCAGAAACTGCGGCAGCGCTTAAACGATAGCTTCACTTTCAGCTTCCCTCAGGACCCCCAAGACAACGGGGTGATGGACCACATGGTGCGTATGACCACAAGCATCCACAGCCCCTTTGTAGCCACCGCTTGCCATCCGCTGTGTCCCAGCAGCCCCCCAGAAATTGGGAAGAGGCGCTTTGCTCTTCCCGAACTACTTGAGAAGCACAGCAACAAGGAGCTGGAGGAAAGCACAGTGTCTCACAGCAACGGATCCCTCGCATCCTATTCTCCCAGCGCTGCATCAGTCGCCTCGGTATCCCTGACCTCCTGCTGCCAGGAGGCAGAGCGCAGGGAGAGCGCCCCACCCGGGAGCATGAGAGGCTTTATTCCCCGCAGCATGGCGCACAGGAACAGCATCTTCCCCTCTGGCTGTGTTCCGAAAATTGAAGTGACCAAATCTGGCGAGCCTACGCCGAAGAAAGAGAAGAAGAAGAAAAGGCAGAAGGGCTACCTGGAGCCTCCTGTGTGGAAGTACAAGGAGGCCAAGGAGGAAAAAAAGAGGGAGAAGAAGCAAAAGGAAAAGGAAAAGGAATTAGAGCAAGAGAGAATATCCAAGGGGTCCAAAAAATAGAAACTAAACATGACCCAAATTGAGCGTTTCCAAAGAAGATTGTTGATTCTGTGGAAGACTATTTTGACACAAAGTTCGTGTATGAGCTGATGGCGTAAATATGCAATTTTCCAATTAGGTTTTAGCCATTTATATACTGTAGGGTGATAAAACATAAAGGAGTAGTAGTAAAAGTGTCACTTGCTGCTGCACTGGCATTATTTTACCAAGTTAAAGTCCCTGTAAAGTGAACATAAATGTCTTCTAAATTTGACGCACAACAGAGAGAGGTGTCATTAACAACCCTGACAAATTTGAATGGTTCAAACAAATTGCCAATATACAAATTTAAACTTCAAAATCGGGAAAAATCAAGCTTTTATTCCCGCTCTCAAACTCTGTGGCCATGTCTGCTGAATGCATCAAACAATGTCCTGCTGAAAAAGGGATTCTACTTCATTCAGCAACATCCTGAGCTATACACATTCCGTCATGTTTGATGTATGAAAGTGTATCTGGGAGGTGCTACTCACCAGATTCAGCAGCTTGCAAGCTAAGAGGATTCCAGGGCTCCTCTTGGTCGGCGGATGGACGCCAGGCTAGTCTGCGGCGTCACCTCCTCACTTGGAATTTAAGCTGTTCTGTAAATTGTGACAGCCAGGGAAGATGCATATTCGAGGTCTAGGCATAGCTAGCTAGCTAACTGCACGCTGTAGTGTTTGAAATTATACAGTGGCGTAGGGGCGGCTCATGTCCCCGAGCGCCTCACTTGGTGCTGATTCAGCCACGCCCCAAAAAATCAGGAAAACTAAAATGGTGAAAACCGGTTTAACGCTATATCTCCACGATTACTTCATAGTTCCGTCTTTTCACGTTTACAGAAATTATCTTCAAACGTGTATAATATATTTACAAACAAAATCTCTCAATTCACTTTACAGGTTCTTTAAGCATTTGGATCAAAATCACCATTTTGACCTGTAATAATGAGGTCATATTTGGGCATATTAACCCTAACCCAGGTGCATTTTGTGTCCTCATGACAGGACTTTTATCACTTTTCTCAGGGAGTTACATCCATTAGTTTTCACTGAATCTTAGGTTTTCTATGCTACCACTGAAAGATATCTCTAACTCAAACATACTGTGTGTCCATCTTATTAAATGGAGACAATTATTCCAAACATCATCGGTCAGACTGCGTTTCTCTTCCTCTAGCTAAGAATTCCATTACCGTAATGTGTTGAATGTGGTGACATAATACATAAAGGCAATGTATAGTTCCCACTTCCTGGAACAAGACTATATTTTCCAAAGCTATCTCCACAATCGTGAACTTAAAAAAGTTGACTGTTTCATAGAAATTCTGAAAAGAATTAATGTACAGTACATAGCAGTCAATGACTGCGGATGATGTTCCTCTTGTCTGACACGTAACCTTAGCTACTTACTCACTGACAATTAAGTTTCACTGAGTTATCTTAAGGCACCAATAATGCACTCGCTCAAGTGGCATGCAATGGCTTTTGAACTCTGAACCTCAGAAATCTTTTAATCCGATGTGCAGGATGGTTACGTAACAATTAACTTCGATTGGCTGATTGTGTCTTCTCCGTTTGCGACGAAAGCTAAAAAACCAAAGACATTAGTGTTGTTGTTGTGGTCATTTAAAGACTGTTGCGTCACGTTAGAATATTTTTAGTATAATGTCTCATTTCCTCTTCTCCAAGGGAACTTGCTGACTTTAGGTCAGCGCTGGGATAAATACATCTCCGGAGTGCAGTGAAGGAGCACATTAGATGAGTAAATAAGGCGTGACCTGGGTCAAGATGGACACAATTAGACCTGTGACCTCCTTATAAATGTGGCTCAAAGTTACAAATATACAGCTACAATTGTACTCTCAGACCAAACAAATAAGGCTTTTTTTTACTGAGATGAAGCGACCTCAAATACAGGCCTGTGTAAAATACAAAGAACAATGTGCTCTCTTTTTTACACGGCAGCTCATGTGAGAGCATCCAGCTGTCTCTGAAGCCCGAAAGCAAAAAGATGGCAGAGCCTGAGCACAAGCGAATTGGGGGATGTAGATGAATAACAACAAAACATTTCTTTCTGGCATCAAAGAGCAACAGGAAAAAGTTTGACTGCCGTCAATAATACAGCAGAGGCAATCACCAATCATATAAGAGGTAAACCACCATCATTGTATTTCGTATACACCCTAGGAAAGTGGTTCTCAACTGTTGTGACCCCGGGACCCGCATCTCCCCGTTTTTGCAAGCATATCACGAGCCAAGATATCTGCTAGCCCGAGGCTGAGCTGCACTGTATTTGTTTACATGTTCGTAGAGGTGTGAGGAAGGTACAGTCTTCTCCCACCATTTGTTGGGGATATGGACTGACCCCTGCAGCGAATAGAGCTGTAATCCGCTACATGCGGAACGTCACATGATCAAACCCGAAAAACGGTTTAGCTGACATCCTGTGTATGCTACACTACGAGCACTGGTTTGATGCCAGGATTGTTTTGAAGCCGAACTTGATAACATTTTGTTTTCTTTATGGCTTTCTTTATACAAATGAGATATGCTGTATGTAAACATGAATCAAACCTAAACTTCGGCTATTGTCATCTTCGGTGGCTCTATGATGACATCTGTTGTTAAAAAAGACATTGTAGACATTTAAAGTTCCCACGGGTGCTATATTACGGTCCCCTTCACCATTTACCAGAGCAGAGAGGAAGTGATTTTACCTATTTTGCCAAATCCGGAAGTATGTTGCAAATACTGGATGGCTCATAATTGCTGCAAAGCACTATTTGAAGCTATACAACTTACTTCAACATAGTTCCATGACAACATGATTCCACAAGATGGTGCCAAAACATCCATCCATCCATTTTCCAAACAGCTTAGCCTAACTAGGGTCACGGGCGTGCTGGAGTCTATCCCAGCTATCTTCGGGCGTGAGGCGAGGTATACCCTGGGCTGGTCGCCAGCCAATCGCAGGGCACATAGAAACAAACAACCATACGCACTCACATTCACACCTACGGAGAATTTAGTGTCTTCAATTAACCTACCATGCATGTTTTTTTGGGATGTGGGAGGAAACCGGAGTACCCGGGTAAAACCCACGCAGGCACAGAGAGAACATGCAAACTCAGAACTGTGAGGCAGATGCGCTAACCAGTCGACCACCGTGCTGCCGGTACCAAATCAATACTTTTATATTCGACAGTGCTGAATAGCTAGGGTTTTCAGCAAACAATTCCATTGCAACATGCTGGCAATTTTTTTTGTTTTGAGTTTGTTGTCACATTTCTGTCGGGCCAATTATTATTATTATTACTCGTGCACTCATTGTAGTAGTCTCGCCACGCTGCACTATTTGCGTATCTGTTGTTGACCAATACTGGCCACTCATGCCAGAGTAGCATCTGCTCCATTTGCACACTGACTGAGGAGAATCTGCAACAATTGCACAATCAACATTGTCCCAGATTATTGCACTACTCGCTTGAAGTCTCGGCGCCCTTTGCACAATGGTCATTGCACCGGACTATTGCAATATTAGTCATTCGAACTGCTCTGCATCTTTTTGCACAATTGTCAAAAAAAAAAAAAAAAAAAGTACCGGCATTACCAGATAACTAGCAACCCTTTATTGCTCAGTGACTGTTTTTTTGTTATTTGTGTCAATGTCTTTATGTCTCAAAATTGTCTGTTGTCGTACTAGAGCGGCTCCAATTACCGGAGACAAATTCCTTGTGTGTTTTATGGACATACATGCCAAATAAAGATGATTCTGATTCTGATTCTGAAATAACGGAGCAGAGGTTAAAAAAAACAACTTTGAATAGGTGAATCCACAAGATTTGAATCAAAAATATATGAGGAAACACTTTACACTTCGTGTCCCTTACCTAATATGTTCTGTGTTCTTGGTATGCTTCTAAACCGTACGGGAAAATATAAATATAGTGGTGCCTTGAGAAATGAGTGACTAGACTAACAACTTTGAGGAAGGTCTGCTTCGCTTAATGCTAACAAACAATACGGGCCATAGAGGTGTTAACAAGCAGCACTGGTGCCGCTCTGTTATAACCCTTTAAGCAACGGATATTTGAAAACAAACAAGTTGAAAATCACTGCCGTATGAGATGTTCAATAAGACTATCAGGCTGCAACGATAGGATAAGGTCCCTCATTCGAATGATGTGGAAAATCCAAATTGAAGAAAGGGAGACCTTTTTGAGATTTCAACTTCTGATACAACCACACAACATTTTAACTTAATGGGATCTCAATAGAAATGTGTGTGGTGGACTCAGAAGAGAGACAACAGTGCAAATGTCCAAAGTATCATCCTCTGGTGGGATCCGGTAATGCCGAGTTTGGATTTATACACCGTCAGAGTGAGCATAATAACTGAGCGATATCATATTTTGAAATCTTTGAAACTGCAACCACTGCAAACTACATTTCTGATTCTGTCAATCAAAACTCAGTATTCTTATCGGTGTAAAAGCAGAATTGCTACAACTCTTTTATTAGATTTCCAAATAGTTTCCATTGAGTCCGGTTTATTGTTATTGCTATTTTGGCCTTTTACTAAACTAAACAAAGCAAATATAAAATGTTCTAAAGCTCGATGTTGTGTCCCTGTGTGTGTTCGTGTGCGAGTGATACCTGGATTTCCTTTTTTTGCACTTTCAAACTGATCTTGAAACTCTGCCCACTAATCTTGAAAGCGCCAAAATGTAACTGTCAGATTTTCCATTGCGATAAAGATTACATGTCCTAATTGCTTAGAACAATTTTTTTTTCCTCTGTCTCCTCTCTCTCTCTCTCTCTAAAGGAGAAATGTTTGAAATATGAAAACGAATAGTAACAAATAAAAGGGGGTTGGAGGGGTCTTTGAAGAACATTCCTGTCAGTGTGCAGTGCGGGCTCAGTCCACAGGGGAAAAGGGAAAATGAGAGGTTTAGCAACAGGAAAACCGCTATGAGAACATTCCAGGCAGAGCAGAGTTGAGTTGAGCGGGACAATGAGGGGTGGGACAAAACTGTACACTAAGTAAAAAAAAAAAAAAAAAAAAAAAAAAAAAAGTAATCTTGCCTTTTGATCACGGTCAGACATCAACAAAAGGCCTCCCTTCATGGGACAGAATTTGTTTGAGCAGCCCTCACAGGGTGGAAGCAGTCTGGGTTTGCGCCACTGTAGATTTGGAACGAGATCCGAGATGAGATAATCTCACACGACGGCGTCTTCGATTATTTTACACTTCTGGCGGGTTTATGGACCATTTCAAAAAAACAGCAGCTTTTGGAGGACCACTTTGTCCACAAGGATGCGGGTTCTCTTTGGATCAAATATCTTCAATTGAGCTTTTCGCGGAGGAAGGAAAGTCGCGAAAGTCATGGACACGTTTGTCTTGTAAACGGGGGACACTTGAAGTGGACATGGGAGACGTGCGGTGTTCACACGCATCACGTTAAAAGGAATACTGATAACAGGTAATGGCGTCAAATGCATTTTTTTTTTTTTTTTTACTTCTGACGGATGACTTATGTTATTAATTTCAGGTATGAACTGTACCTCGTACCGAACCGTAAGTCACATGTGTTTTCAGCGAACTAACAGGTGTCGTCAAAGTGTCCACTTGAGATGGAGATTTAAAAAAACCAAAACATTTTTTCCGGTGTCTGTGCACTCACTATTAGCTACTTACAGCAACTGTTAACTGCTCAATAGTTTATTATCGTATGGCAAGGTGTTAACTAGTGTAGATTTAAGACATGTAATGCAAAGAAATCACATAAAAAAATATATATACTAGTGAAAATCAGAGTGCCATCGCAATACCTCTTCATCCAGTACAGTATCAGTCAGAATTTGGGACTCGCCCACTCATTCAGTTAATGTTTTTGTGTAACTAAGGATTTAGATTTTTATTATACAATATATTCAAATGTAAATGAAACAGAAACTTACTTATTGTGTCCTACTTGTTTGCCCCAGTTGAGTTTATCATACAGCTTGGAATACGAATAACAGACTGAGCCATGATCCTAATTTATTCACTTGTATTCACACTTAAATTTCAGTGGTTCTTGTACTGGTGTACAGTATGTTGACTTAAAAGACCAAATCCAAAGTTTTATCCTGTTAACTGTCAGTTTTTGGATCCTCAGATGTCAACTGTGCTGGACATGTTGTGACTGTAAATTTCCTAAAGCAGCAATCAATAATTTAGCTGAGTAAATGCAATGGTTAATAATATGTTATATATGCATATAGTAATTATATGGAATACCCGTTTATCGCGGGGGTTAGGTTCCCGCCCACCCCCGCAATAGGTGAAATCTGCAAAGTATCGACCGCATTTAAAAAAAATATTTATACATAATTTAAAGCTGTATGAACCTCCGCAGACTTGCCCACACTCCTATGAACCTCTACCATGCACGTATAAAAAGTGTCTGTACTCTTAAACACCTTTTAAACTCTTAATGATTTTTCCTTTTGTTTTTGTATTTTTACAATTTTAATGTTTTAGGGTAGGAAGTGTTTATTTTACCAGCCCAAAAAATTACAGCATAACCTCACAATCCCATGATATGGCGAATTATGCACAATACGAATATGCAACAAATCTGCGAATGCACTGAATCCGCAATACGTGAACTGCGATAAAGCGAGGGATCACTGTACAGTGCACTCAGTTGACACTGCATTAGTTACACTTGCAGACTCGTGAGAGTGATTTCAAAACTCTGCCTTTACAATACTCAGTTTTGACTGACGCATTTAACATTTATTATTTCTTGTTGCAGTGGTAGTTTGCAGAGGTGTAGAAGTACACTGCATCATGGGAGATGTTTTACCTCTCCCATGGAGCTAAGATTGGGTAGCTGAAATATTACAATAAATATACTATATCCATCTAGTCATCTTCTGTACCAATTATTCTTACTAGGGTGTGTCCCAGCTGACTTTGGGTGAGAGGTGAAGTACATCCTGGAATGGTCGGCAGCCAATTACAAGGCACATATGCAGCAGATAAATGCTCACTCATACTCACGCACTAGAAACAATTCTGAGTCTTCAGTGAAGCTAACATGCATGTTTTGGGAATTTAGGAGGAAGCTAGACAACCAACAGAAACCCCAGGCAAGCACTGGGGGAACATGCAAACTCCACACAGGAAGGTCGGAGCCTGGATTCAAACCCTGGATATGCTAGCCACTCATTCATCATGCTCCCACACACACATTTGACATATAGACCGTATAACCATATATTACAATACTGCTTAATTCCATAGCACTCATGCATGTGAGAGCAAGCAGGCACTACGTGAGCCATGACGCCTGCCAAGCTTTGTTTTGTCTGCCAGATGAAGACACACTGAGTCATTCCAGTCTCTAATTTTCAGAAAGTCCCAAAAACTGGATTTGTGACTTTTGGGTTGTACGACATCAACACATAACACACAAGCGTTGTACACATCTGAGTGGAATGGTCTAATAGAATGTTGTCTATTATTAACTTGGAGGATTGCTTTACATTAAGACGGTTTCAGGTTTTGATTTTGTGCAGTGAGGCCAGTTCGGGGGCTCAGAGAGGCTGCTTTGCTGTTGCATGCCCCCACCATCCACCACTCGAAACACACAGTCATCCAGATGGAATGAGAGATCTGCCTCCTCGAGTCTAAGCTGTCGATGGGAGGAAGAGATGACAATGGATCTTTTCCCCTTGGGTCACAGGGGTGTAGCGTTGGACAGAACGGAGACAAACAGGAGAGGGCTCAGGGAGGAAGCTCGCTGGAGTCGGATGTCAGACCGGCCTACGATGGAAGACACGATTAGGGTCCCCTCCTATGTCGGGACCCGTGAACGATAATGTGATAGCGAGATAAATGAAACCCAGCTGTGCCCCTCCACTGATAATTTGAGTTTGTGGAGTTGTGTTTATGCTAGATTTACAGATTTACCAGCACTGACTTGCAGACTGCATAATGCAGGAAGTGCTCGCTAATGTTTGGGCCAATATGGTGTGTGGTTTAAAGATTGGAGTCCAGGAGGCTCTTAACCGGATTTGGAGGGAGTGGGGGGTGGTGGCAGGTTGGGTGTCAAGTCTAAAGATAGTTTGTTAGGTATTTATCAGATTTTCATGTCAGGTGGAAATGGTGTCCAGCAGGGATTTCACATTTGATTTGACGCATATTTTATATATTGTCGCTGTCGGGTAGAAAAATGACAACTTTTCCGGAAAAAAATGAAAAAAAACGACTGGAGAAACTGCATAACCGATGCGGACGAAGGAATGTACTATACTATAACGTGGCAGTATTAACTCGTATTTTATATATTGTAGATTTAGGTCGCAAATCCCCTCACCTCCAAAATTAAAACTTTTCAGGAAAGTAAAATAAAAAAAATTACAGCTGGCTTGAGTTTCAAAACAGCGCTTTGTTCCAGTTGATCTTCTACCTTATGTTGCTATTATATATTGATGCACTCTCATATGAACAACAGCTAGCAGCCCGAAATTATATTTAGTGGCTAATATGCTAAAAATTGCTACTTTATTCGGGTGTCATGATTTGAAATGATACAAACACAATGGTGAGTGACACACATCCCTGGAAGCCTCATGAACCCAAGCAATCATATCCCATTGCTTTGCACTCTGACATGAACACAACAGCTCTAGCACCCCCAAATTATGTTCAATTGCTAATTTAACGGGGGTATATTTTGCCAAACCAACTTTTTCTAGTATTTGGGATGCAATATTGTCTTTTTGGTGCCTCAGTAAACATGAAATATGAATTAATCGTCCACACAATCCTGAGTTCCAGGCGTTTTCTGTTTTTCATTCTAATTTTTCTATCTTATCTATGTCACTAACGAAGATCTCCGCCAATCTCTCCACTCCTGAGACAGCGCTGTAAACTTAACAAACACGTGCGCTCTCACAAGTGGGTCTTCTACACAGAGGCGACCAGTCAGAGGAAAGGGGGCGGGGTGATCTGAGCTAAATATGGGCAAAGTGGATACAAAACTGGGTGAAACAGAAGTAGCTGTCTTTTCTGGACACTCGTATGACAAAACCAATGTGTTTTTGTAAATGAAAGTCCATGTTAGAGAGTCACTCCACGGAGGTCTAAATAGCCAAACCTTGCTGAATATGCTGGAAAATAATGCTGATAAAATACTACGGACACGGCGCCATGATGGCAGGTGTCCGCGGTGACAGCCAGTAGTCCATATTAAAGTCTGTCTGTGTCTCACAATGCCACCAGGCACCCTACAGAAATGCCTTCTTTGTGCTCATTAAACGCTAACATGAGCCAAAAATGTCCACACTTTCAGCAAGCTCACATATTTTTTTCTGTTTTCATGTACATTGTCTGCTTGTAGTTCATTTTCAAAAATAAAATACAAATGGGGACTATTACATTAACTCAACTGTAGGGGAGCCCCGGAGCCAAAGACAACAAACCATTACAAGTAATTATTCTTTAAATGATGTTGTTTTACTTGTTTTTTCTAATCAGGCAATTTGATATCAATAGTTGAAGCATGTGAAAGGATCATCCAACTGCAGCACGCTTCCGCATTGGATGAAGGCTGTGCTACTTGCGTGACCCCCGGCAATGCGGCCCTAAACAATGAGCAGCCGTTGTCTCGCCGGCCAGCCGGGTGGGGCCACTCAATGGCAGGAAGCATCGCCATCAATATTTACACTGCAAGCGGGGCATTTGAGGAGTCGACAGGCCTGGAGCCTGGGTAGCACAGCGCCACACGCAGTCTCAACCCACTTATACAAACACTCTGGAGTGCTGTTACAGTCGCCTTCCCCCCAAGTCCTTTTTTTCCCATCTAGAGTAATTAGAACACAGGCAGACAGGCTGGGCCCACTGACCGTTGTTTTGGACCTCATAGCTTCCCCCGTGGCTTTGTTCACCACTTTAGATTTCATTCACAGAGCTGCTAAAATGTCAACAAAATCACAATTGGGTTTTTTAATTGTGTCATTTACTGTATGAGCTGTTTTTAATTATTCTGTGTCTGGTTCACAGTGATGGAAGGCTCTCTTGGCTTCACAGTGGTACTAGTTGGACTGTTGCTGTTAATGTCTGCGTGCTATACAGGTAAGTGAATGATAAAGCTGTGCATAGCGGTGCCCTACCTAATATCGTGTCCAGTTAGTTTAAGCAGCAAAAAAAACTACAGTAATGAGATGAAGCCTGCCATTTAAATATGTGTTGATTTGGTTACATTTCAAACAATTAGGTTACCAAGATACAAGTTTGGGTAAAATTTCAAATAGTCTTAAAAAATATACATATACTACACTGTATCATAAAGATTAAAATCTTTGGTTATGAAAATAAGCTCCAAAACAGCGTGAGGTCTGGTCCTTTTTTGGTGTATTGCACTGTATTTGCATGCCACATGAAGTATACAGCTGAGTGAATGACACTTCCCTTTAGGCTTTTAAAAAATCAAAATAAAAATCACATTATAATTAATAATTAAATCACTTCTGCAACTGGCTGGGAGTTGGTTTAGGGTGTACCCCTGAGGACAAGCGGCAGACAAAAATGATGGATGGATTCATTAAATTATTCCAAGAAATGATGTGCAAATATCCAAGATATATATACTATTACACTTTAGATGACGCCAACTATTCATTAAAGTTCTCCGGCTAATCATTTTTGCAGATGGCTAGATGCAGATGTTCCATTCATCCATCTGTCTGTCCATTTTCTATTACATGTGCAGTATATGCCAGCTAATTTGGGGTGAAATGCCATGAATTGATCACCTGTCAGTCAAAAGACTGACACATAGAGACATAATGTACAAGGCAAGTGCGAACCTTATAATCTCACAAAAGATGAAAACTAGCGCTCCATTGTGATCATCTTGAACCGCTCCTCTGCCTCCTGGTGGGCAAAAAAATAAAAGTCAGTTCCCACAAAGTTTTGTTGGATAGAATGTTTTATTAGTAATCCGACCATACTGTATGTCTGGATAAAAATCTGCCAAATCATACTTCTCCGGAAATTGGTAATAAATGTGAAAGGACAAACAACACATCCCTTTACAGTACCTCTTGATCACTTGCAGATTCAAAGGATGACGGGAAGCTGCTGTGTACGTGCGAGAATGACAAAGGCACGTGCGTGAACGACACATGCAGGGGGGACATCTGCTTCTACACGTGGGTGTACGGCCACGAGGAGAAGGGATGCTTCTTTAACCACAACTACAGAGAGCAGTGCTTCACGTCCTTTGAACTCTTCCACGTCTACTGCTGCAAAGAGAACCAATGCAATGCCATTGCAACGCCGCCTCCAAACATCAGTCAGTACCCAAAACCTGACAGTACAGTAGTGTATATGAACTTCCCACTTTGAAACCTTGAAGTCAGTGTGCTTTTGTGTTCATAGAGCCACTCCACTTTGAACAAATACATGTTAGCGGTATTCATTGAGTGAAACTTCGTGATAAACCTCAAATGCACTCTAACTTTTACAGGTGAACTGATACGTGAACAAATATGTCTGACAAAATTGATTATTTCTTTTCACAATCTATATTCTTGATACCTACATAGTTGAACACATTCCAGCTTGCCCATAATTTGACCTGTAAATTGGTCAGTGTTTTAGTCATCTTTGCATAACTTGCTGTTCTCTAACAAGGAGCTGAATTGAAATTTCCAAGGACGTCCACTTGTATGCCTTTCTGTGACTCGTCCAGTATCTCTGTTGTCACCTGCTGATGCCATTCTGTGACACTCTTAAGCACTTTCTTTTTGAAGCCTCGTACTGTTGATCGATTGTTAGCGGTTGTCTTCGGCTCAAAATGTCAAAATGGGAGGACTCTTTAAAAACACATTCTAATTGAACCAGTCAATTCATGGATCAAACACCTGTTGAGATTTTGACCTTCATCTCCTTGTTGCAGAACAGAAAGTTGGCAAAAGTAATGTAGCATTGAGCCGTTGGACGTTGCATTCTAAAGTTTAGAGAAGATCAAATGAAGTTCACCTGTAAGGGTTATAGTCGGTACACCCACCAACCTGCCAAATGCGGCTGAATTTCCGGAGTTGTGGGTAACACAGCCACTCCCTCGAGCCACTTTGAACAATGTATTACAATTGAGAAAAATATCTGTCAGCACCCAACGCCTCCGCCCCCCTTGACAATTGTATTTTGAATGGGAAAATGATCGGGAAAATTTTAAATGCTACTACTACTACCGTTCTTGATGTACTGTACTTTAATAATGACATCACCAGCTGCAGTTTACTGACAGTCAAAATGGAGCCTAGACTGATAACATCATCCATGTTATGAAACTTAAATATGGCATTTGTGCATGCAGATGGCGAGACGACCACAAAAGCGCCGCAGCAAACCAAACCAGAGTTGTGGATTACCGTGGCTCTGCTGCTCTTATTCATGGCTGTCAGTTTGTGCGGCCTGCTGATCTTCCTGCGCTTCCGGCGTGTGCACGTCCGCCTTAAAAATGCCGATGACCAAGATGTCACCATGTCCAAGGTCCCGAACGGAGAAGACCCCACTTATGGTGTAAGGGATTTGATGTTGAATGTGGGAGAGTTACAGCATATTACATAATTTGAGTATAGACAATCTTTGTGTTGTTTTCCAGCGTATATTTGATGAGTTCTGTACATCAGGGAGTGGGACCGGGCTTCCCTATCTGGTCCAAAGGACTATGGCCAGGCAGATTTCTCTTGTCGAATGTGTTGGTTAGTCTTAATTATCATCACCTCTTCTGTTGCTTTTTGCTATTTTTGTACTTCACAAATACATTTCATTGTTGACATCCCAGGTAAAGGCAGGTATGGGGAGGTGTGGAGGGGAACTTGGATGGGGGAGAGTGTAGCAGTCAAGATCTTTTCCTCTAGAGACGAGCAGTCTTGGTTCAGAGAGACCGAGATCTACAATACTGTGCAGCTTAGGCACGACAACATTCTGGGTACTGCGCTACATTTCATACCAGCAGATGTGGAGCATCAGGGAAAAGGCCAATTCTATAAACAGCTGTCTTCTATTCCCACTTCAGGTTTCATAGCCTCTGATATGACATCCAAGAATTCCAGCACGCAGCTGTGGCTCGTCACCCATTTTCACGAGCTGGGTTCACTCTACGACTTCCTGCAGTACAGCAGCTTAGAGCCTGAGAGCTGCCTGAAGATGTGTCTGTCTGTGGCCTGTGGCCTGGTCCACCTCCACACCGAGATCGTGAGCTCCCAGGGCAAACCTGCCATCGGCCACCGGGATCTGAAAAGCAGAAATATCCTGGTGAAGAGGAACGGGCAGTGCTGCATCGCTGACCTTGGTGAGAATTCAGCACAAGCAACTACAGCTCCTCACAATGTATCAGCAAGACTTGTACAGGGTGCCACACTGCTTTACTTCTTCGTTAGGTCTGGCTGTGATTCACTCTCAGTCCAGTGACTATCTGGATATGGGCCACAACCCTCGTGTGGGGACCAAACGCTATATGGCGCCTGAGGTGCTGGATGAAAGCATACGAATGGATGTCTTCGAATCCTACAAACAAACAGACATCTGGGCCCTGGCCTTGGTCTTCTGGGAAATTTCACGCAGAACAATCGTCAATGGTAACCACACTAATGGCATAGAGTCGAATGGTACGGCAGTCAAACATTTCTGAGCTTAACCACAGATTTGGTTGCTATCTACAGCATGGGTGTCCCAACGAAAAGTCCCAAACTTTTAGGAAAGTCGAAGGATGCAAGAGCAATTTATATATATGTATATATACAAACACACGCACACACATGTATACATATATATTAGTTGTAAATTGTCTTTACATGTATAGAAAAGCTCTCTATACAACCAATTTATCATTCTTAGTGGTAGTAATTGGAGTAGTAGTCGTCAATTTTAAATCATTGAAGTTTAGCACGGTTAACGACAATATTCTTCTCTGTGGTATGTCAAATTTACATTTACATTTATTTGACCTTCACAGGGACTTTAAGTGTCGTCTGAATTGAATGGTTGTTAAAACATGCAGAGACTTTAATGTGCATATTATTTCACTCTTCGGTAAGCTACTAAAAATATTTGGCGAGCCACTGGTAGTTCACGAGCCACTATTTGGCAAAGACTCTTGATCTCGGATTATGGTAGGTCTCGGTCCTGGTTGCTCGGTACAATATGGTTAAATGAGCAGTAATCCTCATTCAGAGTCCACAGTCCTCGCTCTACACTTTTGTCAGTACGCTGCAGTCAAAGTTATTGTTTTGACATTTTACAATTATCAGCGGATAGCTCCTTTTTATTCTTGTATGACCATTTATAATTATCAATCAATGACTTAAATATTGTTTGTAGAGTATGATACAGTGGTAAACAGATTATTTCTAAATGCATTGTGGGAACAATTTGTTCTAAAGCCAAAGAAAGCCGTATTCATCGAGTGTCATGTGTTTGACTTTCAAAGTTCTTATAATGAGTTTATGGAAAGAATGGAAGCAAATACACTGTGTTCTGTATGTGTTGTGTTTTCTCAGACATGTTTGGCTGGTTGCATGTACATTAGAGGCAGTTAGTCCCGTGTCTCTCAGCACTTGGCTGTTTCCCTTGTCTGTGTCTGTCTCGACTATCCTCTCTCATGATTAGCACTACCATAATTATAAACAGTCTTATCTGGTGTCAGCACTCGCTTGTACATACACCAGACGCCGGAGTGCCAGTATGCAGATGGATACATGCACATAGTCTCACACACACAAATAATTGACTGTGCTAGATGCCTACACACATCCATACCATTTTGTGCGTGCAATTCCCTAATCCCACCATGGTCACTTGAGAGTTTCTATCTTTTCCTGTGTTCTTGTGTAATCAAATGTGCTCCCACCAAAACCTAACTCAATAAGGATCGCTATTTCAGGCCTGCAGTGCAGAGATATCCACGTTCTCAAAATGTATGCAAAGATTTAAAAAATATGTCAGTATGAGGTTCACAAGTTGTCTTCTCACAAGGGTGATAGTCTTCTTACAACATGGTGCCTTCCAGCTGGCACAGTTTCCCCCTCGGCCTCAAGGAATGTGTTGCAATATTTCTCAGAGTAGAAGTTGTGCAGTTTATATCTTTTTTTTTTTCAGGAATTGTGGAAGAGTACCGTCCTCCCTTCTTTGACCTGGTGCCCTCCGATCCCAGCTTTGAAGAGATGAAGAAAGTGGTCTGTGTGGACCAGCAGAGGCCCATCTTGCACAACCGGCTGCACTCCCACCCAGTAGGGCCATGATTACATGTTCAAACATCCCCTCTCGAATTGCCCTGTTCACTTGCATGGTTTTTTCACAACAACATCGCTTTTCATTGATCTTTTAAATGGTTTAAGCATGCTCATTATATGGAGTGATACTTGTCAGACAGCAACAATTGCTTTTAACACAAAGTGGCTGGAGAAGTGAGTTTCATGTGGTCAACTTCACACCCCAGCCAGGTTTTTCTGTTACAGTACCGGTATTCCTTTTCACACAGAAGCTGTCCCGCCGCAAGCCCCTTTCATACTACTTATTTATGCCAAGAAAACAGCCTTTGTCCTGCGTTGATGTTGTGTGTGACCCTTAAATGTTCCGTTTTCTGAGGTAGTATCAGAGGTCTAACAGATGCAAGACAACGGCTGGGTGAAAGGGAATATGGAGCCCCTGACCCCCTTCCCGCCCTGTTGTGTTGGAAGTACAGTGGTGCCTTCATATGTGGTTCAATTTGTTCTGTGACCACACTTGTACAGTAACTCAAAATATCTCAAATCACCATACCCCATTGAAATTAATTAAAATGCCACAACCCCAATGTAATAGCACGCTATGATATCATGCTTTATAAAAACATATAGTAGTAACATGACTAACTAGAGTGTAAAGAGTTAAACAGTTTGCTAGAGGTGGAATGATTCATTATGGCAGCAATTTGATTCATATTACGATTCGTGGTTGCTGATTCGATTCAAGGACAATATTGGTTCATCCAGAACAATATGATCCGAAACAATTCAGGGTTTGGAAATCAGTTCAGTCACGAAAATTCAACGAGTGTGACTGTGAAATAAATATCTGGTTATTGGACAGTGCAGGTCAAATTTCCCACATTCATTTTGTGTCTTGTAAAGGTATCAGCTAAAATTAATTATGGAAAAATAAATAAGAAATAACCAACAACTATGGCAAATAATAATAATGGCAAATGCATTTACACTTTCTATGAATAAAGTCCAACTAACATCTCTTTAGGTTGGATTAACAGGAGGTTTAGTGGCAACTCCTGATGCTGTTTTTCAACATAGAAGTAACAAAAATCTTATTGTAATTGAACACAAAACACATTAGGCTCAAATGTTTTATTATATTTGTTATGAGGTGGGTAGAGTAGACAAATATTGTACTCAAGTAAGAATACTGTTACTTTAGAATAATATGTAAAACTAAAAAGTAGTCATCCAAACATTTACTTGAGTAAGCGTAACAAAGTACTCAATGAAAAAACAACTCAAGTAAAGAGTAACTTGTGAGTAACATCTGATTAGTTTTTTTTTAAATCAGAGCATGAACAGCAAATCAAATAAAATAATAATAATATATGGGAGTCGACACACTGCCACCATTTCCTTTTTTAACTGCCCAAAAACCAACAACACATGCATTGGGCCCTACAGAAACATGATTTGTTTTATTCACTTAAATGACTTCATGAAGAAGCAGCAAACACCGCCAGGTGTTTTCTCAAGTTAGAAGTGGGCTGAAATATTCCAAGTTTGGGGAGTCACAATTTAAGAGCTGAATGACGAAGATGTTGGTTTTTTTAAAGTCTGTAAAGCAAACACAATTACGCGGCTGTTTTTATTTCCCCCAAAATGAGTCATTTTGATTGGCTCACGAAGGCTACTCTGCCACCAGGCGGCAGTATAATACAGCCATGTTGACAAACGAAGAAGCGTTCCACTCAACTACTGTAAGTGTCTCAGTAATCTACAGTTATATTAGTTGGGGGGGGGGGGGGGTTTGCAGAGGATAAAGAATATATGCCTGTGAGTATTGTTATATTGTCTAAATGTGTTGCTGCACCGTTTGTGTTCAAATTTATTTTTGCTTAAAGGGTTATAACACAGAGGCACTGATGCTATTTGTTAGCCTGCCTGTGGAGTTTAGTATTGTTTTTTAATGTTAAGCTAAGCAGACTTACCTAAGGCAAAGCTGTGTCGTTGTTTTAAATACACGAGGTGTAATTCTTTTTATTTCGTGTTTAGTTTGACTGAAAGCTTTCACCAGGAGTGGCATTAAACAGCTTAAAAAATAGTTGTTGGAAGATGGGTTCACTATCTGCCAAACTGGTGTTTGCTGTGAAGTGAACTGAGTTGAGTTCACTGCCATCATAGAGCTCTCGTATCTCAATTTTTTGCTCGCAAGTCAAGACAAAAAATCTGACAAATGAAGGCTCATTTCTCTCGAAAAACTGATTAGTTGGGTCACTCGTATCTCAAGGCACCAGTGGAGTTGTCGCTGACAGCAGACACATGGGCAAATAAATGCCGGCTCTACTGTGACATCAGTAATACACTAATTTTGCGACATCTCCATATGAAAGACACTCACAATACTCCCTCGAGATCCAGCAAATTTGCGCCCCTACCTTGAACCGCCCCATTCAGTGTCAGTGCTGTCCACATCCAGAACATTTCCAACTTTAATAGTCAGTCCGTATATTGTGTGTGTGTGTGTGTCCAGATAATGTCATCCATAGTGAAGATCATGAAGGAGTGTTGGTACCAGAACCCACCAGCCCGCCTCACAGCTTTGCGAGTGAAGAAGACCCTCTCCAAACTAGACCCTGACAGTGACTTCACCGTCAAGAAACTCAAACAGGACATCTGGACTCCAGTCAGCCAGAAGCAGACCGAAGAAGCTTGAAGTGATTTCGTGCCACATTCCCGCCAGCATGGTGGTGAATATCATGAGCACATATTAAGATAATGACTCACACACGTACTCACTCCACTTTCGTCTAACAATATCATTTTCAGCAGTAGTGTTAAAATGTTGTGCACTGTGGGCTATTTGTCTTCCCCCTGATCAAAGTTCCCAAAATTCCTGAGAACAGACACAGAAAGAGATTTAAGAATAAGAATTATTATGCTCAACCTAGCACAACGCCTGTTCTATAAGCACCTTTTGACCTTTTTAGCAGCACAGACACTTGAGTATGTAGTTGTGTATATACTGTATACGGAACACAATTTATTACAAAGTATTGTTCTAGATTTCTTCTCTTGAAACAAATTACCATTTACATATGTTTTATTATATATTTTGAATAAAAACCGTATTTTTCACGTGTCTGAACTCTTCTTTTATAGGCTTTAATCAAACGTAATCCTATTTCTGATCACTAGAGGTCACCAAACAATAATAGTGGAATACAATCGATTTGGTGTTGCAGGTTAATGTGTTGTTGTTGTTTTTTTCTTTCTTTAAAAAGTGATTGCTGGCATTGGAAAGGCATTATTGTATAGATACTATAATAATACCAATATTCACATTTCCTTTTAGTCATCTTATATTACATGTTTGAAAACAAATGGGAAAGTCATAGCAAAAAGCCAATGAAATTAAAATGCCACATTTAAATTAAAACGCCAGACAGGTTAAGATGTATTAAAAAAAGACATAATTTCCCCCTATGGGATTAATGAAGTATAATAAAGAACCATTTCAAGCAAGATTGTGTGTTTATTTTTCACACTGTGAATACTCAGATGATTTCCATCTGTCAAATGGTTGAGCATTGTTTTCATCATTAGCTATTTCCTTATTTCCCCTCTATTCCATTTGGACTCACCAATTTGAAGAGCAAACATGGTCACATTGGAGCATGAAGCAGTTAATTTAATGTGAAGCAAATCAAATTAAACTCTGCAACCAAGTGTACCCTCTGGTTAGTACAAACAAGTTCCATTGTGTTGTCTGAATATTTGTGTGCGTGAGTTAGTGTGTGTGTAGTGTGCGTGTGTTTGTGTGTGTGTGTAGTTGTTGAACTAACCCCAAAGAGATAATAGTCCCTCAAACCCATGGCTGTCTGGTCAGTCAGATGAAGAGCTGGTTATTTTTAACACTGCAGGGGTGTTGTTGGAGTATCAGAGAGGCCTGACTGTCTGCCTGTGAGTTCCCTTCTGCCTCTGTTTCCCTCTCATGTGTTTTGATTTTCCCAGAGGAGCATGGAGTTTGTTGTAAACAGACGCAGATACAGCACAGCGGACAGAAAATCCCAAGAGGAGACAGTATGCTTGACCTCACACTTATGGCATTCCGGAGAGTCGGTCGGACAGGCGATGGTAGCAAGGACAGAGAAAGTCCCAATAGCAGATGTTTTTACTGTACTCACCTGAGCTCCATTATATTCTTGTTAACCAGCATCAAACTCACTTTGTCATCTGCAGAGTTTATGCTGCAAGCAGATGCAACATTATTTTTTATTCATCCAAATTGGTCCCCCAGAATTGGCTCAGGGGACTGCTGATGGAAACCCAGATTATATGTCTGCTTAGTGGCCCAGAGCTGCAGAATTGATGGTCAGTCATAGAGGTTGAGTGGACATAAACTGACATCTCAACTCTAAGACCAGAGACAAAGAAGCATCATTAGAGTCATCATCCAATCAGGCTCTCCCAGTACTGGCCTCAAACTATCCTATTCATTCAAAAAAAGATCTGTTTCACTAAATTATATGTCTGATATATTTATCGCACTGTTTTTTAATCATCTCCGGTTTGCCATTGTTTATTTATTTATTTATTTAATGTAAATGACCCAATTAAAGCATAATGGAAAGATTGTGCAGCAATAAAGAAAGGTGTTCAACAATTAGAGGCAAAAAAAGTTTTTTTTTCAAACCAAACATCCTCCTGGGGCTCAGTCTGAAGTAAATTGTGAATCGCTGAATAATGTATGAAAGGAAGTCATTTCTAATGAAATACTGTTTCTAAATACGTGGGTTTACATGGGCCACATTTGTTTTACTCTTCGTTCTTTTTTTTTGCTAAGTGTATCACCAAAATTCATGATATGATTATGCCAAAAAAAAATACACACACACACACTGCATAATGCTTTTAAATTTAAAAAAAGTCATATTCCCAAACATTATTAATTCATTGCTTCCAATTGAATTTGTATTTGTTTAGAATTAAACACCCAAACCTTACTTACAGGAAATTAATACCTCTGCTAAGGAATCCTAATTTGGATCAGGATTACATTTTACATTTACCCACTATGCCCCATGATTTAGCAGTCCATGGTGTAGTCTGCCTTTCATAGCGTGCAAAAGTGTCTGGATGTCTGGGACACACAAGGCTATGAACACTAATTGTCTTCAGGGTTGGGGTATGCGGATGAAAATTTCTTATCTTCCATATTGTGTATTTCACCAACGTAATTCTTTCGTCATTGGGGGGGGTTTAGCATTTTGATGCCCCTCCCAAGGTGGATGCCCAGAGCCAACGCCCCCACTCCCCCTGGCACGCCACCGCCTTCCCACTCAACATTCACACTAATGAACGATTTAGAGTCTTCAATGAACCTAACATGCATGTTTTTAGAAAATGTATGGGAGAAAACCAATTTAAGCAGGACGAGTACATGCAACAAGGCCACATTGGAAGGCGCTGAGATTGGAAACAGTATACAGTAATATCGCTGCTAATAGCTCTGAGTGTAGGCCGTTATGGGCGGGTCCGGTGATTGGCGGTTGTGACATCAGCAAAGAAGAAAGGGCAAAGGTACATTTAAGATTGGCTCAAGTCTGGTCATCTGTGTGTGGAGTGCCTGGTTGTAAATTGTACCCGATAGCAGCTCTTGTATTAATGTGCATTCTGTTGCCGCTCGTGGTAATGAAACGACTGAAATGCATCAGCAACCGTGTCATCCTTGTTCCACTTACGAGGGCATTACAATACATAATACATTTTTAAATGACAAAAAAAAAATCGTTTTTGTTCCTGGAATTCCTGCATTACAAAAAAAAAGAAAAGAAAAGAAAAAGAAATCCAGATCAGCACACACATTATTAAGAGCGTTCCTTCCCGGCCATTGCCCCTCCACCCCCCTCCCCTCGCCATTCGCAAAGGGAAAATGAGTTCAGCAGCTTTTATGCAACCCCAAACACGCACGCTTTTATTGGCCAGTGTTAATAAGCGGGGGGAAAAAACATTTTTACTGTATAAATAAATAATGGCTTGATTTTCCAGTATGTTGCGTGTGGAGCGGTCGTAAAACTTGCTGTTGTTGACCTCGGAGGAGGACACGCGGACCTCCCCTTTAAACTGGCACAGCCCCTTTAAGTACGTCACGCGCTTGGCTAGCCGTGTGCGCGTGTAACGCGTGGACTTCAGAGTGGAGTGTGTGTTTGTGTGTGGCGAGTGCGGTCGGACTGTGGCTTGTGTTGTGTTGCAGCCAGTCTACTTCCCCCCCCCCCCTCTCCCTCCCCTCGTGTTTAGCTCGCAAAGCGATGGGAATGTGCGAGCAATGGCTGTGAAACACACTGGCCGAGCGTTGCTGGCCCTGCTCGGGCTGCTGGCCGTCGGGAACGGTAAGTTTGAGCCGAGCCGAGCACCTCTCTTCGGCTTTTGTCTCGCTCGCACACCGTTTGTGTGCGTGCGCGCGCGCGCGCGTGCCGCGTGTGTGTGGGTTGTCGTTCGCACACCGCCATGGCGGCGCTGTTGCTGCTGTGCACTGGAGGGGATTTGGTTAACCGCGTCGAGCTATGCGTTGACCCAAAAAAATATATAAATATTTTTTTTTAAGTATCAATTAAGGAATTTTTTTTTTGCTAGCTTGCCGACACATTCGCGCGAGCAGCTAAACGCAGTATAACAACATGGTCGTGTTGCTTGTTTACGTCGGAGCGTCTGCTAGCTAACAAGATAACCATTCATTTATTTATATGTACACGGACGTGTGCGGAACAAGTTTATCACACATTTGTGCCATATTTACTAAACAATTCTCCCTGGTTTATCTCCGGGTGTGTGTGTGTGTGTGTGTGTGTGTGTTGTGCTGCTAACGACTCAGCAGCCTCGTTAAACGTGCTCAAATGTGCTTTTTAGGGAGGGGGGGGGGGGGGGGGGGGGGCGCTCTCCGAATGGAGGCCTAACCTACTTAAGTGGCTGAAATGTGTTGTTTGGGAGTAAACACTGGCAGCTATTGCATTGGTGCCCGTTTGTAAAGGAGTGAAAAGGGTGCTTGCCCGGTGCGTGAATGCTGGCATGGGCTGACGACCGCCGTGTATTCACAAACCCCAGACAGGGAGTCACAGTTCAAGTCTGGGTGCATTGTGATGGAAATGGGGCAAGTGGGAGTCTTTCGGGGCGCTTCTACGGTCGGGTCGGGTCTAGCCCGCTGCTGCTTGCAGATAATACCAGCTGCTCACTGTGCCCCCACAAGCAGAGATGGTAAAAGTAGTCACTCTCTGCATTTAAATAGTAAGCAGATACTTGTGGGAAAAAAAGAATAGTATAGATTGATTCAGATTGTATTGATTCAACTCTTTTACTGAAATCAAAGAACAAAATCTGAAATGTGCTCAAGTGCAAGTGGTGGAAAGTGGAGGTCTCACGATTAATCGACTATAAAATTAATCAACTGTTTTGAAAGTCTATTCATCGTTTAGAGACCTTGTTTAACGTAAAATTGTCCAAATTCTCTGATTCCAGACTCTCAAAAGTAAATATTCTCTGAAATCTTTACAGTAGTTCTTCATGCAAGTAGACTGATGAGCAAAATAAGACATTTGCAAACATATGCCTTTTATTTTAGAAAACAATGATCTTGTTCCCTATATTCTCATATTATGGACCGAACCTTTAACTGAACCGTAATCAATTTATGGAAAAAAATAATAGTTTAATCTATTATGAAACTAGTCGTTAGCCGTTGTATGAATAATTTGCAATTGGTGTAGTTAAACCTGAAGCCAGAGGTGTCAAGCAATGAAGTACAAGTACCGTATTTTCACGACCATAGGGTGCACCGTATTAAAAGGCGCAGTCTCAGTTACAGGGTCTATTTCTGCATTTTAGCACATACATAAGGCGCACCGTATTATTGGGCCCGGGCAAGGTAAAACATACCTAGCTTAAAACATATGGTAGCATGCATGCACGCTAAAACGATGTTTTTAAAAAGGCAGCGGGAGCAAAACTGAGTTCAGTTGTACTTTATTGAAGTATTTAACAATTTACTCACGTTATTTTTTTTTATAAATCGTCATCCACAAATCCATCAAAGTCCTCATCTTCTGTATCCGAAATGAACAGCTTGGCAAGTTCTCAATCAAACACGGCAGGTTCGAGTCAGTCTCGTTGCCGTGCGAAAGCTCGAACAACAGTGCAAGCAGACACATTAGCCCAGCATCCACAATCCATTCACAAATGGTGGCGTAGCTCGCCCGGCGCTGCCTCCTAGTCTTAGTAAAGATGTGTTCGCCATCTGTCATCCAGCGCTTACACGCCGCTCGCAACTACACTTTGAACGCCCTGTTTACACGGATGTCCAGCGGTTCGTCAAACCTCCCGGAATGATGGCAAGCCCCGAGTTATTCTTTGCTCATTAATCCATTGCTCGAGTTGGTCTTCCAATTCGGGCCACCTCACCTTGTTTCCGTGTTTTTTTGTTTTGTTTTGTTTTCGCGGAAACTCAGTTTCGTCTTCTTGACTTGGCGAAGCTCGTTTTCCTGCTTCCTCCACTTGCGAACCATGGATTCGTTGATCTTGAATTCTCTCGCGGCTGCTCGGGGGCCCTTAGCCGAACCGATGTTGTTTTGCACAACGCACACCCCGGCGCTATATCCCTACTGGGGGTGTGGCTGGGAGCGCTCATCACACAACATTTATAGATGTTGGAACTCGGTGCACACAAGGCTCGCCGCATTATAAGGCGCCCCATCCATTTTGGAGAAGATTTAAGACTTTTAAGTGCGCCTTATGGTCGTGAAAATACGGTTCTTCGTTACTGTACTTGTTCTATTTTTTATTTTTTCCCCCCCAGGTAATGGTAATTGCATTTATTTTTCTTGTGACCTTTTACTCTTCACTTTTTTACACAAATCTGTACTTTCTACTCCTTACGTTTTAAAAATGAGCGTGTTAACAAAACATGCTCACTTAGCTAATGATAACCACTGAAAAAATACACAATACCTTTTTTTTTTCAGATGAGACAGAGAATTGTTAAATGCCAGAAGATTGTGGTATTTAGGCTGCCTCAAGACATTCACCACCAATCATTCTTTTAGCTGACAGCATAAGAAAATCTCTTAAATAAGCCCATGGATGGGGAATATCCTGCTTCTACCGACTCTGTTGCGTCGTCATTGTTAATGCCACAGACATCATACAGTATATAAATAGACACCAGCTCGGACTCTGAATCCAGCCTCTTCGGCATAGTGGATGTGGGAAAGTGGAAAGATCGTTGAAGATGCCTCATTCATTTGCTGTTTGGAGATCTGGATGAACATGTCATGGAACATTATACAACTGTAAAACAAGTAAAACATATTTATAAATTGAAATGTGACCATTTTCCAGTTCCAATTTACGCCCAGGGAGTTGGTAACGAAGGTCAATACATTTAATCATCCACTTGAATCCCTTATTTTCAACTGTGCTTAGTGGTAGCAAGACTTTAACGATACAATTTGTTTGTTGTTTTTGGATGTGGGGGGAGGGGGTGTACGCTACTGTTTCCTGCCAGACTTTACAAAACCAAAATAACTCCACACTGCCGGATTTTTCTGCCCTTTCTTGTCAACAATGTCATCTGTTGAGGCTTCGGCTGTCTCCCAATGTTTCTTCTGAGGAAACGCGCCTTATAATTTTAACATGTTTATTTATTTTTTTAAACCCCAGTGCTCCCCCACGGCTGCAGCAGTAGACCACAAACATGACTGTCTGTTGCGTGGCGCTGCTAATGTGCTGCATCTGTGTTAACCTAACTTGGCATGGTTCTATTGATGATACAGGGTTGGTTCAGCGTGGAGCAACTCAAATTATTAGCTATTCGTATTGTCTGTCAGAACATGGATGGACTGTGGTGGCCAAGCCATAGCCGCTCGACAGTGAGCCTGAGATTCAGATAGAGCACGCCACCTCGTTGTTGGTGGCCCGTCTGAGCTTCCTCCAGAGAAGCGCACGCTGGCTACAGTTTTTGCTTGCATCATTACGTTGTTTTTCGGCCACAAAAGTCTTTCATGCAAAAAAAAAACAAAAATGCACTTTTGGGCCATTTTTGGCTGAAAATTGTCAGTGGCTGAAAATCGCTGATAAATACTCAAGTACTGATACCAGATACCTGAATAATCTAATTAAGTACAGTAAATCGCCTCCACCGCAAACAAGACATAAAGTATTGAAGTTTTCACAATTTAATGGTTGTGCAACGCCACGCTTACTGTAATCTCTATAAACTTTTTTCCCTTGTTGCAACTTGCCACTAATCTTACATGAAAGCAAAATCCTATTCCTATCATATTGTCTTTTTTACGTGCACCCCCTTATGTTTTATTATTCATGTTTTCAAGACGGTACAGTCATGAAATGAGCATTTTAGGAATTTCGCATTTTGTCTAAATCAAGTCTGGCCAGAGAACCATTTGGCAGTTCATTTTTAGTCTATTGCACGTTCTAAGTATAACGTTAACATGATCCGCATAGGAACAGGAAGGAGGATTAGAAAATAATAAGTCATGAGAAGTTGAACTGCTGATTGAAGTTTCCAAGATATGACTGATGTAATTGTAATATTAACTATTTAGTTTGTAACAATCAGTGACCCAAAGCTGATATTTAGTTGTTTTTTTTTTTTTTCCCTCCCCCTATAAATATTTAACTGCAAAGCGTATCTTGACCTACATTGGTTTGGTTTTAGCATGTTAAATGAACACTGTCAATTATTGTATTGCCAAAATGTATGCATGCAACAACTGCATTATGACCATTTGCACAATATAATGATATCCAAATCTACGATCTTTATCAAATATTCTGCCTTCACAAATATTCATTTAGCAATGATTATGATTGTGGTTGTACTTTGCTAGTGTTCCTGATATTTGTTAATCAGTTTATTTGAAAGGGGACAATGCAATTAGGACTCGACTAACTAAAATGACACATTCATAGAAAAACCTGTTTTGTCAAATTTTGCTTGACAATCCATCCATCCATTTTCTTTACCGCTTATCCTCACTAGGGTCGCGGGCTGCTGGAGCCTATCCCAGCTATCTTTGGGCGGGAGGCGGGGTACACCCTGAACTGGTTGCCAGCCAATCGCAGGGCACATAGAAACAAACAACCATTCGCACACACATTCACTCCTCAATCAATCTAGACTATTTTATTCTCCCAGTCAGCAATCTAATAAACTGATCGTGACATGAAATTTGGAAACTGTTCATCGAAACAATTACCGGTAAGTTCATCAAAGTACCACCACCCAAGGGTGTGCATTTCAACGTGCCTGCTCAGTTCGTGGGAATTATGAAGGAATTATGTCACTGCCGTCATGTGTTTATTCGACGTGGGTACTCCACCATTGACAGTGATGTGTGAGGGTGGGGGTGGATCTGTGGCCGACACAGACAGAAGGTGCTGGGTAAGTGTTTGTGGGGGGGAAGGAGGGTTATGGGTGATTGGTTTGTCAAGAAGGGGCCCACGAGTCGGTGTGAAGCTGTGGTTGGAGCACCCTCGAGGATTACGCAGTATAAGGCCCGAAACCAGACCAACCTGAAAGTGGCTCAGCCGGAGCAGGTTCCACGGCTGGTGTGAGAGTCACTTACTTTTATTTCCCTTTATACAATAATCCCTTGTTTTTGTTTATCGCGGAGGTTAAGTTCTAGATCACCCCTGGAATAGGTGAAATCTGCAAAGTAGCCACCGCTAATTTTTTATACTAATTTTAAAGCTTTATGAAGCTTCCCAAACTCTTAAGCTTCCTCGAACCTCTGTTGACCTCTACCCTTATAAACACTTTCTATTCTCTTAAACACCTTTTAAGCTCTAAAAGTAGTACATACTATGTACATTTTGTTCCTTGTAATATGTGTTTTCATGATTTTTATTTTTACCACAAAAAAATACAGCACAGACTCAAAGTCCTGCGATGTGGCGAATTATGCAATAGGTGTACTGCGATTTAGTGAGGGAACACTGTACTTTTTTATTTTTATTTTTTACATATTGACTGCTTTGGCAAGTCAAGCGTTGTTGACTTTATTCAAATTAGAAGCGGGTTATGCGTGTTGCATGCTTGCGTGACGCAGTTCGCCTTGTGTGTACTCGACACACTTGCAATGTGATCTCAGCGCTGTCAGCCACACAGCCGGGAGGTGGGGAGTGTCTCTCTCTCCCATATCAGTGTCCATGGTGCTTTATCAGAGTTGTATCTGTACTATTAATCGTGGTTCCTTTGGTGGCACCAGTGTCCTAATCAATAATTCTATAGAGTGTTCTTTAACGTCAGCAAAGCACAAGGGAGGAGGTTAGTTTTGTTAAACTGGGTTTTATGTCCGCAAAACTTGGAGAAGGCGTTCGACCTGTCCGTCGGAGAGATCTGTGGGGGGTGCTTCGGGAGTATGGGGTACCGAATCCCCTGATACGGGTTTTTCGGTCCCTGTACGACCGGTGTGAAGAGTTTGGTCTGCGTTGCTGGCAGTCGGATTCGTTTCCGGTGAGGGTTGGACTCCGCCAAGGCTGCCCTTTGTCACCAATTCTGTTCATAACTTTTATGGACAGAATTTCTAGGCGCAGCTGAGGCATAGAGTGGGTCTGGTTTGGTGACCTCAGTATTGCTATCCCTGCTTTTTGTAGATGATGTGGTTCTGTTGGCTTCATCAAGCCGTGATCTCAACTCTCACTGGAACGGTTTGGAGCCGCGTGTGAAGCTGAAGTGTGTGTGTGTGCGTGTGTGTATTGACTATTTCCTTTTACGAAGCAGCCATTCCAGCCATTTGTAAATGTTAACTACATGACAAATAAACCTGCATGTCTGTATTATCCTAACCCAACCTTTAATGTTATCAGTTTTTAGCAATGATTTCTGACATTGCGAGTGACCTGCACAGATTCAGGTCAAGTCTGAGGTAGTCTACTGTCAACAATGACCTCCGTTGGGCCTGGAGCCCCCCCCCGAGTCCCAATTGGTGGAGCAGACATCGTGCACTGTGACTGACCCGGTACCGCTATTACTGATACAGCACCACAAGGGGATACTATCACCGCAGGACCCACAATTTCAATCAGAAGCACCCTCTGCTCCATGTCCACGCCATTAATTCAAATGCAGAACATTGACCAGATAGATGATCCAGTAGCAATGGGAGTTCATGTCTGGAGGGCTTAATGTCCTTCTGTAGAGCTGTTCAATCTGATTTCTAAACTGCTGTTGTAATGCAGAGATGACGGACAGATTTTTCTCTAGTACATTGTAACGGTAATCTGTTATAGTTTCACAGATTGATGTGGAATGTCCACCGGCGTCAAACTACTTTTTGTACAGTGCAATACTGCGTTCACATGTACAGGTATACCTACACTGCCTTTTTCTCACGGGTGGTGACCTTTATTATGGACGGGCGTGTGATGTGTTTCAGTGTCGTAGATAGAATTGTCAGACTTTAATGATGAACAGCATGCCATACATTTTGTTCCTCGAAACAGCGTTCCTTTCAGTGATTGGCAGAAACTGTTATCACTACTCTGTAAACTTTGATTTATGGCTATGGTTACTATGACATTGTGGAAAACACAAGCTAATCCTTAGCTGTCCGAATTGTTAAGCGGTGTTGACAAAGCCCTCATAAATCAAAAACAGATTGGCATAAACAAATTAAGAAGACAATCAATGTGGCTTAAAGATTTAAAGTCCATCATTTACTTGATAGTAAAAGAACTTTGGAGGTAACTATTGCAATATTAGTTTATTATTATGCTCTCTAATTAAACTATACTTGCTTGGAAAATCATTTGAACAGTTTTCTTTTTTTGTTGTTGTGGGGTGCAAGCACTGTCATTCGCACAATCATTTTGGTGTAGCTCGAAGCAGACACTGCAAATGGGGTGGGAATCGGAAATTGGGACATGATTTGATTATTTTGACAATGATGTCATGATACAGCAATTATATGATCATAGATGTATTTGAAGAAAATCTGCTCCAATAGAAAATTGCAGCCAAAACAGAGGGACATTAAGCGTTCAAAAACCAACCACATGAATTAATTGAAAAACTTACCTTTCTCATGTTGCCATCAAAAATTTTATGAACCAGTGATGTCTTTTTATGAAATTTTGAGCAATCTAACAAGTATTGAATGAAAACTGTTTGCATATTTAGCAGCAGAATGTAAATGCATCTTGTCAGTCATCGTATGTTGCATGTGCATTTGGGTTTTAAATGTAATAAATTATTACATTTAATGATAGAGTGCAAAGTAAAGCAGCACTTTTTCTTCACAAAGGTTGTGATTTGAAAAAAAACCCAAAAACCATTGCCTTTAAACTCAACATTCAGCACAATTGTTTTATGAAATTTACTGATCCGGTTTTGACCTTGGTGTGTCAATCACTCTGCAGTGACTTATAAGGTGTCAAAAGCTCTAGCACTGGTGTCACAAAAAGTATATTTAAAATCCAAACTACTAGTTTTCTCCTTGAAAGTAATCCCCTTGGAGTCTAATGTACTTTTCCAGGCTTCTCTGCCACACCTTCTTGCGCTCTTGGAAGGATTCTTCTGGGACCTCCGCAGCTCTGTCGTCCCATCCATCTTTGTCGTTTTTTTTGTCTTCAAAACGGGTCCCCTTGCTGACCCCCTTGAATTTGGGAAAGCTGGAAAAAAATTCCATGGAGCCATGTCGAGTGAGTAGGTGATGTTCCGTCTGATACTCTAGGCATTGTTGTCCTCCACAACTCTCTGCTCTTCTCATGGACTGAACAAAGCAAACCCCATAGGATCTGGCTGGTTGATTGTCCAGCCCACATCGAAGTGGAAAACTCTTAGTTTGGGTTTGAAACATAAAATATATCTTTTGTGGCACCCTGCTGAGAACTTTTCTGACAGACCTCATATATGGTACCTTTTTAATTTGTCAATCGTCTGTTCAAAACAAAAGCTTCTTTGCACTTGACACAAAGTAATGGAAGTCTGTCTAGTTCTCCTTGATGCGGTTGTGAGTCTTCATCCAAAAAAGGAGTAGTGTACCAGATAGCCAAATGTTGCAAAGATGATATTTTGATTGGTTTTAGACACGGAGCTGGATTTCGATTCTGTGCCACGTGATAATGATGCAATATATCATATTCTGTTATCCACAACTGCTAACTATAACCAGAATAATCTAGTAGTAGTAGTAGTAGTAGTAGTAGTGATAGTACTAGTTCTGTTGTAGAGGTTGCTGCAGTCCCCGAGACTGACTTTAGAATCTGATCAGTAATTTGACTCCGAGATGTAGACAAAGGTAATGACCTTCCTTTTTCCCGGCGCATTGATTCAGACACACTTGTGTGTGTATGTTTTGTGTGTTCCACTGTCTGGTGGCGGCTTTTTGTCTTGATCAACTTTGTCTGGTATCTGTAGAGATCCAATTTCAGCCAGTACATTTGGATAATGGCACTGTGCGCTTCACACACGCTCACAATGTCCGTGTGCTTTTTGTGAGTCTCTGTTTTGACACAACTGCTCGCACAAGAAGCTCTGAACAACACATGAATGCACTCACGTCGATATACTTACAATGGAGTCAGCAGGGTTTATTGTTTGTTGTTGAAAGGAATGGAACTATGCTGTGGTTTGTTGTGTGGTCCAAGTTGGGGCAAAGCTAGTTTGGGCAACAATGATTTATTAATCTCTTCCTCACTACAACTGTCATTTCCTGCCTCAGCATGCACGGAATGATTGGAACTTGACAAACGCACACACAGCCCAATGTGTTCTCCCCTTTTTAACTTCACTGTTCCCGTTTCCTGTTACTTGCCCCCACCCTCCAGTAAGTCAGTCTAGACTGGGTTTTAATGACGTTCACAGCTGGTCCCTTGGGCGGACCCCGATCGCAGCAGGGGGCCCCTGTAAGCCCGGCTCTTTACTAACCCGCCCCTTTTTATATTGTCCAGCCCAGCCCCCCCCCCCCACCCTGTCTGGCCCTCAAATATTGGGGTTGTTGCCGCTCACCATGTCGGTCCTCTCCATGGCGCCCATCCCCCCCCTCTCCTGCTCAGCTCTTTGTTCACGCAGGGCCGCTCCAATCCCTTCTCATGTCGTCTTAATCTCCGCACAAAGCACTACTGTAAAGACCAAGAATAATGTGCATACAAGAGCAGAGTTCACCAAAAATACCAGTTGAGCACATCAACCCTCTTTTTGGTTCTGTGATGTTGTTTCTTCAAGTGTAACTACTTTAAATCTAATGTGCAGATGTGGTGTTGGTGATTAATCATTTTTGGTTAGCTGGTCCCCCTCTTTCACCAATTCCTGTGTCTCCTCCACTCTGGTCCAATCCTAGAGAGTCCAAACTGCCACAAAACAAACTTTTGGTTGACCACAAAGCATCAGTGAAGGACCTCTGGTGTTAATGTCTGCCTACAGCCGTGTTTGCGCTCATGTCTGTCTGCACGTGCCACCTTAAACCTCTTTAAAGGTCAGATGACAAAGATGTTATTGTTATAAGGTCAGTTAAAATTCATATTTGAATTGTGTATGTTATGTAATACATGCACGTAACTTCCAGCACGTTTTCAACCATAGTTTAGCTAAAAATGAGTTTTTTATGATGCATATTGAGTCCTCCCCGAACATACCCGAAGCTCAAGACACGGCCGTGTGTGGTTACTCTCTCCACCGCAAGGGCTACCAGAAGTGACCTTGCAACTGCCAAACACAGCGCGCTAAACACTATACGCAATAGCGAGCAACGTGTTGGAATATGTGGAGGAGGGGGATTTCGACGTACAGGAGCACCCAACTGAACTTGGCTTCGTCAAAGCGTACATGTTTGAGCCGATCAGACAGATCTTGAAATAATGCCACCCCAGGGGTGCCAATATTTTTTTGCACGGCTATATGTATTATATATTCATATATGTTTCAGTGACGCGGCACAAGCTGTTACATAGTATGCAGTATTCCTATGTATTGTGTGCCCCTCGCTCGAGTTGCGTTATAACATGCCACACACAAAGTCAGCTGTGTGTCAGCTGGCTTGTCATATAGGCAAAAGTACAGATGACAGTACTGAAAATGACTGCGTGGGTCTTTTTTTTTCCTACTCCCCATTGCATAGTAACCATAATAGAGTCGTAGGTATATACAAGGAAATGCTCACCTCTTGTCTGCGCCGCTTCGCTGCTGCATCGTGGCGGCTGCGAGATTTTAGTTCTCTTGCTGGCGGTGGAGGTTCCGATGGCCGTACGAAAAATAGTTAGCACCGCAGCTGGTTTCAGCCTCTGCCTAACTACACCTGTGTATCCAATGCTTTCTCAAAACACGCTGGTTCGAAGTGATCGGCACAGATTTTGGAATGCTTGCTAGGCACCCATAGCTGACCACGTTTCTTCCCCTGTCGGATGACGTTCAATATCCACTGGTCACGTATTCCTTCTTCACTCGGAAAGCCAAAAAAAAAAAAAAAAACCTTGCCGCTGCTTGAACCATTTGTACAACCAAATGCCACACAATAAACCATCGTGACATCGTTAAATCATACGACAACTAATATACAAGGATGGGAACAACAGCATGGAACAATAGCACACAACGCCGAATGAGCAGGATGTTTGGCTTGTGTGATGTCACAGCGCCAGAAAGAGACGAAGACCGGAAGTCGCGGGATGCAAAAAGCAGAAGGCGCATCCTGCATCATATTTATCGATAGAACTGCTTTATATCTGCTATATAATCACTTCGAAATGGCAGTGGTGGTTTGTAAAGGGGTTCTAGAGTTATCAAGCAAACATTTTTTAAATCTTTGTCCTCTAACCTTTAACACTAGGGCGCCACAAACGGGAAATGGACATTTGATGGATTTCTAATGCCCTCTCATCTCATTTTAAACAATTTCTTAATGTTGAAGAGTGATTTGGGCTTTTCCCCCCCCAAAACTATTTCTTTATATGACCCAACTTGCTTCACCTCCCCTGGAAATTCCTTTTGTGTGAAAACTGTAGTCAATTTGCCAAGATTCAAGCCTCTTCCTGTTCACCTCCTGTATAGCAAGGTGCAGTAGAAATATTCCTGCAGCCCTGTTCTGAGTGCTCCTTCTTTCCAGTAAACATTAGTCACGTCGGCATACATGACGCATGAAGAAAAAGAAAAAAGAAAAAAACCCTACACAGGACAAGGCTTCAGTTTCAGAAACCGCTCTTGTGACGTTGCTGTTAGTTCTGCAACGTTGCATCTTGCGTATCGATGGCGCAATTGATTCAAAAACATTTTGGGATAATGTTGCAAGATAGTCCCAGTGTGGATCAAAAGCTGTAGTGAAAAATCGGCCCAGCCATACTTGTAGCAGCGAAGTTGTGCGAGAGCGTCTCTGGTCAAAGAGACCCTCCGGATAAGACAGAAGATTAGTGGAAGCTTGCCACGCTTAAATCTTAAATTCTCTCTCTCTGTGCCAGACATTGTTACTGCTTGAACTGACTGTCACGCTTGTCTGGAAAAGAATAAAGATAAGAATTCCTCTCGTCCTGGCTTATTGTTGCTTTGTGGCCCAAAGTCGAACTCTTGAGAGGTCCACTTTTTATTTCGATTGACAAATTAGTTGTTGGCTTCTGACATGTTACTTTAAGGACTACACAGTGTTGTTACCCTTGGAATCCAGTCACCACGGCCCGCCAGGTTTTGATTTGGTCTGTGTTTGCTAGTATCAAACCTTGGTAGAAGTCTTTTAGGTCTGACAACAGAAAACTGAAAACATGTGCCCTCAAAAGTTCTTAAGCTCCGGTTGCTCAGTCGTCCATGGTACTGGTTAACCTTTGCTGACCTTTTTTGCTCTGACCTCAGTTTTATTTTTATTTTGCCCCCCAGAGAGATGATATGCTGGCCTAGCGGACGAGACGACCTTACTACCTTACTCTTGGATCATAACCAGTTTATTTTTGTACAGCACAGGTCAAATTGTGACTCGAATGCCCAACTATAAACTGATTTTGTAAGTTACAGTGTATTGTAAGGAAATGAAAATAGGGTTGTAAAGTTTACATCTTTTTTTTTTTTTTTTCTCTCGTAAAGATGAAATGGAAATGTAGAACGACTGGTATCTCTCTGTGTCAGTGAGGTCTAAAGACTGGGGCGAGAAATGAAGCCTAATGCAGCATTAGGGATTTGGCAGGAGCCCTCTCCCCTTGTTGGGTTTCTGTTTGTCTCTCCTCTGGGCACGTCGGTCTCCACCCAGCCTCTTTGGGTCCATCTGCAGTGAGGGCTCTGATTTCAGCGCCGTATCGGTGCTGCTGCTCTGTGTCTGACATCACAAAATGTCTCCAGCTTGAATGGAACTCTGTACATTGGCTTGTGATTGTGGGCTTAGCTTTCCCCCTGCTGGACAATCAAAAGATGTGACCCACTTGGCGGTACTTTGACTAAGAGGGTACACATAATATCAAAACAAAATCCTAAATATTTTCACAGGGTGTAAAATTAGTCTATTTGAACAACTTAACCAATGGCCACTGTCATCATGATTCATTCAAAACCAAATTTTATTTATTGTTATCCATGGTACCACTGGAACAGGGGTGGCAAACTAATTTTTGTCGCAGGCCACATTGTAGTTCCGGTTTTCCTCACAGTGCCATTATGACTGTGAAACCATGAAAATCTTTAATCACCTCATCCCTTTTTTTTGGTCCCGTTCGGCTTTAAGAGGCTAAAGGCCAAATCACCATCATATTATTACACCCAAAATTTATAAACTAGTTTTGGAATCAGAAATTAAGGGTAATGGGTTTTTCAACTGTTGTTCATATTGTCATATTTTGTAAATAACATTGAGCTATTGCAAGCATTTTTGTGTTACCAAATATTGGTACAGAGTTTAACAAGAATCATGGAAGTTGACACATGATTTGCCTTCGAGGGCCACATAAAATCATGTGGCGGGCCGGATTTGACACCTGTGCACTGGAAGATCATGGTACTTAAGAAAATGGTAACTTGACATGAAAGCAACCCAGGAAAAGTAAGGGGGTGGTCTCTGGGTATTTTTGAAAAGTCACATACTGATGGCTGTATCAAAAGGGCCCTTGTTCACGCAGACCTTCACAAATCACTAAAAGCACTGATATCGATGCTAGTAACCAATACCATACATCTGTACTCGTACACTGACTCAAACTAATGCTCCGATACCAACACAGTGATACCACTCTACCAGCCAACTTCTGGGCAGGTGGAGTAGGTAAGTAGCTGTATGGCAATACTTCAAAGTAAACATGGATAATAGCACTTTATTAGCTATGAATTATGCCCTGCAAAATGGATGATAAATTCTGCTCGGATATCAGTGGAGGTGTGCGGCGAGCATCAAGTTTCTCCATTACTGGCTCTGTTACTCTAAAAGCGAGTGAAACTTGTGCCATGTTCAAGAAGTGTTTTTGAACAATATTTAGTCAAACACATTTTCATTACAATTATGAGTCGTAATGGTATTACCAATGGCTTTTACTCAAATGTAAGTACTTGTACTGCAGCCAAAAAAGTGGTACTATATCTGTGCAGCTCTAGAAATCACTGTAAAATGCATTCCAGATCAGAAGAGTGCCTCTCTACATGGGAAAACATTACATGCACGCACACCAACTGCATGTTATGTCATCCACTAAAACTATGCAAATACGTGCTTTTGGTTGCTCATGACCGCATTTCTCTGCATTCATTTTTTTTCTTCTTTTTTTTTTTAATAATCAGGTCTTCGTTGTAACTGCACAACCTGCGAGAAGACGGGCTATGAGTGCGAGACCGATGGCGCCTGCATGGCCTCCACGTACACTATCCAGGGAAAGGAGCAACACATGCGCATCTGCATCAACAGTGACAACCTGGTTCCACCTGGGCAACCCTTCTACTGTCTGAGCGCTGAGGGTCTACTCAACACTCATTGCTGCTATGTAGACTACTGCAACAGTATTGACCTGAAAGTCCCCGGTAAGGCTCTGTCGGATCAGGACCGTGACCCATTCCCAGCATGAGACTGACTTGAAAGTATTCATCTCTGTGCTCCCAGTGCCCACAAAGGAGGACCTCTCTGGCTCGGCCGGCTCCTGGGGCCCTGTGGAGCTGGTGGCGGTCATCGCGGGGCCTGTCTTTCTGCTCTGTGTGCTGCTCATGGTGGGCGTTTTCCTGTTCCAATATCATCAGAGGGCCTATAGTCACAGGCAGAGGCTGGAGGTAGAGGACCCGTCCTGTGACCATCTCTACTTGGCCAAGGACAAGACCTTGCAGGACCTCATCTACGACATGTCTACCTCCGGATCAGGCTCTGGTAATCGCATGCGTACTGACAATCATATATAAGATGTATACCGTGTTGGGTTTCTACCAATGCAACTTTTAATACAGAGGCATCCTCAACTGGTCTTACCCCGGTAGCCACGTTTTCCCATGGTCGTTAACTCATAACCCAGTTTTATAAAAAAAAATATTCATCAGTGGCAGTAAATGGTTAGATTCCAGTTGACAAATATATACCTCCATGGCAGTGAATGAGTGAAACTGAGGAGTACTGTCAAATTAAAGCACAAAATAAGGCACTTGTACGTTTTATTGAGCAGAAACTGAGAACAACCTTGACAACTGCATGTGATAAAAGTGCATAAAATGCAATTAAATATCTGACTGCCTAAAACTAAAGATATACAGTGGGTACGGAAAGTATTCAGACCCCCTTAAATTTTTCACTTTGTTATATTGCAGCCATTTACTAAAATAATTAAAGTTCATTTTTTTCCTCAATGTACACAGAGCACCTCATATTGACAGAAAAATAATTGTTGACTTTTTTGCAGATTTATTAAAAAAGAAAAACTGAAATATCACACAGCCATAGGTATTCAGACCCTTCGCTCAGTATTTAGTCAAAGCACCCTTTTGAGTTAATACAGCCATGAGTCTTTTTGGGAATGCTGTTTTTCACACCTGGATTTGGGGATCCTCTCCCATTCCTCCTTGCAGATACACTTCAGTTCTGTCAGGTTGGATGGTGAATGTTGGTGGACAGCCATTTCCAGGTCTCTCCAGAGATGCTCAGTTGGGGTTAAGTCAGGGCTCTGGCTGGCCCATTCAAGAATAGTCACGGAGTTGTTCTGGAGCCACTCCTTTGTTATTTTAGCTGTGTGCTTAGGGTCATTGTCTTGTTGGAAGGTGAACCTTCGGCCCAGTCTGAGGTCCTGAGCACTCTGGAGAAGGTTTTCGTCCAGGATGTCCTTGTACTTGACCACATTCATCTTTCCTTCGATTGCAACCAGTCGTCTTGTCCCTGGAGCTTAAAAAGACCCCCACAGCATGATGCTGCCACCACCATGCTTCACTGTTGGGACTGCATTGGACAGGTGATGAGCAGTGCCTGGTTTTCTCCACACATACCGCTTAGAATTAAGGACAAAAAGTTCATCTTGGTCTCATCAGACCAGAAAATCTTATTTCTCACCATCTTGGAGTCCTTCAGGTGTTTTTTTATTATTATTATTATTTTTTTTTTTTTTAGCAAACTCCATGCAGGCTTTCATGTGTCTTGCACTAAGGAGAGGCTTCCGTCGGGCCACTCTGCCGTAAAGCCCCGACTGGTGGAGGGCTGCAGTGATGGTTGACTTTCTAGAACTTTCTCCCATCTCCCGACTGCATCTCTGGAGCTCAGCGACAGTGATCTTTGGGTTCTTCTTTACCTCTCTCACAAAGGCTGTTCTCCCCCGATTACTCAGTTTGGCCGGACGGCCAGCTCTAGGAAAGGTTCTGGTCATCCCAAATGTCATCCATTTAAGGATTATGGAGGCCACTGTGCTCTTAGGAACCTTAAGTACAGCAGAATCTTTTTTGTAACCTTGACCAGATCTGTGCCTTGCCTCAATTCTGTCTCTGAGCTCTTCAGGTAGTTCCTTTGACCTCATGATTCTCATTTGCTCTGACATGCACTGTGAGCTGTAAGGTCTTACATAGACAGGTGTGTGACTTTCCTAATCAAGTCCAATCAGTATAATCAAACACAGCTGGACTCCAATGAAGGTGTAGAACCATCTCAAGGATGATCAGAAGAAATGAGCAGCACCTGAGTTAAATGAGTGTCACAGCAAAGGGTCTGAATACTTATGGCTGTGTGATATTTCAGTTTTTCTTTTTTAAGAAATTGCAAAAATTTTAACGATTCTGTTTTTTATGTCAATGTGGGGTGCTGTGTGTACATTAATGAAGGAAAAAATGAACTTAATTGATTTTAGCAAATGGCTGCAATATAACAGAGTGAAAAATTTAAGGGGGTCTGAATACTTTCTGTAGCCACTGTATATTTCACTTACATCTGCTTTGAGCATGAACAATGATGAAGCTACATGTATAAAACTGTCAAATATAAATTTTTTATTATGGCACACACAGGATATGAACCATTTTTGTCCTCCCCACATGTACAAAAATCCACATTTTAAAACCTCAGGTAATAGTTTGACTTCCCCCTCTCGCCTCAGAAAATGACCATGTTTGTGATGAAATACACTACACTTCTTTCTCTACTGCTGCACGTTTCTGATGCAAATCTTTTTAAAAATAAATGTTTCGACCCACTTTGGTATCGGACTCCACCATTTCAGAATCAGTGGTCAACTTGGCTTAATTCACCTGTAGTACTTATTTCTGTAAATTGGTTTATTGTCAGAATCTTGTCTTGTTTTGAGCTTCCAGAGATGCGCTGAGTTAAACGTAGGTCAAGGTGACCTCACAAAATGCGTTTGAGCCACAGATCAGTGAAGCCTTATCACAACACTTACAATGATTTGTGGGAGGCACACGGATTTCACAAGTCTGGAGTTTTTGCGTGGCACAAATTATTTTATCTGTGGTTCCAGGGATATCAGTGGAAATACTTTGCGGTTCCATAGTAATCCGCTCGGAATGCCTGCAAACATGTCTATGACAGGAACATGTACTCCCCGTGCCTGATGGTCATGTTGCGCTCCAGCAGCTTTGAAACTGCTGTTGGTGTAATCATTACCGTTACAAAACGGCTGAAGACCATTTATTACTACTGCCCCCTACAGGCCTGCCCCTGTTTGTGCAGCGGACTGTGGCCAGGACCATTGTGCTGCAGGAAATCATAGGAAAGGGCCGCTTCGGCGAGGTCTGGCGAGGCAAGTGGCGCGGAGGGGACGTGGCGGTGAAGATCTTCTCATCCAGAGAGGAGCGCTCCTGGTTTAGAGAAGCCGAGATCTACCAGACAATCATGCTGCGCCATGAAAACATCCTGGGTTTCATCGCAGCAGACAATAAGGGTGAGGCTTGGAGAAGAAAAGTCAAATGGATGGCAAAAGCTCCTAGTTAAACCGATGTAAATCAACTATATTATTTATGTATGTATGTATGTATGTATTGTTTTGCACATTCGACATCGGATTAAACATTGCTATTTCCGCATGCAGCCTACACTGATGTTTTCAAAAAGTTCTCTTGTGGCTGTTTGGCGCAGGCCCAGGCTACAGGTGGTACGATAGTCCTTTCCGAAATGCACACAACAACAACAATGGCAAATCGAGCAAAAGGGGAATCTTTACATTTGCCGTGAATGACAGTCAAAAAAAATGACAAACACTGCGATGTTGGAGATGCAAGAACTATACAGTAAGCCCCCACTATTTGTGGGGGATAGGGACTGAGCCCTGCCCCTAAGTGATTTCATACTTTCCTATATAAATAGTTTCAAACAGAAATATAGCACAAACTATGATTGTTTCAAACTCATCTCACATTACTATTAAAAATAAATGACTTACAGATTTGATTTCGGAAAAATGCACCACAAGGCATGTGGACATGCACATGCAAGCAAACACTCTGTAATTTCCACTAACAACCCAGCCTAAATTTAGCTCCTCCCCCACTTACCAAGATGTTGAGGTCATGACACACCAAGCCGTCGGTCAGGCGGGTTGAAGTGATGGCGGTTGCAATGACTTCACCTTTGTTTGCTTTTGTCATTTCTGTTTCTTGTCTTGTGCACTGATTCGCTAGCTTCCAGCCAATTAGAGTTATTAATTGTCACAGACTGCCAACGGTACAGCACACACCGGGTTGACGACACTCACCGACTGCCTGACGGCCAAACTACAACTTGGTCTGTCACTACCTTTTCGTCCTGTCAGTTGAAATTACTTCGACATACTTCCCTGACGTTAATTAATACCTTTGGGGGTTTAGTGCCACCTTTTATAAGGTTATTGAAAGAGCACAAAAACTGTGAACAGGTAACTTTCTTTGAGCAAATACATGCAACACTCATAACGGCACCCCAAAAGTCCATTTTCTTTGACTAGCAATGCAGTGTATGTATAGATGAAAGGCATACTGTAAATCCTATAAAATTGTACTCCTTGTGTTCCCCTTCAGACAATGGCACATGGACTCAGCTGTGGCTGGTGTCAGACTATCATGAGCACGGCTCCCTTTTCGACTACCTAAACCGCTACTCGGTCACCATCGAGGGCATGATCAAGCTGGCGCTGTCGGCTGCCAGCGGTTTGGCGCATCTGCACATGGAGATCCTGGGCACTCAGGGTGAGAAGAGCTCCACCTCGCATGTAAACATCACTGAGGCCGCCAAGCTCCCGTTACAAACTTAATTGTACGTTTTGCTCCTTTCCACAGGCAAGCCCGGCATCGCGCACCGTGACCTCAAGTCCAAGAACATCCTGGTGAAGAAAAACGGCATGTGCGCCATCGCCGACCTCGGCCTGGCCGTCCGCCACGAGTCCATCACGGATACAATTGATATTGCCCCAAACCAGCGTGTGGGCACAAAAAGGTAGGTTCTTGCATCCAGATATCTGCTTTTTTTTGTTTTGTTTTGTTTTGTTTTTGGGGCACTCTCTATTTAGCCAATCCCAAAAGTTACAGTACAGTTAAAATACATTTTATCCCTAATAATGAAAGAACATATATTTCCATTTTACTGGCAGTCATGCGAAATTGGTCTGGTTTTTGTCTCTCCATGTCCTGCAGATCGACTTAAATTTCCATCCAGTTTTACTGTTGGTGTGTCTGTCTTCACCCACTTTTTTTTTTTTGTTTTTTGTTTTTTGTTTTTTTTTTGTGTGATTTTGGTTTTGTATTCTTGGTCAACAAATCCCTTAAATAATAATAAAGTTGGACAACAAGTTTTGTGAGACTGGACCAGTCTCAAACTTTTATTTGGTCAACTTTTCAAAAGAAAGTTTCCCATTGAGTTCAACTTATATTTAACATTGCTTAATTAATAAATATGGGCCAGGTCATGAGGTAAGAAAAAAAAACCCAAAAACAGATTTGAATAATAATTCATTCTCATTTTTGTATTTATAGTTTTATTATAATTAATGAACAAATAATTTAATGTGTATTGTTTATTTTACTATTTTTTTAATTTGATTTACATTACATCAGTTAACCAAGTATGCAATGGAAGTCAAAGGCATTTTAATAAACCAATTTTTGTTTTAAAAAAAAAAAAAAAAAAAAGGAAAAAAAATGAATGCAGCAAATATTACAGGACTTGATAATGTAAATGCTCAATGGGCTCTCATGTTGTCTGTTTCTTAGCTGGATTTAAAGTAGTTAGCCGGGGGGGGGGGGGGAGGCACACGGATTTCACAAGTCTGGAGTTTTTGCGTGACCAATTAGTGACCAAGTCATTAATTTGGAAACACTGACAAGCTCCTTTTATTCTTGCAACCATGTTGTTAGTGTAAGCAGTGCACATCAGCTTTGGACTACGGAAGCCGCTATAATATATTTTAAACAATAACAAATGAATTAATCGCCCAGCCCTACTTTTAGGCATAATTTTCAGCAACATACCATGTGCGTCCTCACAGGTACATGGCTCCAGAAGTATTGGACGAAACCATCAACATGAAGCACTTTGACTCCTTCAAGTGCGCCGACATCTACGCTCTGGGCCTGGTGTACTGGGAGATCGCGCGCCGTTGCAATGCGGGAGGTGAGACCCCACCTCCGCTCGGCCACTTCGCCTGCCGGGTGCTTCCGAGGGGACGAGTTCGAAAACCTGTCCGTTTCCTTCCCGCTTGTCCCGCAGGTATCCACGAGGAGTACCAGCTGCCCTACTATGACCTGGTGCCCTCTGACCCCTCCATAGAGGAGATGAGGAAGGTGGTGTGTGACCAGAAGCTGCGGCCCAATGTGCCCAACTGGTGGCAGAGCTACGAGGTGAAAACCATTTGACTTTCTCACTCTATTCATCTAAAGCTGGAATTGCTCTCAAAGTGCCCAATTTGAATTTTTGTCTAAAAAAAACAAAACAAAAATGTTCATGTTAAACCTGAATTGTCGCTTGGCCACAAGCAGTTTAAATCCAGCCTAAATTTACAGTACAAAATTGCAAACATTGTACAAATATAGTATTGGGACACATCTCGTTCACATCTATAGCAAGTTATAATAGGGAGTATGGTTTCCGCTATGCAACTTAAAGGGTAACTAAACTCAAAATATATTTTTGCAAGAATACGTTGGATGTGCACCACTAGTCAACGCACGGTAGTCTGATTGTGTTGGTGGAATAAGAATTAATCAGATTAATTGAAAAATGTTCATCAATGTAAGCGGGCCACCATGTTTGCATTTTCGCCCTCTGCTGTCAACCGAAGTTAGCGTCACAACATCACTCCCGCTTGCGTTGGCGGCTGTCACGTGACCAAGATGATATCCAAAATTTTAGCAAGATTGTGTTTAAACTAATTCATTAAATAATTCCGGATGACAGCAGAGGGCAACAATGTCAAACATGGCGGCCCCCTGAGATGCATGAAAATTGATGAATTCGTCTGTTTAATTCTTTACATCAATCAGAATACTGTGTTTAGACTAGTGGGTGCACATACAATATATTTTTGCAAAAAAAACATTTTGGGGTTTAGTTCCCCTTGAACTGCTTACACTGTCCTGGGAAGGTCAGGGCTCTCGAGGATCTTCCACACCAAACTCATCCGAGGAGGTCTTTGATGCACACTGGTCCTGCCCAAAGTGTCCCCACAAAGTAATGGAAGCGACAGTTGTTCGGTTAGATGATAATCATAAAATAAAAATGTTGCACTTGAAATTATTGGACTGCCATTATGAATGACATTTGTATGCAAAATGTGCAAAAGTATGTAAATGCTTGTAATATTAGATATCATCGCTAAGTACTACTTCATAGATAAAACTCATTTGCAGTGGGGCTTGAATATTTTTGAGTGCAACAACTTTTATTTTTTATTTATTTTAGTAAATTCGAAAATAATTAAACAAAAAATTTGGCTTCACATGATCATGAGTTTTGGGGCCGATCAACGAATTTAAAAAACTGATAACCGATCACAAGATGGAACAATGTGTCTATTTAAATGAACTGTATACTGAGTATTCTCTAGTCAGGTCATGTATTCTAATCAGTCAGGTAAAACCATCATTACAACAAGACAGAAATAATGGGTGCTAACGTACTGTAATGAAATTACTTTATTGTAATTCAAATACTTCACACACACCGGAACCTAAGAGCATGATTCGACAGAGCGCTAGCATGTTTACGTACAACCGTTAGTGCTAGCACTAGCTTGCTAGGCTACATAACGTTTTGTTGCCTGCTGGGGAGCCGTATCTTATCAAAAGTACGTGAACATACCTCAAGCAAGCCTTGAATTAAAGTCCTCTCTTGAGCACCGGTGACCACCACACGTTTTTCCACGTTTGTTCTTATAATACGCGTGGCGTGAGCCATTGTTGTCGTCGTCGCCATGGTAAGTGTATCCAGTCGGGTAAAGCCCAGTGATCGTAAAAGACGGGATACTTTGGCATCGGAATACAAGATTTTATTGCGGTTGTCTGAAAGACTAAATTTGTCTTGTAGTCTGAGCCAGGCATTACACCTTGTCTGTCCCACACCGCCGCCATGTTTTTTTTTTTTTTTTTTTAAATAACTTTATTGGCGGTCAGATATTTACAGTACTACTAAAAATAAACTAGCTTTTGGATTCAAATATACTGTGCACGATGGCGACGCGGAGTAAGTGTCGGATCGGCAAGTTACGACATTAAAGCCGATCAGCATAAAATGCTAATTATTGGCCGATACCTATCCAGCTGATCAGATCGGTGTAAAGTCTACTAAATCTACAGTATACTGTAGATCTAGACAGATAGATGTAGGTAGATGGATCAATCCTATATTACCCACTCTTAGTGATCAATCACATTGACTGGAATTCTTGTTTATTTCAAGACTCAGAAAAAGTAGCTTTGAAAGTAGGAGCTGAATGTAACTCAAATTTCACAAGCTGAAGGGAGAACTTATTGACTATGACCATGGTTCTCAAATTGGCGTCTGCGAGCAGTCATCTTTATTTGCCAAGTATGTCCAAAACACACGAGACAAATTCCTTGTGTGTTTTGGACATACTTGGCAAATAAAGATGATTCTGATTCTGATTCTGAGTAACTTGGCGGTCTGACAAATTCCTTGTGTTTTTGGACATACTTGGCAAATAAAGATGATTCTGATTAACAATGTATTACGTTATAGTGCACGTAGATGGAGAAATAGAGGCTGGCGCACCAATAAAACAAACATAACAAACAAATGACTCATATGATTGTGATGTATCATCACATAAATCTGATCCTTCCTATGAAGTCTTTTTCCAAGAATGAAAGTCAGATTTTTTTTTTCCCCCCCAGAAGTCATATTTATTTATTTAGCATCAAGGCATCGTTGACAGGAAAAAATGGCATATCACGAGAATGAAGTTTTATTTCTTCCTTCATTACACTTTGAATTTAATATAATTATACAACTGGCATTTATGAATTACCCATGTAAAGAAAATTTCTCCTCTGGACCCAAAAAGTTAGACAACCTGGGGCTTGGTATACTGTATTTGAATTGTGTCTCAATACTTTTTGTTACGTTTTGGAAGAGTTGTTGAGTGTCCCTCCCGTGTGCATGTTGCAGTCACTGCGCGTGATGGGCAAGATCATGCGGGAGTGCTGGTACGCCAACGGCGCGGCGCGGCTCACGGCGCTGCGCATCAAGAAGACGCTGTCGCAGCTCACTGTGGAGGAGGACATCAAGATGTGAACAAAGCCCTGCCAGTTTTGAAGCCAAGGCCTACCTCACCTTTTTAGCCAAAACTACTGAGACCCACCGACCCCGTCCAATGTCTCCTCAGCCTCGCCCCCACCTCTGAACCGCTTCCCGTCGTCATGGGCCACAGCACTACCACTGTTAATATCATCTCACTCAATTGTTTCGTTTTCATCTTCCAGATGGCAGGAACTACTATTGTACAGTATTCTTTTATTATTTTTTTTAAAGAAAGAAATCATTCAAATTGTCCCGCACACGTACGGCTGTGAATGTTTGGGGAGGGCGGAGGCCATGTTTGTAATCCCGTGTGATACAAACTCACCCTCGTCACATCCATCACTCCCTGGAGAAAACAAAAAATGTGACCGTGTGTAGCTTCCTCTGTGCAACCTGCAGGCAATCACTGGACTGGCAGGGAAAAATGTTTTTAATTTATTTGTGTTTTTTGACTTGATGTGGACGAACACTGTGAGACGAGCGGCGTGTCTCTAATCGGCGTTCTCGTCATCCGGCGTCGCGATGACATCGGCACGCTGAGCCGAGGGGCGTATCAAATGTTTTTATTCTTTTTAATATATATCTATATGTTGTGTGTTTCTGTCATGAATCATGTTTTCTTTTGTGACTTTCGACACTACTGATGATGGGTACCTTTTTTTTTTTCCTCTTCTCTCTCTCTCCCCCCCTTTTTAATAACACTCCCCCATCCACAAGCAACAATGTGAACAGTGACGGTACTTTGACTTTTTTTTTTCTTTTTTTTTTTTTTTTATATAACAAAACAAAATGAATCTGCTGGATTTTCTTTCTTGTTCCCCCCCCCCCTCATTTGTTGGTACTACTGATCCCATGTGTTTGCTGCAGCTGTTTTCCTTTATTTTCATGTTTGGGATTGCCGAGCGAATCGTTTGCAGGACTCAGCAACGCAGATGTGTTTCCAAACACCACCTCTTACTGACACTGGAATATTTTTTTGGAGTGACCTGGAATTCTGGATCCCGTTTGATTGCAAAGCATGATGTCATAAGTAGTTCCTGGAATGGCTGCCAAAGTGAAGCTGCATGTTTTTCATCAGTTTCGTTTGCCTTGGCCACGCTGAGGTGTTGATCAGGAATCCGTGTCTGTTTGTTTGTGTCCGCATTTGTCTGTCGCGCATGCAGCCGGGGATTAACGGGAGATCCAACCTGTCCAAAAAGTACAACTGCCCTGGCCATGTTTTGTTTTGTTGCCATAGACATCCTGTCCATGTGTAGTATTTCAAGATAGAAAAATCTATGTCTTGCAGATGTTTTCAGGATTAGTGTATATAGATATACAATAAATTCCTTTTTTTTCTTAAAAGTGACTGGCTTCTTTAATCCAAATGTTTTTACATATACCCAAAATGCATAGGTGCAGGCTAGAAATTGTTGACTGACTAAAATAGGTTTGGTGAAATTTATAAGATTATTATCGTCCTACAGCTACTTCCTGGGCATGGTGATGGGGGTTTCTAGCCTTTTTTTTTTTTTTTTTTTTTTTTTTTTTTGGAGGTGCTCAAGTCTTTACAAACCCCAATTCCAATGAAAATAGGATGGCCATCCATTCATTTTCCATACTGCGTATCCTCACCATGGTCGCAGGCATATATATATATATATACATATATTTATATATATATATCCATCCATCCATCCATTTTCTGAGCCGCTTCTCCTCACTAGGGTCGCGGGCGTGCTGGAGCCTATCCCAGCTGTCATCGGGCAGGAGGCGGGGTACACCCTGAACTGGTTGCCAGCCAATCTATACACACACACATATATACATCTATACACACACATGTGTATATATATATACATATATATATACATGTGTGTGTGTGTGTGTATATATATATATATATATATATATATATATACACATACACACACATAAATATATACATATATACACACACATATATATATATATATACACACACATTTAATATATATATGTATATATATATACACATATATGTATGTATATATATATATGTGTATATATATATATATGTAGGTATGTATATATATATATATACATACATATATATATATATACACATATATATATATACACATATATATATATATATATATATCCTTCTTTTCCTTTCGGCTTGTCCCGTTAGGGGTCGCCACAGCGCGTCATCCTTTTCCATGAGAGCCTATCTCCTGCATCCTCCTCTCGAACACCAACTGCCATCATGTCTTCCCTCACGACATCCATCAACCTTCTCTTTGGTCTTCCTCTCGCTCTCTTGCCTGGCAGCTCCATCCTCATCATCCTTCTACCAATATACTCACTCTCTCTCCTCTGGACGTGTCCAAACCATTGAAGTCTGCTCTCTCTAGCTTTGTCTCCAAAACATCTAACCTTGGCCGTCCCTCTGATGAGCTCATTTCTAATTTTATCCAACCTGGTCACTCTGAGAGTGAACCTCAACATCTTCATTTCCGCGACCTCCAGCTCTGCTTCCTGTTGTCTCTTCAGTGCCACTGTCTCTAATCCGTACATCATGGCTGGCCTCACCACTGTTTGATAAACTTTGCCCTTCATCCTAGCAGAGGCTCTTCTGTCACAAAACACACCTGACACCTTCCTCCACCCGTTCCAACCTGCTTGGACCCGTTTCTTCACTTCCTGACCACACTCACCATTGCTTTGGACGGTTGACCCCAAGTATTTAAAGTCCTCTACCCTTGCCATCTCTTCTCCCTGTAGCCTCATTTTTCCCCCACCACCCCTCTCATTCATGCACATATATTCTGTTTTACTTCGGCTAATCTTCATTCCTCTTCTTTCCAGTGCATGCCTCCATCTTTCTAACTGTTCCTCCAGCTGCTCCCTGCTTTCACCGCAGATCACAATGTCATCTGCAAACATCATGGTCCACGGAGATTCCAGTCTAACCTCATCTGTCAGCCTATCCATCACCACTGCAAACAGGAAGGGGCTCAGGGCTGATCCCTGATGCAGTCCCACCTCCACCTTAAATTTGTCTGTCACACCTACAGCACACCTCACCGCTGTTCTGCTGCCCTCGTACATGTCCTGTATTATTCTAACATACTTCTCTGCCACTCCAGACTTCCGCATGCAGTACCACAGTTCCTCTCTGGGTACTCTGTCATAGGCTTTCTCTAGATCTACAAAGACACAATGTAGCTCCTTCTGACCTTCTCTGTACTTTTCCATCAACATCCTCAAGGCAAATAATGCATCTGTGGTACTCTTTCTAGGCATGAAACCATACTGTTGCTCGCAAATACTCACTTCTGTCCTGAGTCTAGCCTCCACTACTCTTTCCCATAACTTCATTGTGTGGCTCATCAACTTTATTCCTCTATAGTTGCCACAGCTCTGCACATCACCTTTGTTCTTAAAAATGGGCACCAGTACACTTTTCCTCCATTCCTCAGGCATCTTCTCACGCACTAGAATTCTATTGAACAAGCTGGTCAAAAACTCCACAGCCACCTCTCCTAGATGCTTCCATACCTCCACAGGAATGTCATCAGGACCAACTGCCTTTCCATTTTTCATCCTCTTTAATGCCTTTCTAACTTCCCCCTTACTAATCATTGCCACTTCCTGGTCCACCAGACTTGCCTTACATTACTCTTCTACTCTCCCTTCTCTCTCATTTTCCTCATTCATCAACTCCTCGAAGTATTCTTTCCATCTACCTAGCACACTGCTGGCACCAGTCAATATATTTCCATCTCTATCCTTAATCACCCTAACCTGCTGCACATCCTTCTCATCTCTATCCCTCTATCTGGCCAGCCTGTATAGATCCTTTTCTCCTTCTTTAGTGTCCAACCTGCCATACATGTCATCATATGCCTCTTGTTTTGCATTTGCCACCTCTACCTTTGCCCTGTGTCGCA